>NC_084468.1:138029411-138337500 GCF_027409185.1 Cynocephalus volans
TATGGTTTTGATTTGCATTTCCTGAATGCTGAGTGATGTTGAGCATTTTTACATATGTCTGTTGGCCATTCATATATCTTCCTTGGAGAAATGCCTATTTAGCTCTTTTGCCCATCTTTTAATTGGGTTGCTTGTTTTTTTCTTGTAAAGTTGTTTGAGTTCCTTGTACATTCTGGATATTAATCCTTTGTCAGATGTATATTTTGCAAATATTTACTTCCACTCTGTTGGCTGTCTTCTAACTCTGTTAATTGTTTCTTTTGCTGTGCAGAAGCTTTTTAGTTTGATATAATCCCATTTGTTTATTTTTCCTTTAGTTGCCAGTGCTTTGGGGGTCATATTCATGAAGTATGTGTCCAGTCCTACTTCCTGAAGTGTTTCTCCTATGCTTTCTTTAAGAAGTTTTATTGTTTCAGGGTGTATATTTAATTCCTTAATCCATTTTGAGTTGATTTCAGTATATGGTGAGAGGTATGGGTCTAGTTTCATTCTCTTGCATATGGATATCCAGTTCTCCCAGCACCATTTGCTGAAGAGGCAGTCTCTTCCCCAGTGTATAGGCTTGGTGCCTTTGTCAAAGATCAGATGGCTGTAGGAGTGTGGTTGATTTCTGGATTCTCTATTCTATTCTATTGATCAGTTTGTCTGTTTTTATGCCAGTACCATGCTGTTTTGGTTATTATAGCTTTGTAGTATAGTCTAAAGTCAGGTAGTGTTATTCCTCCAGCTATATATTTTTTTCTCAGCATTGCTTTGGCTATGCGTGGTCTTTTGTTATTCCATGTAAATGTCTGGATAGTTTTTTCCATTTCTGAGAAAAATGTCATTGGAATTTTGATGGAGATCGCATTGAATTTGTTTATCACTTGGTGTAGTACGGACATTTTCACAATGTTGATTCATCCAATCCAAGAGCATGGGATATCTTTCCATCTTCTTGTATCCTCTCTAATTTCTCTCAGCAGTGGTTTGTAGTTCTCATTATAGAGATTTTTCACCTCCTTGGTTAACTCAATTCCTAAGTATTTTATTTTTTTGGTGGCTCTTGTAAATGGGCAAGCTTTCTTGATTTCTCTTTCTGCATGTTCACTATTGGAGAATAGAAATGCTACTGATTTTTGTGTGTTGATATTGTATACTGCTACTTTGCTGAAATCATTATCAACTCCAAGAGTTTTTTTGTAGAGACTTTAGGCTATTCGATATATAGGATCTTGTCATCTGCAAACAGGGACAGTTTGACTTCATCTTTTCCAATCTGGATGCCCTTTATTTCTCTCTCTTCTCTGATTGCTCTGGCTAGTACTTCCAACACTATGTTGAATAGGAGTGGTGAGAGTGGGCATCCTTGTCTAGTTCCTGTTCTTAAAGGAAAAGCTTTCAGCTTGTCCCCATTCAGGATAATATTGGCTTTGGGTTTATCATATATGGCTTTAATTATGTTGAGATACTTTCCATCTACACCTAACTTATAGAGGGTCTTTGTCATGAATGAATGTTGAATTTTGTCAAATGCTTTTTCAGCATCTATAGAGATGATCATATGGTCCTTGTGTTTGATTTTATTAATATGGTGTATCACATTTATTGATTTGCATATGTTGAACCAACCTTGCATCCCTGGGATGAATCCCACTTGATCATGGTGTATAATTTTACGTATGTGTTGCTGTATTCTGTTAGCTAGGATTTTATTGAGGATTTTTGCATCTATATTCATCAAGGATATCGGCCTGTAGTTTTCTTTTTTAGTTGTATCTTTACCTGGTTTTGGTATAAGGGTGATGTTTACTTCATAGAATGATTGTGGGAGATTTGCCTCTGTTTGCATCTTTTGGAATAGTTTGTAAAGAATTGGTGTCAATCCCTCTTTGAATGTTTGGTAAAATTCTGCTGTGAATCCATCTGGTCCTCGGCTTTTCTTTGTTGGGAGCTGATAACAGCTCAATCACCTTTATTATTAATAGTCTGTTCAGATTTTCTACATCTTCTTGGCTCAGTTTTCATAGCTTGTGTGTGTCCAGAAATTTATCTATTTCCTCCGGATTTTCAAATTCATTAAGTTCTGCTCTGATCTTAATTATTTCTTTCCGTCTGCTAACTTTAAGTTTGAATTGTTCTTGTTTTTCTAGTTCTGTAAGGTGAAGTGTTAGGTTGTTCACTTGCCATCTTTCCATTCTTCTGAAGTAAGCATTTAATGTGATAAATTTCCCCCTTAGTACTGCTTTTGCAGTATCCCACAGGTTTTGGTATGATGTATCATTATTTTCATTAGTTTCAATAAATTTTCTGATTTCCTGTTTGATTTCTTCTTGGACCCATATGTCATTAAGTAGAATGCTGTTTACTTTCCATGTATTTGAATAGTTTCCAGAATTTCATTTGTTATTGATTTCTAATTTTAATCCACTGTGGTCTGAAAAAATACATGGGATAATTCCAATTTTTTGAATTTGTGGAGACTTGATTTGTGACCTAACATGTGATCTATCCTGGAGAATGATCCGTGTGCTGATGTGAAGAATGAATATTCTGAGGCTGTTGGATGGAATGTTCTGTTGATATCTGCCAAGTCCAATTGGTCTAGTATGTTGTTTAGATCTTGTGTTTCTCTGCTGCTTCTTTGCCTAGATGATCTGTCCAATATTGACAGTGGGGTGTTCAGGTCCCCTGAAATTATGGTATTAGTGTCTATTTCCTTCTTTAGGTCTAATAGAGTTTGTTTTATAAATCTGGCTTCTCCAACATTGGGTGCATATATATTTATGATTGTTATGTCTTCTTGATGGATCAATGCTTTTATCATTATGTAGTGGCCCTCATTATCTCTTTTTATGGTTTTTAGTTTAAAGTCTATTTTATCAGATATAAGAATAGCTACTCCAGCTCGTTTTTCATTTCTGTTTGCATGGTAAGTCTTTTTCCATCCTTTCACTCTTAGTCTATGTGAATCTTTATGGGTGAGGTGGGTCTCTTGAAGGCAGCATATAGTTTGGCCCTCCTTTTTAATCCAGTCAGCCAGTCTGTGTCTTTTGATTGGGGAATTTAATACTTTTACATTAAGAGTTGTTATCGAAAAGTGTTGATTTAATACTAACATTTTATTGATTATTGTTTGGATATCTTAGGTTTCTTTTGTTCCTTTCTTTCTGATTTACTGTTTGTTTTCTGTATTCATTTGTTCCTTGGGTTGTAGATAGCCTTTCTGTTTGTTTGTTTTCTCTTCATGGATACCATTTTTATTATACTAGTGGGTTTTGATTTTTCTTGGGTTTTTATGGCAGTGGTAGTTGTTTTTCAGGTACCAAACCCAGTACACCCTTGAGAATTTCTTGTAAGGGTGGTCACATGGTAATTAACTCCTGCAGTTTTTGTTTGTCTGAGAAATATACTATTTGCCCTTCATTTCAGAAGGATCCCCTTGAGGGGTAGAGTATTCTTGGCTGGCAATCTCTGTCTTTTAGTATTTTGATTATATCATTCCATGCTTTTCTGGCTTTTAGGGTTTGTGATGAAACATCTGATGTTAGTCTGATTAGAGCTCCCTTATAGGTGATTTGATGCTTCTTTCTTGCAGCTTTTAAGATTCTCTCTTTGTCTTTGAGTTTTGCCAATTTGACTATAACATGTCTTGGAGAAGACCTTTTTGGGTTGAATACGTTTGGGGATCTTTGAGCTTCCTGAATCTGAAGATCTGTGTCTTTTCCATTAACTGGGAAGTTTTCTGCCACTATTTTATTGAATATGTTTTCAATGCGATCTCTTTTTTCCTCCCCTTCTGGAATACCCACGACTCAGATATTTATGCGCTTAAGGTTGTCTGATATCTCTCTTAGATTTTCATCAATGCTTTTAATTCTTTTTTCCTCTTTTTTTTTTTTTTTGGTCTGCCTGTGTTATTTCAAAAGCCCATCTTTAAAGTCAGAATTTCTCTCTTCTGCTTCCGCAATCCTGCTGATTAAACTCTCTGTTGTGTTTTTTATTTCATTGAATGAATTCTTCAGCTCGGCAAGCTCTGCGACATTCTTTTTCAGGGCATTAATTTCCTTGTACATTTCTTCTTTCAGGTCCTATATACTTTTCCTCATTTCATCATGTTGTCTGGCTGAGTTTTCTTGTATCTCATTCAGTTTCCTTACAATTCTCACTCAAAATTCCTTGTCAGACATTTCAAGGGCTTCTTGTTCTATAGGATCTAGATCCTGAGAGTTATTACCCTTTGGTGGTGTACTTCTTTGATTTTTCATATTTCTGGTATCTTTCCTTTGATGTTTAGTCATTGTGGCAGGGGGTTTCACAGTCCACTGGTTTGACACTATTGTCTGGCTAGAATGTTGCTGGGGTTGCAAATTTGGTATGTCTACTTCAGTGTCTGCTCAGTTGGTCACTAGTGCCTTGTGTATTTGGTTGCCTTGGGTCTTGGGCCTCTCTGGGGAGCACCCTCTCTGGTCAGCATACACTCCACTGGGCTGCTGGGTTGCACGCCAGCACCACAGGGCATGTGGTCTCTGTGGAGCTACCGCCTCCTCTGCTGGACATCACCATCCTCTGCATGCACTGGGCCAGGCTGCAGGAGGGCTTTTTCTTTAATGTTACAGCCAGGCTTACAATCCACTTGTGGATTTAGTCATGATTTCATCATATTCTTAAATTTTCATGATTTTCTGAATGAACAGATGGTATTAACACAATTCAATGATGGTGTTGGAGGGCTAGAAATTTTATCTGATAGAATAATTCCTTCCTGGATGCCATGAGTTTGTTTTTACATATTTTTAAAATGGCATTTTCTTCTAAAAAATTACAATATTTACAATGAGAATTCTTCTGTGAATTTTAAATAGATGTCAATTATTGCAGGTTGCTGATTATAACGAGGCAATTGTATTGTAATCCTTTATAATATCCTTACTTGCAGATATCCGTCTAAATTTTAAATAAGCACTAGGCATCAATCTTATTTTCTTTCAATGATCTTAAGAGTCTTCTTTTGGGTCTATTTTATGCATTATACCTCTCATTGATCTTTACTTTCCTTGTTTCTTCAAAATTTGGTGTCTTAATAATTTTTTTATTACATACTTTATCTTATATAACAATAAAGCATTCATGTTTCTGAATAAAATGAATTATACAAAGAAATCCCTTTGGATTAGGCCAAGTAAAAAATAAATCATAGCTTTACAGAGTATTTTAAATAAAACTGACAAGTTAAACACAGTTTCTGAATCTGTAAGAGGGTACTTCAAAAAGTTTGTGGAAAACTAGAATTAAGAGATAATATGAATTTTTCCATGAACACTTTGAAGACCCTTGTACTTTTCAACGAGCTTCGTAGATTTCAGTCAGCTTGTTGCATGCTTGGGGCTAAGTGTGAACTCACTTGAATAAACACTCAATTCCTTTGCACCTCTTCTGCTTTACTGTAATTACTTGGCTGTTAAATTCAACTCTGCAGGTTCTCTGCACTTCCAACCCTACAGATGAACACATTTGGAGGAAAACACACATGCATGCCAGCTGGCTTCACTTTATATTCATGACCACTTAATGCTGTCCCACTGCTGTGCTGTATTTCTCCAGATTCACTCTCACTCTCCTAATTAGCTATTTTTCAGGGTTTTTTTTGCCTTCTATCCTCTTTAAAACCTCTTTCTTTATCCTCACATTCAGTTGATGAGCTTAATTTCTATTTCACTGAGAAGCAAGAGACACGGGTCATCCACAGCTCATTCTATTCTAGCTCTGCCCTTACTGCATCTGTGCGTGTCTGCTGCTCCTTCCCTGTTTATGCAGTAAATGTATTGTCCGCACTTCCAGCATAGAGCAACACCTACACCTGCGAATCAAATCCTAACCGATTGGCCTGCTTAAGGACATCGCAGCAGTTCTTCCTTCTGTCTGCTGCACTGTCATTTTTCTCTTTACCTTTCATCTTTCTCATCATACAGATATGCTATTTTGTTTGATTATTAAAGCAAAACAAAAACAAAACTGTTTACTTATTTCCTCTTCTAATTCTTACCCCATTTCATTCCTTACAGTTACAGCAAAACTCTACTTAGAAGTAATCTGTACTTGCTGTCTCCACTTTCTTTCCTTCTATTTTCTTTAGAACCCTCTTTATTCACAATTTTATTTGTACCTCTCCATTTTAAGTACTCATATCTAGGCTTTCCACTGCTTATATCAAATTTTGACCTCATTGTATTTAATCTATCAGTACTGTTGGACACAGCTGATCCCTTGGCTTCTGGGAGATCACATTTTCCTGGTCACTTTCTACTTCACCAGTCACATTTGCTGCTTTCTCTTCATCTACCAAATACGCTAATGCTGGTTTGATTACGGTGTTCAGTTCTTACAGTTCTCTTTTCTAACTGATTCTTTAAGTCTTGATCCTGTGATTTAAAGTGCTATTATTATGCCAATGACTTGCAAATATGTATCTCCAGCCAGGACTGGTGACTCTATTTATTGGGCATTCAAACTCAAAATGTCCCAAACTGAACTCCTCTAAAATCGGTTGCCCTTGTGCCTTCTCTAGGTCAGTAAATGTCAGCACCATTTTTCCAGTCTTTCAGGTAAAGAACTTTGAATCCATCTATGCCTGTTTCTCTCACTCCTCACATCTAGTTCAGAAACAAATCAAAATACATTCAGAATCTATTTCTACCATAAGTATTATTCTTATCTCAGCCATCATCTTTTCTTTTGGGGGGTACTTGTAATAATTTATTCTTGCATGCTCTGCTCCATGATTTTTCTTTCCTTTGTTCTTTTCTCAATACAGCAGAGAGAATGGCCCTGGTATAAAGTCAGATTATATTACTTTTTGCTCAAAATGCTATTCATCTCATTCTGAACAAAACCTAAAGTCCTTACAAATTTCTTTATATTACCTCTGAGGTCATCTTCTACAACTTTTCTTCTTGCTTTCTCTGTTTCAATTATACCAGCCTCTTACTTGACCCTCAAAATAACTAGTATCGCTGTGACTTAGGGCCTTTGTGTTTGCTGTTCAAATGCCTACAATTTTTCCCTAAATTGATTTCTTGTTCATTTCCTTTTCTACTCAAGTATAATTCTGTGAGTCCATCTCTGTTCATAAACTTTCTATCTCTGCTTTATTTCTCCATGGCTTATTACCATTGAACAAGTTATATAATGATTTTTTTACTGCTTGTTTCTTCCTACTCCAAAGTGAATTCCAGGGAACTAGGTATTTTTGTTTCTTTTGTTTATTTTTAAACCACCCATGATTAGAATGTGTCTGGCACATATACTTGCCTAGTAAATATTTGTTGAATGAATTAATTAATGGATGGAGTCTACACTGTGGCATTTAAATAAAATCTCTATTCCCTTTCAGCTCTAATTCACTCATTTAATAGGTGCCTAGAACCTACTAAGCTAGATATCAGGGTTATAAACATGAATATTATAGAGTTCCCACCTTTAAGGAAATTTGATGTTAGTGAGGAATGATTCTAAAAGGATAATTATTAAAATAGAGTATGTAGGATCCTATTAAAAAGGCAAACATTTTATGAGATCAATCAGGTTGAGTCTTGAAAAACAGATAAAATGTAAACGAGAGCATGGAAATACAGGAGAGATGGTTGAGGTAGTGAAGATAGCATGAACAGGACATGGGTCAGAAGGACATGGGATGTTCAGATACTGCCACTGTGCAGGGAGGAGAAAGTAGACAGTAATAGTGACCTGACCTCAGGCAGTAGTGGTGTTCAGTGTTTTTAGGAAATCTATGTGATTCATCTTATTTTGGGATGGGAGTGCCCTGAAAAATTCAGAATTGAACATATAAGCCCTTCCAAATACTGAAGGTTCAAACCCAGAATATCCCAATTGCATTCTACTTAAAAAAAAAATAATTTTGAAGCTAACAGATATCAGAAAAAAACTACCAAAATCACTAGAAGTGCTGTGGCAAAGAAGTTAATTTTTTCATAAAAGTGTCCCATAGATACCATATATACACACACATATATACATATACATATAGACGTACACACAAATACATGCAGGTACTTCAAATGTTCATGAAAGATTGAAATAAAAGGTAATATACATTCCTCCATGAACTTTTTGAAGACCCCATATTTGCCATATCAAATTCAGAATTTTGTATAAAACTTACAAACAGAATAATAAGCAATTGATTCTTTACTTTTAGATGATGATGTCTATGAGAGAGATGATAAAATGTTTCCTCCCGGTCTCCATACTAAGACATGTTAATTCCTTCTTGCTTATTAAAAATCCATCTCCTGCTGTGGGAGGGCTTCTCCCTTGTGAATGAGATTAAAGTCTTTACAAAAGGGGCTTCAGGCAGCATTTGGTCCTTTCTATACCCTTGTGCCTTCTTCCCTGTAAGGAAGCAGCAAGAAGGCCCTCACCAGACCAGAGGCTGGTGCCTTGATCTTGGACTTCTCAGCCTCCAGAACTGTGAGGAAATACATTTTATTCATTATCCATTACCTAGTCTGTGGTGCTCTATTACAGCAGCATAAATGGGCTAAGATACATCTCCAACATCCCCTCTGTATTAGTCCATTTTTGTGTCACTATTAACAGAAATACCTGAGACTGGGTAATTTATAAAGAACAGCAGTTTATTTAGCTTACAATCGTCAGACAGCTGCATCTGGCATGGGCCTTAGGCTGCTTCTACTCATGGCTGAAAGTGGCAGGCAGCCGGTGGGTACAAGCAGATCACATGGTGAGAGGAAGCAAGAGAGTGAGAGAGAGAGAGAGGCAGTGCTAGGGTCTTTTAAACAGGAACTAATAGAGTGAGAGAACTCACTCAGAACCACTACCTCCCAGGGAGAGCATTAATCCATTCATGAGGGATCCGCCCCAGTGGCTCAAATTGCCACACTGGGATCAGATTTCCATGAGTTCTGGGAGGACAATACATCCAAACTCCATTACTCTCCAATCTCAAGTTTAAATCAGAATCTCTGTAGGTAGGGCTAAAAGCATTTTTAGGAACTTTTCTATTAATTCCAGTACAAATAAAGTTTTAAAATCTTGGCTTTTAAGCTCTAGGGGTGTGTGTGTGTGTGTGTGTGTGTGTGTGTGTGTGTGTGTGTGTGTGTGTCAGAGAAAGGGAGAGAAAGAGAGAGAGAAAGAAACAGATAATAAAGACATATATACTGGAACTCAAAGAGACTTTTGCTATTCTTTATTTTTCCCACTCACCTTATGCGAGATTATGTACTAAAAGACCATTGTCAGGTAAGCAGTAAGACTTGCCTATTGAGTCATATGTTAGATCAGGGACTATGTCATTTTTGTTTTTTCTCCTAAGACCTGCTTTAATAGACTCTACACATAATAGGTGACTAATGAATAAAAATAAAAATAGAAATTTTTTCTAATCTTAATAATTTTTAATTTAAATTATTTTTCTCTGTTGTAGTTATCTCTGATCTGAAAGAGTTCTGACCCACCATTTCCTCCCAGAATTTATATAACTTGACATTGATCATTGACACTTTAATCTTTTTGCTTTATAGTATAGGCAAGTTTATATTTCCTTAAGGATCTACCCCTTATGTATATCTTTATTGTTATTTTACAAATCCCCATCAGCTTCATCATATCTCTTTATGATTGATTGAGTGACTTATCTGTATCAAAACTTCTGTATGACAAAGATCAGGTTAGATCTCTCAGATGGTGCATTCACGTATTTTTTTTTTTAACTTCTGCATTATATTTTGCTTTGTTCAACAAACATACGTTTTGCTCACGCTGTGTTAGTCACTATTCCAAAAGCTCTACAAATGTAATATTTAATTCTTACAGAGACCCTTTGTGTTATCACTATTTGTGTTTTCATTTAAAAATAAGGAAAATGTGGTATATATACACAATGGAATATTGCTCCAGAACAATAAAGATCCTGTCCAACTTAGCCAATAAACTCAATTTAATTCCATTTAAAATTTATAATAATTTTGTGGTACTTTACAAACTGGCCTTATTTTTTTTTAAAAAAAAAGGAAAGAAAATGGATAGGGAGGGGATTTGCCTTCCAAATATCAAGATTTTGTAATAAAGTAGCACTCATATGCAGTGAAAATGGCAAGGTGATTAGAAAATAGAGCAGGGGAATAGCATAGAGGACCGGAAACAAAAATCTTTGTGTGTGAACCTATAAATGATGGCATTAAGGGAGAAATGTATGCATTCATTAATAAATCTGCTGCGATTATAGTTACTCGAATGGAGAACAAAATTAATTTGATCCCTGCCTCACATTACACATATAAATAAATTCCAGATTGATTAAGAAATGAAAGATTAAAAGTAAAACTAAAACATTTGGAATAAAAGATGAGAGAATTCTTTTATGAACTTAGATGTATAGAAGATTTAAGATTCATAAGCCCCCAAAATACAAATATTCTTAATAAATCTCATTAAATAAAAAAAAATCTAAAAGAAAAAAACTTAAAAAAAGAAAAATACTCTATACATCAAAATAACATCATATAGAGTGAAAAATGGAACACAGATTTAAAATAAGACATTTGTAATGCATAAAACCTAACATTACCAATATGAAAGGTCCATGTATACGTGGAAGCTCTGTTCCAACCAGTCTTTCAGTCTTTCAGAAACCAGGGTTGTTCCATCTTGTTATTCCAAATGCCCCATGCTTGAGGTTCTCAACATTTTTTGGTGTCATAAATCCCTTTGGTTGGTGGGTGAAGTTCATAATCTCCATCTCAAAATAATGCTTTTAAATGCATAAAACAAAATACATGACATCAAAAGAACAACTTGTTATATTGAAATATAGTTATTTCATTGCTAATATAACAAATTTGAGATATATTAATATGTGCTTTTTCATGAATTAAATAACAAGATATAGCAATCACTATTATACTTTTGAAGATGTGATAACCACAAGATCTGTTTTAAGATACCTGCAGAAACTGTGGTGGGATATAAAAATATCTATGATATCTAATGCTGTTGAAGTCACAAATAACATTATTTACATAATTTGTAGTTTATTTTCATGATTGAAGGAAATGCTAAATTGCAGTTGAAAGTTAGTAAAAAATAAAGCTGCAGTTTTCCCCATGCAGGATCCCAGACCCAGAATTCTATTCACAGACTCCTTGGCTCCCATAAACTCCAGGTTAAGAATTCCTGCTTAAGGCACTGTAAGAATTGGCATAGCTTCACAGCTTAACCTGGGTCCAGGCAAGTCTGGGTTTCAGCCAACAAGGAGAGAGCATGGAAAAGGCCCAACCAATTTGTCAATGCTGAAGCAGAAAGTGAAACCTATGACATCTGGTCACATTCTGTCTGTATTAGTCAGTGGTCTCCAGAGAAATAGAACAAATAGGAGATATATGTAGTGATTTATTATAGGAACTGGCTCACATCATGACGGAAACAAAAAATCTGGCATCTGCAAGCTGGAGAACTAGGAAAGCCAGGGGTGTAATTCAGTCCAAGTCCAAAGGCCTGAGAATGGGGTTAGCGTGTGTGATGATGGTGCAATGACCAGCCTAACCCAAAAGCCTGAAAACCAGGAGCACTAATGTCAGAGGGAAGAAGAAGATGGATGTTCCAGCTCAAAAAAAGCAAATTCACCCTTCCTCTGCCTTTCTGATCCATCCAAGCCCTCAACTGATTGGATGGTGCCCATTAGCATTGAGGAAGTTCATCTTTTTTATTCAGTCTACAGATTCAAATGCTGCTCTTTTCCAGGAACACCCTCTGTAATGCAGGAGCCCCAGATCCGAGAGGGCACTCATGTAGTGTTTAGCTATTCCAAAGAAATCTCCCAGAGGTCCAGTGGGTTTATTAGACTTAGGAGAGGTACCGAGGCAGCCGATGGTCAGAGATCTGCACTGCCATGGAGTACAAATGACAGTTATATAGTGAACAAATCAGAGTAGGGCTGTCAATCTTTAGCATGTTACGTGCAGACCCTTACCCAGCTCACATAACTCAGAGCATGTGGGAGATCTGGCTGAGTAGATAAGTTGATCTGCTCACAATTCTCCTGTTGCCAGAGTACTCGTTCATTTATTCAGGGTCTCTGCTCTCTCCAGTATTCTGTTTGTCTTAAAGGGGACGTGCTTTTCCTTGGGTAACTACCTTGGCCGGGTAGTCTCCTGGGGGGAGGGGAAACTCTAGTATGCAAGGGGAGGAGAAAATAGGTCTATGTCCAGCATTTACCTTATACCCTCACAGAACCCAGAAATAATGTTTTACCAGTTAACAGGGCAACTCTTAGTCCAGTTGAGTTGACGCATAAAATTAACAATCACACATTCTATTACTGAAAAATTAGTTACATAGTCACCCCTACCTTCAAGAGTGGTTAGGGAACATCATTTCACAGAGCAGCATTAGGTACAGCTAAAACTCTATTTCTATGCTGAAAAGAAAAAAAAAAAAAAAAAAAAAAACCCAAACACGTTTGGGTAGACAACTAGCACAGCTCCACTTTAATACTCTTGACCAAGTTAAGGAAGAATCATAGAGTCCAAATTAGCTAAGATTATGTTATTATGATGATATAATTTTATCGCACGCTTGTTGGCATCTATGGGGATGATTATATATTTCTTTTCTAATCAATATAAATTCAATTTGACTTCCTAATGTTAAATTTTCCCTGTATTTGGGAATTAATTAAAATTCATGATGATTAATTTTATTTGCCTATTGAGTTAATATCCGGATTCAATTTACTAAAACATTTTTAGGATTTTTGCATTATGTTTATTGATAAGCTAAATTTAATTTTTCTTTTTCACATAATATTTATCTAGTTTTGAAACAAATAAAATAATAAGGGAATCATCAATAAACTGATCTGAAGACCTTGCCAGAGGTTTGTCTACTTTATTAGCCTTTCAGAGAGTCAGCTTTGGTTCACTGAATTTCTCTACTTTACCTATATCTTTTTGGGTTTTGCATTAATTACTATTCTCACCTATATTATTTACTTTCTTTCAAATTATCATGATTTATTATTTTGATTATATGCTTAAATAAATGTTTCAGCCAAAATTTTTCAAACAAGCATTTAATACTTTTCTCTAAGTACTGTCTTTAGATACTTGATATGCTTTATTTTTATCAATTAATTCTAGCTATTTACTGGTCTACATTACAATTATTTTTTTCCCCCTTGTTTATTTAATAAAATACTTAAACATAAAATTTGAAAAGTTATAATTTTATGTTGCTTTCCAATAAATTTGCATCATAATAAAGGAATATAATCTGTATAATTTCAAGTGTTTAGAATTTATTAGATTTACTCTAAAGCCTTCACATGGTTAATGTTCCTAAAATTTTCATGTGGAGGTTGGAAGCAAAAAAGCAACGAGCCAGGTTCTGTTTGGAAGTGCGGAGTGAGAAAGTTCTCCGTGCTGCGTAGGGACTGAAAATGGACACCAAAGCAGCAGTCAATGATATATATCTGTGGAGAATGTCATAGAGAAAATGAAATAAAATCCAGGGATCCAATCAGATGCAGAGAATGTGGATACAGAATAATGTACAAGAAAAAGACTAAAAGATTGGTGATTTTTGATGCTTGATGACACACGGGAATTCAAAAGAATGTCTTAATTTGTACTTGGATTTGCCTTGTTAATGTTTCTCAGTGTTGTATAGTTTTCAGTTTAGCATGCTTATCTTTATGAGTACAACAACTATATACATATGATTTCATTTTATTCCATTTTTAAAACTATATTGTACTTAGATATCTACTAATACTTTGTATAAATAAATATTTTGTTCAATTATATAACTTTTTTTTTTTTGGTGACTGGCTGGTATGGAAATCCAAACCCTTGACCTCATGTTGTAACACTGTGCTCTAACCAACTGAGCTAATCTGCCAGCTCCTGATTTTCAATTTTCCTGTATATGTAATCTGACACATAGTGAGATTGCTTCCTTCAATCACACTTTTAATCAAAACCTAGAATTTTCTGGGGTCTTTGTTAAAAATGCAGGTTTCTAGAGTCCTCTGCAGAACTGATTAAATAAGTTCATTGGAAACCACTGTTTTATGTCACCAACTGTTTGCAAACTCCTCAGCATCCTTTGGTACAGAGTTTACTAGTATACTTGCTGCCAGTGTGCACACATCATTTTGAATTTGGTTTTTCATGTATTACCAGGCACAGGCCTTTCTGTATTTCTATATAATACTTTACTATGTTTTAAATCTTAGGAGAAGGAAAGGAAAGTTTAATGATTTTTTTTCTAGAAGGCAAAATTAGTCTCAAGCAAAGTGGATGAAGCAGGCTATTAAGTCAGGTGTAATTTCCCAGGTGTAATCATTCACTAAAGTTGACAATTCCGCTTTTAGGAAATAAAGAGAGTAGGGATTGGTTTACACTGAATTATTGAATAAATGTTTAAATCATTTGCCTTGATCTTAAGAATGTGGAATTGATGGTCACACCTATACTCCTATCTTTTTCAGGATTCCATCATTATGGAATGCCACGTTAGCCTCCCTAACATTCATTTTAAAAATTAGATATATTTCAACTTTATTCATAGCTCTGTCTGTCTCTGACACTGAAAAAATTATCCATGCCATTTTTGAAAACACTTGTATTTCTACAACCATCCCAATATACTAAGTTTTATGAATTTATCATGTGCTATATGAAGTACTAAAAAATGTTTTTTTATGCATGCTTAAAATAATGGAAACTCAATTTTTCTTTCTGGATTAAATTTAACTATCAAAATCATCCTTTCAAATTCTGGTAATGAGAAATTGTTTTAGAAAAAAATTTTTTTTTAAATTCTCTTTTATTTTTAACTTGAAAACATTTTAATTTATTTTTATTCTTGAAGATATTTTAAGTAGGTATAAAATTATAGAATAATCATTGCTTTTCCGTACTTTGCAGATGCAACTCTCTTTTAGCTTTCATTGTTGCTGTTAAGGCATCTTTTATAACTGAAATTCTTATTTCTTTGTAGGTAATCGCTCTTTTTCTCTATGATTGCTTTAAGTTGGCATCTGCAGTTTGATGATCTGTGTCCATTTATTATAAGCTGAATATTGGGAAAGTGATTACTATTAAACTTGTGAATATTAAGTGGTGATAAAATTTGTTCTTATGGCCTACATCAAATCAGTCAAAACCATCAAAGCACTTGTGCATCTAAACAACTCACATTTTTTTATTCATTACATAAATAAAAGGTACAGACTTTTAAAACCTTCCATACCTTTGCTTTTTGAGATGACATATTTGTTTTCTATTTGTTCTATTTGTTGTTTACTCTTTTCTATTTGTTGTTTATTCCATAGCAAAAGCTAGATAGGAAAGGAAAATGTACAGAAGCATTCTCAGATCTATAACATGCCAAAATTAAACATGAATAAAAAATGAGCCCTTATTTGTAGACTCAATGCAAACATATCTCAGAATATAAGCTCTAGGCCTCCAGTTTCTATATTAGAGAAAAGGTTTCAACTATGAAACATACGAAATAAACCTACATTTCTATACGTTCACCTTTATTTTAAATAATTGTCTAAAATCTTATTATCCTTAATTTTCCATCAAGGGATAAATTTAAAACAATACTATTGTAGCACATCAAGAGCTGTTTGGTGATGGGATTATATTAACCCTTCAGTTAGCTAACATCCACTGTTCTCTTAGATAGCTTTTACCTAGTTTCTTATTTGCAATAGCATGGTGTATTAGTCCGTTTTCATGTTGCTATAACAGAATACCTGAGACTGGGTAATTTATAAAGAGCAGGTGTGTATTTGGCTTATGATTCTGGTCCAGCAGCATCTTGTACAGGCCTCAGGCTGCTTCTACTCATGGCAAAAAGCGGCAGGCAGCCGGCAGGTACAAGCAGATCATACGGTGAGAGGGAGGGAGGGAGGGAGGAAGGGAGGGAGAGAGAGAGAGAGAGAGAGACAGGGTGCCAGGGTCTTTTAAACAACCAGCTCTCATGGGAACTAATAGAGCAAGAACTCCCTCACTACCCCACACTCCAGGGAGAGCGTTAATCATTCATGAGGGATCTGCCCCCATGACTCAAACAGTTTCCAGCACTGCCACACTGGGGATCCGATTTCTGAGTTCTGGGAGGACAATACATCCAAACTCCATCACATGGTATAAGGATATATTTTTTCATCTTAGGAGAAGGTTTTGATTTATATTTGATTTCTATCAAAATAGAAAGAAAAGACTTGAAAAATTGTATATGTGTATTAAAACAAGTCTCCAGTAATGCATAACTCTTAATCACATGGGTTTCTGCATTATCTATAAATTTGATTTAAGAAAATCTTTGGAAAATATTCTAGAAAAATCAATAGCTTGAGACCCTTATTTAACATTTTGGATTTTTAAAAGTGGTTCAGTTGTTTTAATTCCTACTTGTCTCTGACATCTGTAACTACCCCAGTGATGACCGTGGAGCCGCTGCAGGAAGCCTCGACCATGCTACCCACCTTTTTCCTCCTCACACCCTATTTCACTCCCCTTGCCCCTATCCATTTCCCCGCCAACTGTCTGCAACAGCATCTTAGAATGTAAAAAAGTAATAATATTAATAAATAAGTAAATTAAAATAAATAAATAGCAATATATTAAGAAAAAAAATTCCTAGTCATTTTCTCACAGTATTTTAGATATTTTTCAATACACTAAATATCACAAAATGAGAGAACATTCCAAATCCCAGTCTTAAGGCTGATATTGTTCATTCTTTGTAAAGTATTCTAGAAAATCGCTAACTCAGTCTCTGAATTATTCACCTGTCACACATAGTGTTTTCACTTGACACTTTCCCTTTTTAAGTGATTCTCTTCAGTTGCACTGCCCAGTAGGGTAGATGTTAGCCACATGTGGCTAAATTTCATATTAAAATTAAATGAAATAAGACTAAAAAGTTACTTTCTCTGTCACACTAGGCACATTTTCATGTACTTACTAGCCACATGTTTTGTACAGTGTAAAACATTTCCATTACTGCCAAAGTTTTATTGAGCAGCTTTTCCATAAAGATGAGGTTCCTTTACTAGAAGCTCATCCATTATGTATTTTTAATTTTGTTTTTAATTGACATAATAGTTAAGTTGCACATATTTAAGGGTACAGTATTATGTTTCAAAACATGCATACATTGTGCAAAAATCATATCAGAGTATTTGGCATATCCATCACCCTATTATGTTCTTCTATTAGAACTATAACTTTGACAGTTACAGAAACGATCCACCAGAAAAACTGATAATGAAAATACACAATTATAGCAGCATTATTTTAACAACACTTTTTAGCAGGAAAGTGACAGATTAAAAAGAAAGTGTGCTTTTTAATTTCCTTAGTGATTGCCTTGCCTCATTTAATTCCAATGTTAGATAAAACATTGTTCTTTCAAATCCAGACAATTTACTCCATTTTTCTTTATTTTTGCATTAATCCAGACAATTAATTTTGAGACATTGACTAACTGTGATATATTTTTATGGAAGAAATTATTTCTTCTAAACTATGTTCTACGGCAACAATTAATTCTTTATGAAAAATAAAAGCAAGAAAAGAAAGAATTTAATGGATTCTTCAAATGCTTATTATGTATATAGTAGAAAAGAGCTTGGAAATGGCCCAACATCGCACGGCTTAATAAAGCTTCTTCATACATAAATGTAAAGAATCCTTTCCTTTTTCTGATACTTGTAATTTTTTCCATTTATTTGATATTGTCTTATTTAGGAAAGCCTTCTTTCTCATAGTTCTTCCTACTTCTTCAATGAAAGAATTATTTCCTTTCCTTTTTTTCCTCATCGTGACAGCCACTTGGCAAAAAAATATTAGGCCTAACCTGTCTACTGAATGACACAAATCTGTGTTTCTGTGCTAATTATACTCACATCCTTTGGATATCAGAAACCTCACTGTGGTGCATTAACTAGATGCATTTTAGCTTTTGGAGAGACACATAAACCGTAAATCTACACGCTCTTTGGTTGTTCTAATATCACACAGGCAGGCATTAGACACTGCATGTATACAACCGAACACCATGAAATCCTAGGCCCTCTCTCTCAAAAAGAAACATGGCAAAAATAGTAAATAAATAAACAAAATACTATGTTGAATCCTTCAAGTACTTAGTACTCCTAATTCTGTACAATCCAGACATTAATACAGTATGGAAAGTGATAAATTACTTATAAATACTATTCATGTTTTCATCAATGTTTAAATTAGCAGATTATTACATGTACTTTCCTAAAACCCAATAATTACCTAGTTTTGTATTATAGTCTAAGGAAATATTAAGGATATATACAGAACGTAGCTATAAGTATTTGGTTACAGCAAATTTATAGTTTGAAAAAGTAGAAGAAATAAATTTAAATAAACATAAATAAATTTGAAGAAGTATAAAATGGAGAAAATTATGGAACTTATTAAAGGGCTTGAAAACATAAATTATTAAATAAACACATCCATAGATAAAAAGATTTTTTAAGGTTTTTAAAATTAATCTATAAATGCAATAAAATTTTAATAAAAATTCCTCTATGATTTTTCATAGTATCTGACAAGATGAAGATTCATATGAAAAAATAAATACAAACAGCCAATTGACTTTTGCAGAAGGTAATGCAAGTGGAAGGACTTGTTCTATCAAATATCAGGACATTTTTAAAAACTATATTATTTATGTAATGAAGTATTGGTATAGAATTGTAGAACACATTTTGGATATGTACAGGAGGAGAACTGTATAAGTGTGCTCATATTAAAAATACATACATGGTAAAATATTTAAAAGAATATTTACAAACAACTTAGTTATCTGGTTATATTTGGAATTGTTAGCTAATTTCATTTTCTTCTTTTTGTTCATCTGTAATTTCTATTGTTCTACAATGTGTTTGTATTTCTTATATGATTTAAAACTTAAAGAATTCTATTTATTAATTATTTCAGTCCAAAGTTTACCGTTTAGGGGAACTGGTTTTCAAAAGTTGTTGTACAAATCAGAAAAATTGGTTATTTTATTCTCTTATCCTTGAAAATCATACCCATGTGGCTGACTCATGGCATGATCCGCCAACTTTTCCTACGGGTCAATTAGCAAGCTAGAATGAAATTTTCAAAAGCATTTTTGTTCTCTTTGAGGCAAAATACATGTCAGAAGACCTGTACTAACAAAATAAATATCTAGTTAGAGTTAAAGGTTAAGGCAGCATGTAAATTGTCTTAACTTAAAGAAGAACCCAGCATCATTTTGGGCAGGAGTTCACAAATTTATAAAAGCAATTGTGAGTACTCTTGAAGAATCAGAGTGTTCCCATCTCTTACAACTTATATCATTGTTGTCAGAAAGACTCTTCAGTCAAGGAGGGATAAAATGGGCCATGTGAAGACAAGGCTGTGCTCACTGAGGCTATGGGAATGTCTAGTGTCTACAGGCCATGTCCTCAGACCAAAGGAAAGAGGACAGATTATAGGACACAATTCAATGAACCATGTCAGGACAGAAGAAACAACTGATATGGAGAAAGAAAACAGCATAATGCTGCAAATTTAGGGAAAACAAGGCATCAGAGCCAAATATAATGCAAAGGTTAATGAAAATCTTATAAAATAAATAAGAAAATATTGTAGTACGAGGGAGGGTGGCTGTCCGGGCCAGAGAACCAGACTTTAAATCTCTCTCTCCCATCTACAAATAGTTTGACTTCGGACAATTTATTAAAGCACTTTTTTTTCTTTTTTTTTTTTTTAACTTCAATACCCATGCAGTAATGGATAGAACATACTCATTTTTTTTTTTTTTTTTTTTTTTTTTTCCGGTGACCGGCGCTCAGCCAGGGAGTGCACCGATCATCCTTATATAGGATCTGAACCCGCGGCGGCGGGAGCGTCGCCGCGCTGCTAGCGCAGCACGCTACCGAGTGCGCCACCGGCTCAGCCCGAACATACTCATTTTTAAGTGTTATGAATTACCTGGCAAATAGTCATCGCTTAGTAAATGATAGCTATTACTATGGTTGTACATGGAACATACGGAGGCAAAAAAGGACTTTTTTATGGGGCAATCTCTAATAAACTCCTCAGATGCCTGATGTTGTCTAAAGTGATAAGCTCTTTCTGAACAATTTTATTATTAAGACAAGGCAAACACTCTCAAAAGGTTCACAGAAAATTGAGTTTGCAAGTGGGTTGTAGATATAAAACAGTTGTAATTTCTATAAAATTCCATGGACCCCTTAGAGATTTATAAATAATAACATGTAATTTAATGCAGGCAGATGGAAGAAATCTAAATACATAATAACTACAATAAGCCAGGCACTCTTAGGAATACACTAGAAATATATACACTAGAAATATATTTTTACACACTAGAAATATATATTCATATTCATCTAATACTTGCAACTGCCCTCAAGACTGGTACTATTATTATTCATATTTTACTGATGAGGAAGCTGAGGCTGAGAGGATAGATTGGAACATGTTTTGTTTTAGAGCCTAGAACACCTTACTTACCATGATATCCTACTGCTTCTCAGAGAAGGTATCCTCCGATCGTAACTACAATTGATTGAACTACTCTATTCCATGTGGATTGTATGTACTGTCATAATCATTGCTATGGAGCTATAAAGGCTATGGAAATATGCAACTTTTATTCAATAAAAGCCTTGTACTTGTTTTGAATAATTCAGCAAATCTTTCCTGAATGCCTATCTATCATTTGCATACTCTATTCACTGCAGCTTACTTTGAATACAACTAGGTCCTTGATATTTGTCATGCATATTGACTAAAGTAATTGCTAAAATATTTTCTTCAGAATTAATTGGACCATGGCAGCTTTCAAATGTTTTATTAAGAAAATACAAACTTCATTTTTGTTTGTTCTTAATGTTAAAAAGGGAAAAATGGGAAGTGATACGTGAATTCAATTCAAGATTTAAACATCCTTGAGTATAAAATACAAAAATAGTATTTTTTTCTGTTTTTAAATAAAGACATATATATGTATGCATATATACTTGTGTGTGTGTGTCTGTGTGTGTGTTTAGTACAGAAGAATCTTGCCAGATTATTCATTCAGGAATAATGTAAATTTGGACATACTGCAATAATAGCAAACAGATTCACAATCAACTTGATCAAGTATTCTCACTTCTAATAATAAACTATTTAATACATTATAAAACAGCACAGTGTAAGGGGAATATTGGCTTCCAGGTATTATTTTATTTCTATTTATGTTGTTTTCATTCTATATATGCAAAATAATATAAACTATACAGTTTAGTAACATAGTAAGTATCAAGTACAGTCCAGTTTATTTTACCTGTATCAAATCAAGTATCTAGGGAATAGCAAAAATGGATTACCAATTTTCATCTGAGGACACATTTTTAAAAAATTGACTATATTTTTAATAAAATACAGTTAATTTATTAAGTAGCTTAATAAAAAGAATGTAAAAGACTTTTTCTCCTTACAAAAAATCAAATTTTATATCATTCATTTAAGCTTCATTTTCTATAAACTGTGTACTAGGGAAAATGTTTTAATGTTAACAAAACACAAAGAAAAATGATCACTTCTTATATTGGAATATGTCATTTTATTTTTATTAGAACATTAAGGTCCACATATGATAAAGAAATAAAGAATATTACTGTAAATTATAAAGCATAAAAAAAAAACACAACAGAGTTTTTAAGAGAAGTTTAAAGAATTGCTTGACCAATGCCCAAGGTAGTAATTCTTATGACAGACTTTAGGCCACTAAAGATATATTTCTCCATCCTCTGAATAAACCTACTTTTGCACAGAATTGAAGTGTATGGGCACAGGGTCAAGATGTGCACACACAATTTGGAGCATTAGATATTCAGGGTTATAGCTGCTGTAGTCAAGAAATCCTGAATCTGAAAATAGATTAGGGAAGGGATCTTTTCGGTGGAAGGCACAGTTAAAAAGAAAGTTTCTTAGCCTTCATTTATTTTCTAAAATAGGGGAAGATAACTTTCACTGCTTATGCAAGAACTATATTTTCTTAATTCATAGTGATGTATATATGGAACTTCACTTTCCTTTGATCAGCAATTGGAGATAATGTAAATGTAATTAACTAGCAAATTGCAAACTCCATTTTTCAATTTTATTAAAGGCTAGAAGTTATCTAAGACTGTTTATATGATTGAAAGGAAATTAAATAAAAGACTGATCTTTACTAAGTCAAAGTTTAAAAGAAAGACTCAAGACTTCAGTTAAATATGCTGAGCAACTTTGGTGGACGTGCTTCCTAAGGAGTATCTTAGAAGTGGGAAGTAGCTTAGAAGTAGGCCCACCCTCTGTGAGTGGCAGGAAGGAGAAATGGGGAAGAGAGGAGGGATGTATGCTTATTCTGCTCATAAAGTTATCACAACAGTGACCCAGCAATGGAAAGAACTGTCACCTGGCCTGTACTAGAGAGTGCTGGGTGATTTTACTTCTTCCAAAGCCCCCCATTAAAAAGTAGGGGGGAGAAAGTGTCCTCACTACAGAAGGATTGATAATTGCATCTTCCAATAAATTGCTACTGCTTAAGATGGAGCAATGTGATAGAAACAACCCAAATGTCCATCAGCAGATAAATGGATAAACAAAATGTGGTAGAGCCATACAATGAAATATTATTCAGCCATAAAAAAGTAAAATGAGGGCCCATCCCATGGCTCACTCGGGAGAGTGTGGTGCTGGGAGTGCAGTGGTGCTGGGAGCGCCAAGGCCGTGGGTTTGGATCCTATAGCGGGATGGCCAGTGTGCTCACTGGCTGAGCCCGGTGCGGATGACACCAAGCCAAGGGTTGCGATCCCCTTGCCAGTCACCAAAAAAATAAATAAATAAAATAAAATAAAATAAAATGAAATTCTGAAGCATGCTATATCATAGATAAACCTTGAAAACATTATGCTAAATAAAATAAGCCAAACAGAGAAAACATATTGTATAATTCCCCTTATATGATGAACCTAAAATGGGCAAATATGTAGAGGCAGAAAGTTTACTAGATGTTATCAGGGACTGGAGGGAGAAGAGAATAAAGTTGTTGGGAAAATATAGGAAAATGGTCAGGGCCCCTCAGATGTTCAGAATCTTGCCGAGCATCTGATGTAAATATGCATGTGCGCACAGTTGTTCCTTGTTATTGTCTGATGTGATTGCACCTGTGCACCCAGGTGTTTTGGATTAGGGACTTGAGTATAAAGGACTAACGGCTCTGATAGCGAAACTTCTAGAGATGTTTTGAGAAGCCACAAGGGCGGCTATTCCTAGTTTTGAATAAAGCCTATTATTTCTTCACCCAGGCTGCCAGGACCTTTTCCTATTACCTAGCTCGTAGACCTGTGTGTGGAGGGTTTGTGACCCTGTCTGTACAACGGCTCAGGGGTCTGTGAGCCCTAGCCCTAGCTCTACAAAAGTTATGGTACAGATTTTCTGTTTTGGATAATTAAAAAGTTCTAGAAATAGATAGCGGTAATGGTTGCATGACATTGTGCAAGTACTTAATGCTATGGAATGGAAGCCTAAAAAATCGTAAAAATAGCAAATTTTATGTTATGTATGTTTACAACAATGAAAAATGTTCTAGGGGAAAAAACAGTGTAGAATAATTATGGAAAACTCATTAACTTTTATCTGATATTAAGAATATTTTAGAATTCTAACCTGTTATTTTCAGTAAATCAAAATATTCAACTTGTTTTCTTTGAATTTGAGTGACGATTTCATGAGTTATTCTCTAATATTTTATCACTGAATATAAAGTTTTCGAATTTAACTGATTTCCTCATAATAGATAGTTATCAGATAGCTGTCCTTTAGCAATTGCAAACTTGACCTCATGACTCCTTAAAAGTTTATTTGCAAGTTTTCCCCAGTGTTCTGCATGAGATTCTGCCTACAGTTCCAAGATTTGGGACACAGATTGCTTGAGGTATTGGGAGCAATTGGCATTATTTTAGTGTGTCAGAAGCCAGGTAGGATGTTGTATTAGTCCATTGCTGTTGCTTATAACAAAATACATGGAACTGGATAATTTATAAAGAAAATGAAATTTATTGCTTACAGTTTCAGAGGCTAGGAAGTCCAAAGTTCAGGGAACACGTCTGGTGAAGGCTTTCTTTGGTGGTGACTTCAGTGATGGCAGGGTATTGCATTGTGAAAATGGCGGAACAGAGAGAGCAGAGAGAGAGACAGATTCTCCTCTCTCTTCTTTAAAGATCCTCAGAACCATGCCCCTGGCCACCATTTTTAATCCATTCACTACTGCATGGTCCCGCAAACCAATCATCTCTCCAAGGCTCCACCCTTCAATCACTGTAACAGGAATTTCCAACAGTCATGGTGGGGGCCAAGTTTCTAGTACATAAAACTGGAAGGACACAATTCAAGCCTCAGCGAGTTTTGGGGGGACATAATTCAATCAACTGCAGGTGTAGAGAGAGAAAATAAGTTCATGAGACATAAGGGGATCTTATCTTTTCTTGTAGCTTGAAATGGAAGGAGGATTTGTTTTGAGAGTAGAGTTTCAGTGAATAAACTAATGGAGCTGGATTAGAAGTTAACAGGTTTATCAATACCTGGTATCTTGGCTATATCCCTGGCTCGGCGGACCTCCCGATACTTGCTGCACTTTCCTGCATTTCTATTTTGTTTTTTGTTCACAGCACTTGGCATGTGTTAGTCCTTGTACATTACATTTACTTTTACTTTTATTACTCCAAAGCTTTGAAAATAATTGCTATGTTTTGCTTTGATGAACATTGGTGTTTCTGAATTAATAGTTTAATACCTTTCATCAATTTGAAAGATTCTAATAAAAATTCATAATAGCCTGGAAGATTTTTATAAGCCCTAATGTTTAATCACAGAAAAGGCTTATAGGGAAAACAACTCCCCTAAGGAATTCACTATTCTATAACCTGGGATTGGTGAATCATGACCTTGTAGACAGTTTTGTTTCTTGGAATTGTATTCTCTTACTAGGTATCTTTTTTTTTTCTTAATACTTTACCAGAAAGAAAAAACATATACCCTATTATCTCTCCTTCACCAGAACTGCGTGATAGCAAACATATTCACCCAGAAAAGAAGCTCATTTTGAAGGCAGCAAACTCATTTTATGAGGGTTGACAATTTAACTTAAAAAGCTTGTAGTCAACCAAGTTATTTTTAGATTGGAAAAACTATAATCATATGGTTATTTAAAATTAAGCAGCTTGAAATAATTTTTCAATCAATCTAGTAGATTTTCCAAACAATCTAGTAGATTTTACTAAGGGATTTCTCTAGTAGTATTCATTTTCAAGAATTTTTCTAGTAATAGTTATAAAAGTTATTCACAAAATTTTTAACTTTGCTTGTGAATTTATATTTTATCCAAAGAGAGAGAAAGTCTTTCTTTCAGATAACTTTGACTGCAGTGGAAGGGTCATAGTAATAAAATGAGGGTGCTGAAGTTCAAGTCAAATCATTTTTGTTCATTTGTTTTTAGTTTATATCCTTCTGGAGTAAGTTTCTTTGATCTAGAAGTTTGTGGCAAACATGCTGTCTGTGAGCCTTACTATTTTCAAATCAACTCTCTTGTGCTGTTGCTACTGATTGATTCTGGGAAGGATCTTTTGTTAGCTCAAACAAAGAGGTTTTTAGCTCTTCTGGTGAAGTATATGAACTCTGTATTAAGATCTTAAAACCACATTTTGAGGGTTTTTTTCTTTATTAATTAAGAAAACATTTTTGTTAAATACGAGAGAGGAAGACAACCTGTAGCTATATAGAAATTCAAGTTTCCAAAAGCCTGCAGTACGAATCTGGTCACAGAATTCAGGCATAACTATTAAGAATTACACAAATGTGATCTGTATTTTATAGTTACAATTCTGAGTCTAAAATTAGCCAGCTTTGTCCTACTGAACTGGATTAACATAAAGAAGTTGTGATAAAGCATTTTATATCTATGAGGTTTTTAGCACCTTAAAGACATAAACTGTTTTATGAGTCTCTTTACCCTTTTACCAACACTACCTATCCCTAGCCTAGCTCAGGGCTTTGTATTGGGTAGATAGTTTGTTAGCAATAGAAGAATGAACACGCGCATAGTGCCATAGGTGTATGTCTGACTGGAGGCTGAACAATGTAGAGTATAGGACATATGGACAAACTGGAAGTACATTGCCATTTATTTTTTTGCAGGAACAAAACTATTTCTTTTTATCAGCATAAATACTGTTACCTATTAATATTGAAATTTAATATTTTAGGTAGAATATATACTTTAATTTCTAGTTTACCAGAGTAACCATTATTGCCTCTTTTTACAAAACAGAAAACAAAGATTCATGAGATCTTGAAGGCATTAGCTTCATTTTTAAATTAGTCTCAAAATAAGAGGTATCCCCATGTGCACAGAAATATAAATTGAGAAATTATTTGGTCTGCTCACTCTCCATTTCTACGTAATTCCTCATTCTTTCAGCAGCTCCTTTTTATCTCTCCCTCTCTCCCTCTCTCTTTATCTCTCTGTCTCCTTTGAGAACTAGGGGTCTTTTTAGCATTCCTCATTATTGAAAGGAAATATACCCGATATTTCAATATCTTATTATATGTTGTTTATTACTTTATGCCTCCCAGGAGTATCTATATTTTAAAAAGGGCAAAGGCAATAAGGAGAGAGGAAAGGAATGTGCCCTGAATGAGATCTCAATATCTGACTCTAAGAAAAATACAAAGTATTTTGTTTGTAAAACAAATCTTGCATCAATCCTATGAAGCAATAGAATCTTTGAAATGTCAAGTCCAAAGTCACAGAGCTAATGAGAGAGATCTGAACTTTGGACTAAATTTGCCCAAGAGGAACGTGGGGTATGTCTCCCATGATTGGGATTGGAAACTAGTTCAGGCTAGTCACAGTGACTTAACCCGTCAGTGTTACAACTTAAAGGATCTAGTGCATATCTGCATGACTTTCTTATCATCTTTGATATGAGTCTTAACATCTAAGATATGAACTCCATTTTTTTTTAACTTGTCCTTGGCACAATTGTTTTTTATTTTTTCTTGCTGTCATCTTTCACCCCAAATAACGTTGGCTTGTGTAGTAGAAAGAATATCAACTTTGCAATTTAGGCAAATTTGTTTTTCTCTTATTTGAGTGAATTTTATGGTATATGGATTACATCTCAATAAAGCTGTTATTCAAAAAATCAAGTTAAAAGGAAAACTTACTACCGCCTTGTTCTATTAGCTATGTGCCCTATGCCCCTCTGAGTCATAGATTTCTTCTCTATATAATTAAAATACTAATGTCTACCACATATGGTTTAAAGAATTGAATAAAATAACCTCCTGACCCTTAGTAAATGATAGTTCCTTTTTCTTTTCTGTTTCTCTTGATTACTTTTAAGTATGCTTATATGAAACATTATCTATGTTACAGAGAGACATAAACAAACATAATTTCTAGAAAATGTCACAGTCCATTTACCCATATTTGTGAAACAGTAAGAGATGATAAACAGTTGAAAAAATTGTATCAATAAATGAGGGTCATGCACAATACATTTTGATTTGATTCTGAGGCTGTTTTCTGTACGTGTAATGTATTTTACTTTTTTGCACAGAAGCAACGTCTTTAGAATATTATATTGATTTTATGTGTACATATCCTCATCCTTGAAATTTCCTTATTATTTGATTTTTTTTATCTTTACTCGTTGATGGATCCATGGGAATGAGGTAGAAATCACTTAAGTACTCAAAAGGTACTTAAGAAAGTTCCTGCATTATTTTATTGCCTTCAGTTTTGGTTTGTTATTTCTGTCAGTATTCTCAGATTTTTCCATGTGGAGACATGGGAAAAAAGGAAGTCATCTAGGGCTCCAATAATGCACTATTATGTAAATTATCATGATATAACAGAAACCTCAGAAAGGAGAGGGGAAACCAATTATTTGATCTTTGCACTCACTTCAGGAATTTCAACTTTATTTTTCTGTTATTAAAAACAGTGTTATCATTATCAACATTATTGTCATTATTGCTGTAACTATTTACTGACTACTTTTTATGTATTAGGCATTAAGCTATTGCATACATTTTCTCACTTAATTCTCAAAATATCATGATCTAAGTTTTTTATCTTAGCCAATTTGGAGTTAAAGGTATAGAGATTTAGCTTGATTAAGCTACCCACTGGAGGTCACACAGTTGAGCCAGAATTTGGAGGCTGTCGGACTGAATTAACAATATTTATGCTAAATCACTATCCTAAACTGCTTTGAAATCTTGACAATGTAAACCCAAAGTGTATTTTTAACTAATACTTATTTGTAGCTCAGAATGTTTATTGAATGGGACAATTTCCCCAGAATCTCTGAAAAAAGAAAAGCACATTGCTTAGATATTGAACACATATCTAAGCAATTTTCAAGTGCTCTCCCACTATCTATGCATAGCTTTTATCTACATGCATGATGTAGGCTAACACAGCTAAATTCAGAGTCAACTGATCTGAACTTTGAGTCCTTAAACAATTTATTCTATTTTGGCCTCAGTTTCCTCATTTGTGAAATAAATAGATGAGGACCAAATAATTGTTAAGGTTCATTCTGGGTCAAACATTCTCCCTCTAACCTGAATTTTTTGTTAACAGCTTTATCGAAATATACCCTATAATTTATATACCCTATATCGAGATATACCCTATAATTCATATACCCTATAATCAGCTTATAGTGCACAATTGAGTTATTTTTAATGTATTTACAGAGTAGTGCAATCATCATGACTAATTCTATGACATTTCCATCACACTATTATCAATCACAACCCATTCCTCTCTCTCCTCAGCCCTTGTCAAACACAAGACTATTTTCTCTCTCTATGGATTTACCTTTGCTGGGTATTTCATAAAAATGGAATCATGCAATAGATGGTACATTGTAACTGTCTTCTTTCATTTAACAAAATGTTTTCAAGGTTCTTCCGTGTCAATATATGCATTAGTACCTCATCCTTCTTACTACCAAATAATTTGCTTATACATTCATCCATTAATGGATATTGGGGTGTTTAAACTTTTGGCTATTATTATTATTATTATTATTATTATTATTATTATTATTATTTTGTCTTTTTCATGTCCAGCACTCAGCCAGTGAGTGCACCGGGCCATTCCCATATAGGATCTGGACCCACGGCAGGAGCATCACCGTGCTCCCAGCACCGCACTCTCCCTAGTGCGCCATGGGCTTGGCCCAACTTTTGGCTATTATGAATAAAGCTTCTATGAACATTTGTGTGCAAGAGGCAAGGAAACATGTACTTGTATTTCTATTGAACATATATATCTAGGATTGGAATTGCTGGTTCACATGAGAACTTTATTTTTAACATTTTGAAGGGTTGCCTATTTTCCAAAGTGGGTGCACTACTTATGTGCCCTTCTGTACTAAATGTTCTCTTTTTTGTACATCCTTACCAACACTACTTATATTGTTTGTTTTTTATTTATTTACTTTTTCCTGGGCTTGAAATACTGTTTCAATGTGATTTTTATTTGCTGAGAATCATTTTTTTTACTAATTGGCCATTTTCATAACTTCTTTAGAGAAATGTCTATTCAAATCCTTTACCCATTTTTAATTAGGTTATTTGTCTTTTAGTAGTTGTGTTGCAAGACTTCTTTATATGTTGTGGATACAATTCTCTTATCAAACATAGATTTGAGCATTCATCGGTTGCCTTTTCAATTCCTTGTTGGTGTCATTTGCAGCACAAAAGTTTTAATTTTCATGAAGTTTATTTATTTATTTTTTCTTTTGCTCCTTGTGTTTTTGGTGAGATATATAAGAATCTATCACTAACCCAACATCACAAAGATTTACTAACATGTTTTCTTCCATGAGTTTTATCTTCTTAGCTCTTTTATGTCTGTGATCCATGTTGGATTATTTTGAATATGATGCTATTCTTTTGCATGTTTATAGTCAGCATTCCAGTATCATTTGTTGGGAAGACTACCATTGAGTCATCTTGGCATCCTTATTGAAATCAATTAACCTTAACTGCTATGGTTTATTTCTGGACTTCTAATTCTATTCCATTTATCTATCTATTCTTATGCCAGTACCAGCCTGTTTTGATTACTGTAGCTTTGAAGTAAGTTTTGAAATTTAAAAATGTGAGTTCTACAATTTTATTCTTCTTTTTTAAGGTTGTTTTGGCTATTCTGTGCCCTTTGCATTTCCATATGAGTTCTAGGATCACCTTGCCAATTTCTTGCAAAGAAAGCAAGCTGGAATTTTGATAAGGATTGCATTGAAGGTGTATATCAATTTGCTTTGGATAGAATATTGTCATCTTAGCAATAACTAATCTTCCAACCCACAAACATAGAATGTCTTTCTAATTATTTAGATTTTAAAAAATTTCCTTCAAAATGCTTTACATTTTTTTCATTGGAACAAGTCTTGTACTTCTTTAGGTAGATTTATTCCTCAAGTAATTTATTCTTTTGATAACATCATCAATGGAATTTTTCTAATTTTTAAATTATTTGTTGACAATGTATAAAAATACAAGTGATTTTGTATATTTATTTTGTATCCTGCATTTCTACTGAATTCATTTATTAGTACTAATAGTATTTTAGTGGATTCCTTAGGATGTTCTGTATATAAGATTATATAAGATTATGCCATCTAGAAATAAAGAGTTTTAATTCTTCCTTTCCAGTATGGATGACTTTTATTATTTCTTTTCTTTCTTTCTTTCTTTTTTTTTTTTTGCCTATGTTTCCTACAACATGCATTACAATGTTAAAGAGATGTGACAGGGGACAATATTCTTGTCTGGTTCCTGAGCATAGAGAAAAAGCACTTGGTCCTTTATCATTAAGTATGGTATTAGTTGTGGGTATTTCCTACATCCATTTATCAAGCTGAAGATGTTCCCTTTCACTGCTAGTTTGTTAAGTGTTATTATCGCAAAAGAATGTTAGATTTTGTCATATGCTCTTTCTCTGTCTTTTGAGATGCCCATGTGAGTTTTTTTCTCTATTTTAATAATATGATGTATGACATTAATTGATTTTTGGATATTAAACAAACATTGCCTTCCTGGGACAAATCCCACTTGGGCATGATTTATAATACATTTTTTATGTTGCTGGATTCCATTTCTTAGTGTTTTATGGAGAATTTTTGTATCTGTATTCATAAGAAATATTTTCCTGTAGTTTTAACTTGTAGTACATTTGGTCTGGTTTTAGTGTCTGGATAATATTGACCTCAAAGAATAAATTTTGAAGTCAATAAATTTTGAAGTGTTGTCTTCTATTTATTGGACGACTTTGCAAATTATTCATATTAATTCTTCTTTAAATGCTTGGAAAAATTTTCCAGTGGAGGCATTTCATCTGGGGGTTTTGTGTGAGAAGTTTTTAAATTACTAATTCAATTTCTTTACTTCTCATATGTCTATTACAATTTTATATTTCTTCCTGTGTCAGCTTCAGTAGTTTGTGTCACTTTAGGAATTTGTCCAATTCATCTAGGTTTTGTAATTTGTTGCCATACATACAATTGTTCAAAATATTCCCTTATAATCCTTTTTATTTTTGTAGAATCAGTAGTAATATTTCCTCTTTTGTTCCAGATTGTAGTAATTTTCAACTTCTCTCTTTTTTTCCTGGATTGTATATTTTCTATTTCAGTTATTTCAGCTCTAATCTTTATTATTCCCTTTCTTCTGCTTGCTTTGGGTTTAGTTTACTAATCTTTTGTAGAGCCTAATGTAATCTTCCTTAAAGTGGAAGGTAGGGTTATTGATTAAGGTCTCTATTTTTTATTAAATAAAAAAAAAGAATTAGTTAGAAATTTTTCTTTAAGCAGGACTTACTGTATCCCATAAGTTTTGGTATATTTTGTCTTCATTTTTATTCATCTCAAAGTTTTCTCTTCTAGTTCCCCTTGTGATTTCTTCTTTGAACCATTGGTTATTTAGAAGTGTGTTATTTAAATTTTCACATATTTGTGAATTTTCCAAATTTCCTTCTAATCTACACTTCTAATTTTTTTCAATTGTGGTCAGAGAAATATTTTGCATAATTTCATTTCTCTTAATTGAGAATTGTTTTATGGCCTAATATATAGCCTATACTATGGAATGTTCCATGTACTCTTGAAAATAATGTGTGCTCTGTTGGTTTTGGATGGAATGTTCTATAATTTCTGTTATGTCTAGTTAGTTAATAGTGCTATTCAAATCCATTTCCTTTTTGGTTGTCTGCTTAGTTGTTACATCCATTAATGAAAGTGTGATATTATGGTCTCCAACTATTATTGTTTTATTTTTTATTTCACTTTCTATTCTGTCATTTTTTGTTTCATGTAGTTGAGCTTCTTTTGTTAGGGCCATCCATATGTATTTATAAGTGCTATGTCTTTCTAATACATTGACCCTTTACTATTATAACATTTCTTACTTTATCTGTAGAAGCAGGTTTTTTATTTGTTTATTTGTTTTAATATTTATTTTCTCTGATTATAACATAGCCATTCCACCTCTCTTTCAGTTATTTTCATGGTATATTTTTTTCATCCTTTTATTTTAAACTTATTTGTGTCCTTGAATCAAATATGTGTCTTTTGTTGATAATACATAGTTGTATTATGCTTTTATTTTAGCCATTCTGCTAGTCTCTGTCTTTTGATTAGAGTGCTTTACCCATTTATTCTTAATATAACTCCTCATAAGGCAGCATTTAAGTCTGCATTTTGCTTTTTTCTCTGGGTTTGGTGTCTTTTTTTTTTCTTCTATTCCTCCATCACAACATTCTTTTGTATTTATTTGTTATTCTCTTGTTTATGATTTTAATTTCTTTATTGTATTCTTACCATATTCTTCGGAGTTGCTTTTTTAGTGGTTTTCCTGAGGATTATAACTAACATCTTAACTTAAAACAATCTAGTTCAGATTAATACCTATTTAATTTCCAAAGTGTATAATAATTTGCTCAAATATTGCTCTGTTTGCCTCCCCTTCTGTGTTCTATTATTGTCATACAAATTCTATCTTTACATATTATAAGCCCATCAACACAGTTTCATAATTGTTGCCTTATGCAGCTGTCTTTTAAATTAGGTAGAAAAGAGTTAAAAAGTGTAATTATATTATTTTTATACAGTATACTTACCTGTATAGTTACCTTTATTGGTATATATATTTTTTTATTACCTTTGTCAATGTTACTTATTTATTCAGGTATATTTGAGTTTCTGTCCAGTGTCTTTTCCTTTCCATCTGAAGGAATCCCTTTTAGTATAGCTTTTAGAGCAGGTCTGTTAGTAAAGATTTCTCTGTGTTTGATTATCTGGAAATGTATCAATTTATCCTATATTTTTGGATATTCAATTTTACATAGAGGAGGATTTTTGTTTGACACTCTTTATTTTAACCTCTTGAATATGTTATCTCACTGCCTTTTATCTCAATAGTTTCTGATGAGAAGTCAATTGTTAATCTTATTGAAGCTCATTTGTAATTAAACAATTTATCTTACTATAAATTTATTTTTATTGAGTTTGAGTGTGTAAAATTTTACTGCTGATAAAAAAGCTTAAACCAAGTGTTTGACAGTATTCTCAATACTAATTTTAATTATGATATAAAATGTATGTGCCCATTATTGCACTGGCTTTGATTCTTTTTTTAAAAACAAATTCACACGGATGATAAACTCATGCTGTTCTATTCCTGTATTAGACAACTTTTAAACATACGCTAAAAAAGTTTGAGGACAGGTAACCCATTGTAAATAACTAAAAAATGTACATGTATTTATGAGACTTGAATATAATTTGTAGTATAATACACAGCTTTATTGGATAAATAATCCTGATTAAAGCATCATTCTATACCTAATGGGCATAACTTTCCTTTTATTTCCTGTAATAAAATTTTAAAAATAATATATAATGGATAGGATTAATTTAGGCATGATTATGTATGTAGCTAAATTTAAAATAGCAGACCGTGATGTTAACTTCTACCTTTCTCTACTGGGAAGTCTTACCTGTGACTGAGGGCATTGCCTTTGATACGGTTGTCTTGGAATCTTCTTCTACCCTCTGCATCATCCAATGGTCCTCATTTATGCCCCACTCTGATCTATATTAAAATTTATTTTGCAGTGGAGAGGGTATTTTTTTCCTGTAATACTGTATTAACCATGGAGGTTTTCTTTTTACAATATGACATTTCTCATTGTTTCTTACAGAATAATATTTCAGTTCTTTTGCTTAACATTAGCATAATCTTGAATATTTAATATACTCTTCTTGGGTTTAAATTTTTTTTGAAGTGTTAATCATAAGATTATTGTGAAGATTAAATGAGGCCATGCAAATAGAATACTTAGCACATTGCTTATTATAAATTCAATAAACGCTTTTTGAATGTGTATTATGTACCAGTTCTATATTAAGCCCTTGATACATAAACACATACTCCTCTGCTACTCCCGCTACCACTATTGTATTGCTATAGTTCTGTCTATACCTGGATACTTCAGATATTCACTGGCTATTTTACATGACCATGCAATGCTGGCATTGGGAATTTCTTCTTTAATTTACTTATCAGTGTAAATTGTAGTGACCTCTTACCCAGGAATTGCTGCCTTTTTTATTTACTTAATCCTCTGAATTTTAGGTAAAAGGCAAAATAATTTTTCCTTCAGAGTCTTAGTTTTGATAGAAAGAAGCAGATTCCAGAAACATTTGGGAAATGACTACATTCTTGGATCTTTAGCTATCTTATCTCCCATTATCTTGTCAATATATCTACTTGAACACATAATGTATTTTGCAAATAGGGAAGTGGAAAGTTAGAGAGGTAGGTTAACTTTCCCAAAATCACACAATTAAAAGGTAAAAAATTATTATAGAAGGTTTTGTTTAGTTCCAAAGTTTCTAATATCCCCACGACTCTGAGAACTTGCAGGAAGAGTGTAGGACTCATACTCACTGCTCATGTCCCCACTTGCCCTATTACCAGTGCCTAGCACAGTGCCTGACACAAGATATGCAGTCTTTGAATGTGAATTGTTAAATAAGCTCCAACAATGAATTTAATACTTCCCTCTTTACCTCTAAATTTCACTTTATGAAATAATATCTATCACACACATAGAGTTTTTCTTCACAAATTGCTGACACAAGTTGTTGAATTTTTCCCAGGACCATTTCTTAAAATGAGATGAAATTTGAAGAATACTAAGCAAGAAGTGTTGTGCATATAATAAATAGCAGAAAATAACAAAGCCGAATTGAGTTGTTTCATACCTCCTGAAATTTGCTTCTTGCTGATTGTCTCTTGTTAGTTAGTTTCATGGTGGATACAAATTAAATTAGTTTATCAGTGAAGTTACAAAACAGTGTAAAATAATGAACCTGCAGAATTACTTGCAAATAGTGGATCTATCCTTTTTGGGGAACACCAAGTATTAACCATGCCATTCAAAAGGTACCCATGATGCTACATGAATTAGAATGGAAAAAGCTAGGAAATCACTATGTACAAGATAACTTGTAGGAAAGCAGTTTCCATGGCAACCGTGGCCTCATGGACTGTTTTGAATGATATGACTTATTTCGGCATAATCGCACGCTCTTTTGATGTGTATCCTTCCCTAGGAGATATCAAACCCACCAAACATAGCTACACAAAGAAAATTATCTTAACTGGAAAAGACTCCTCTCTTTAATATATGCTGACTAAAGTTCAATATCACTATTTGATGTGAAATTGTCTTTGCAGTTATCTTTTCAAAGACGTTTGGTTAAAACATTCCATGTAAAAATCTAAATATAGTCACCCCTGTGATATGAATACAAATAAAAGATGAGAGAATATGGATGTGTGGTATACTCTTCTATAAAATTATTACCCCTGGCTTTTAAAATATGTTAAGATTTGCTGTGACTGTTAATTGAATTGGAATTAAGCTCATTTTTCGTTTCTTTCCATTTTGAGCTTTCCTTAGTGATATTCAAATTCATAGCTTCATTGCAAAAGAGGTACAGAGTTTTTCCTCTAATTAGGTTATTAATAGTGAACTCAACTATTTTAAAACAAACGCTAAAGTGTGCCTTCATCTCTGAACATTTTCATTTTGAAGAATAAAGGGATTCAGTTTTCACAGAAATGACGAATTTTTAAAATCTTAGCTACTAGTCAGCCAGGTGCACATTATTCACAAATGACTGTCTGGGGACCATAACCTTGTAATTATTCTGCTGAAAGACATTTTTGTCACTTGATAACAATGGAATGGGTCAAGAGTACATCTCCCTTTGGTGTTTATGCCTTCGGACACCTTGCAATATCTTTTGCAGACAACGGGAGCTTTTTGCAGAACTGCAAAGCTTTCCTTTTTTAGTGTAAGAGTATAATGGATTGATATGTGCTGTGAAATGAGATTTGGTCTCATAAAATAGACTTTCTATTAAGTTTAAACTTTATATTAAGTTTAAATAGTATTACTTTATACTATTAGTTTGGCTCATCATAAGAACCCCACTAGGAGTCACATAATTCTAAACTGTTGAAGGTAATAAAAATTAACCTGAACATCATTTGTGCTGACTCATCCTAGTAAGAAATCTGGTGGGTGATTTTTTCAACCAGTAGGGAAAAATGCCAGTAGCACTATCTAGGGAAAATGTGATTAAACCTTAATGTCTCAAGTCCTGCAAACAACTGTGTTTCCCCTTTGCTCCTAATGGCTTCCTGGAATGACAAGTAAAATCAGGGGGAAAAAAAAAAAAAAAAAAAAACGGAAGAAAAGGGAGCTGCCTTAAACAGATGAGGCAAGACATCGGTTCTGTATCCTGAATCAAGCCCATCCTCTATCACATCCAATCCGTCTTTCTCCAAGGAGAGAACACAAAAGAGATGCATAAAGTTCACACTCCCCTGTATTTTTGCCTCTGTCTGCAAGCCTGCTGTATCAGATTTTAATTTGAAAAATTAAAAATACTGATCCACTGGCCCCTCATCCAGCTGCATCCACGTTCTCTTGGCCGTTCTGGAAGTAGCTGAGAGGCTGACAGGTGGCTCACATGGGCTTGCAGATGTGTTTCAGTATTTTTTTAAATATGCATCTCTTCTCACTGTATGATTTATTTTTTTGATTATGAGCTGTCTGTCTGAGCTGTCTGTAATTTTCAGTCTGTTCTTAGGATTCTATTTTACACTTTAGTCAGCTGCAGCAGGACTATCTGTAACTCTCCATATGTGACAAGCTAGGGGTGAATTGAGACTCTTTGACATCTCTCCCCAAACTGTTGTAATGACAGTATTGTTTATAGAGCAGAAAAGTGAGTATAATTCTCTGGAGCCCAGTCCACCTCCCAACACTGCAACCTGGAAAACCATCATCCCCTTAAAACAACATTTCTCAACATATTTTATTTCTTTTTCTAACAATTCATTGGAAATAAAGGGGATAAAATTCAGGCTGATGTGTCCATACTAACAAGAAGAGAAATTCTGTAATTCTGTTTAATTCTAGAGACAGAGATGGAAGCATAAATGTAAAAGTTACTCTTCCACTTCTTTTGCCCCCCACAGCTGCTTCTATTCATTCTCCCTAATGCCCAGACATCTTTCCACCTGCCCCCAAACCAGGAATGTGGGAGTGGAGTCTTCCTGCACCTTGCCCTCTCGTCCCTCCAGCACTAAGCAAAGCACCAAGACCTGAGCAGAACACCTCTTTCATTACTCTCAAATCCATCACCAACTCTCCATTATTTTAAAGTGCAAGTCCAGTCAGGTTACGTTTTTGCTCAGACTTAATCATTCTATCAATCTTTGTCATTCTTAAGATATTTAAATTACTCAGTTTATATAAACCATGCATTTTACCTATTTTCAACCAACAGAGATTTAGTCTGATATATACAATATGTATAAAAGTATATAAAACATGTGAATATATGCACATAAAAAAACGTACATTCAAACACAAACACATACACACATCCGTATATTACATATAGTGTTTTCCTCTATGCTTTTGTACTTGCAGAGTTACTGCTGTTTAGGGTATTTCTTCTTGTATTCACTGATCCTTACAGAGCCAGTCCAGTATAACAAATATCTTTTCCACTTAATCTTCCTTGGCCACCACAAGCAGAGTTAGGTGCTTCAACTCTTGGTTTCCTCTTTTTCATTCCCACAGCACCCTGAGCCTACCTCTTAGCACTTCTTACTCTGCAGTGTAATCAAGGACTGTCATTTTCTGTCTCTCTTTGTAACTGGGCATTCATTAAAAGCAGGGTCTATGCCTAGCTGCTATCTCCATCTCAGGGTGTCACTGTGTTTAGCACATGCTAAGAGCCCCGTTAATGTAACTACAATGAATGAGTGAATGAAAACAGAGGTCTGATACTTTCATTACCTCCTCCCTTCTAATAAATTAATGTCACTTGAATGATAATAAATCATTCCTGTATTTTTACAACCTTTTGGAGCACTTTTCTTTCCTTATTTACTTTCTATTTTAACAATCTGTTGAAGCAAAACTTGTTTGGAAACAAGCTGTTCATCTGTCTGTGTTTTGCTTCTTGTCTGTAAACTCCAGGCAAAGTTAGAATAATCAATTCTAACAGGAAACTGTTATTGGTTAAATGTGTCCCCCAATAGTTTATGTGTTGGAAACTTGACCCCCATTGTAACAGTGTTGAGAGGATGGGAAATTTGATTACAGTATTTGAAAGGTGGGGCCTTTAAGAGGTGATTGGATTGTGAGGACTGTACCCTTGTGAATGGATTAATCTACCTATGGAATAATGGGTTAATGGTTTAATGGGTTAACAGGGAGTGGTTATGATGGCTTTAGAAGAACAAGTGGGTGCTGCTTTGCCTCCCATGGATTTGTCACCCCTTTTTCCCTGGGTGATGGAGCCACCAAAGATTACTCAAAGCCCATCTCTTCTGAGCAGTGAGAAACCCTGAAAAGTGGTTAATGTCCTGTAACCCTCAAGATAGAGGCATTCCTTCCATTTGGGAAATTAACCATGAATTGGGGTTCTCTTCCTGCCTTTATTTTCCAGCACAGGAAGTTACAGGAACAGACATAGGTGGGGTTATAGTTTTAAAAAATTTTAACAATAGAAGCTGGTAACTTTCAGTAAAAACAAGCCAGATGACATTTCATAAGGCAATTAAGTGGTCCACCAACAAAAGCTTGATCTTAGCACACATTCCTTCTCCCTACATACAGCTTCCCAATATCTTTACATGCCAATCAGTAACTTGTCTGTTTTTGAACCAGCAGCCTTGCTGTGTTACAACTCTTTATCTTACAACAGAGACTATATAGCCTAGGAAAATTTTTTTGTAAGGTCAATATTTGAAACTGCAAGGCTTTGGAAGACCAGACCCCGTGAAATATAATTGCTTTATGCATACTGTCCAAGTGGGGACATTAATTCTCTCTCTTGCTCATGCCATTCTTGCCATTAGATCATCTGGTCACCACAGGACCCTGTAGAGAGTTCCACACAAGAAGAAGACTCAACAGAGGGATTCCTTGGACCGTGGATTTCCCAGCTTCCCAAACTGTAAGAAATAAATTTAGTTTCTTTGTAAATTACCCAGTTGCAGATATTCTGTTATAAGCAACAGAAAAAGGACTAATACAGAAGCCCATTTAGTACACACAGAACTTGAGACACAATCCATCAACAAATGGGAGAAGCATACATATTGGACCTGTTTTCCTTACTCTTCTGTATTGTGACTCAAAGCTAAAGAGAGGGATTCTTTCCTACCACAAATGTCCTATTACAGCAAAAGTCCTATACTTTTCAAATAATAGCTCCTGAAGTCCATACTTATATTCAAGCATAAGATATTTATACTTACCAGGTAGTTATTGACATTTCTACTATTTAGAAATCGGAGAAGCATGTCATACCAAAAATGTGCATCCTTCATTTGGTCTTGCTCCTTCATTCTCCCTCTTCACCCCCTGGCTCCAGCCACAGTAGTGTTTTTTCTGTTTCTTAACGATACTGAGTCTTTCCCACTTTAGAGCCTTAACAATAGTTTTCTCACCTCATAGGTTTCTTTTTCCTGTAAATTTTTTTTATGGCTGGTTTCTTCTTGTTTTTCAGAGTTTTACTTAAATCAATGCCCCTAGAAAGACCTTTTCTGATGATTCAAACTTAATGTGCCATTCAGTCATTCCAAATCATTCCTTCAAAAAAACGTTCATAGGATTTACTAACACTTAATACGGTCTCATTTATTTGTTTATTAATTGTCTCCTTCTCACCCCTCATTATACAAGCTCCAAGAGAGTATGGAACCATTGTTCACATTTGTATTGTCTTTGCTAGAAGAGGATCTGGTTTATAGTATGTGCTTTAATAAATGCTGTTGAATGAGGGAATATGCTATCTTGGAAATCACTTTATTTTTGTGGTTATGGAATCCCTGCCCTTTTCTTGTCTGGGATGGAATGAAACAGAGAGTCCTGAAAGAAAGATGAGGACTGAAACTAGTTCTGAATCCATAGGACAAATGCACACTGTGTGATGTTTATGGAATAGGTGAGATAAGTGAGCAAATTTCAGTGAACTAGAGGGAAGATAAGTAGGGACATGCAGCAAGCTTTCTGTTTCCTGATCTTGGGCATAGTTACTGACTATGCAGTTTGGGATCCTGGAGTAAAATATTTTTAAAATGTGGTAGCAATAATAGGTGCAATTCCATGATTATTAGACTACTTGGCTTATGGAGTAACCCTATTTTTGAACACTATTTTCCTTCAATCAGGAAGATGTAGTCACATTTGTCATTGCTGCTGCTTTAATCTTTTGTTGTTCCTTATCTTTTCATTTGCTGTGAATTCAAAAGGCAGGTGAGCACTGTGCCAGACTCACTCTGAATTGTCACAACACTCAGATTTCATATGGTAAGTGCTCAATCAACCTCTGTAGCAACCCTCACAATATTTTTAACTTGAATCTCTTATTGAGTAAACAATCAGAAGTGTCCAAATTGTGGGAAATTCTGCAAACCAGCTACTCATACCCTTCAAAGATATCAATATCATAAAAAGCAAAAAACTGAACACCACTGTAGATTAGAGACATAGTATCTAAATGTAATCAATGGGTAATCCTCAACCGGATTCTTGATTGAAAGAAAAAGCAGCCTAAAGGTCATTATTTGGACAAATAAAGAAGTTTAAATAGGAAAATTAGCATATTTGTATTAGATAATAGTGTCTTATTTATGTTAAATTATCTGTTGATAATTCCATTGTATTTTATCAAGGAAAATGTCCTTACTTTTAGGATATATGTGCCAACTATTTAGGGATAAAGTTTCATGTGCGATTATGTATTCAAATGCCTCAAAAGCTTCAATTTACAGTGAGAGAGAATGTAGCAAATACTAAAAATGTGACCAATTTTAGTAAATAATATGAATGCTTACTGAACTATTCTTGCAAAATTTATGTTTGGAAATTACTTAAAATAAAATGTTTGAATGGAAAAGTAAATAAATGTAAAAAGAGAAAGAACTGAAATTGTATCTTGAAGGTTTTATTTGTATGTGTGCTTTGTTTCGTTTTGAAACAGAAATGTCTCCAAGAAAAAAGATGATTCACTCCATTTTGTAAGCTGACTTTTTCAATAGTTTTAAAATCTTCTCTCCAAAATAGTACATTTCAAGCAATTATTTGATATCTTATTTAAAGGAATTCGGAAATACCGGGAAATGCATTCTATTTATCAATAAAACATGAAGATTTCTAAGAATTCATAGGATATACTTTTGGTATTATAATTTCTATTAAGAATGTAACACATAAGGGATCAATTATATTTTGAACAAATGCATTATGTAGAATTTACTTCAGCAGAGGAGATTTGCTTGATGATTAAAAGCCATTGAAATTGCTGTAGGAATATCCCGATTTATATTTATATTGAATGTTTCCATTCAACACATGTAAACATTAGCCATATTTCTTGGAGTTTCATCAAATGTATTTTAGAATTTAAATGTCCATTCAATCAAAATATTGTTTTCTTCGTGTTCTGGATTACTAGAAAGATACATTTTTTTAATAGAGATTTGAATAGAGATTCTTTAACATAAATTCTTCAAATGAAGGCATACAGATTGAAGAGGCATGCATGTCACTTTTGAGAAGGCCGGGTCTCAGGAAGTATGTATTGAAGGACATTATCTCATGGCCAGACCGTGAGCTCTTCTAGGTCTGGGAATCACTGTTGTTTCCCCAGAGGCTTGGGAAGAGCATATCACAGCACGGACACTTAATAAACACCTAGTAATTCCCTTTGAAGTCAGTATTATTTTGATTTTGGCTTTAAATTTAGTAAAAATGTAGCATAATTAATAAATAAAATGAAATATGAACATATTAATGCAGATATTTTCCAATAAAATATAAATACACTTTCAAAATCATTGACTATATAGTACTGAGAATGCCAGGCATTATTAAAAGTTCTGGGGATAAAGACAGGAGATAGAGAAGATAAAATCTGAGCATGTATAGGGAATGAAACAAATACATGAATTAAATATATAGTATGTCATCTGCTGGTAAGTGTTGAGGAGCAGGAGGGAACAAGGAAGGTGAATGGGTAGTGCCTGGGTGGGTGTGGGCAATGGGGAGGGTGACCACATTTTAAATAGGATTATCAAGGAAGGCCTTATGAATGACATTTCAACCAAATCCTGAAGGTGGTAAGAAGGAGAGTCATGAGGATATTGGGAAGAGTTCTAGACAGCAGAAGCAAATAGAAAAGCCCTGAGGTGCAAGCATACCTGCCACATTAGAGGGGAGATGAGAAGACTGGTGAGTCTAGAGCAGAGTGAGCAGTAAAGAGAGAACCAGGACACAGTGTCGGGGAGGCAGGTGGGTGACGCAGGGGAAGAAAGCTGGGCAACTTATCAGGGCCTTAGAGACTGCTGTAAGGAATCTGGCTTTCAGTGCTTATCTGAATTCTCAGTTTATACACAAGATGGATATTTTTATATACAAAATTGATATTGATATTCCTTCTCTTAGAGAGGAAGTAAGAATAATATTCAAAACCATGAATATTAAACAGTGAGTAAAGAGCAAAGTCATTCATAATAAATTTATTTATAATAATAATATAATAATTATTATAAATTCAATGGGTTTTCAAAAGTTCATGGAAGGATTCATGTTACTTTTTAATTCCATCTTCCCATGAACTTTTTGAAGTATCCAATATATTATAATATATAATTATGTATTATTCATATAATATTGTATAGAACACACTATATTATATTATTACATAAGTGTAACAATGATATTCATACATTTGTTTATAATAAATTTAGACTCAATTTTTATATTGACAAATATTTTCATGAATACTTGATCTCAAAGAAATGTCTATAGTTCTGTGCAAATTGAATAACAGTATTATTTTAAAAATATGTCAATTTATCTCTCCCAAGTTGTTTTCTATATAATTAATAACAAATTTGTGCCAAGATAGGTAATATTCTCTTACAGCTATGGTGTGCTTAGGAATGTCAGTGTGCAAAGAATCACACATGTAAAAATGTGTGTGTATAAAACCACAAATGTACTAATGTTTTCTTGAGTCCGAAGAACTAATTTTACTCCAATAATTATTACAATGATGAAAAGATCCCCTGCTTCTATAATTTATATGTGCTTCATTTAAAGTAGTAATTCATTTTTATTTGCACTAACGATGAAATTTAAAGTAGAATGGTTGAAAAATAAAGATGAAAATTATCTGTAAAACTTACATTTAAATAGGTAAAATATTTAATATTTTAAATATCTTTTGATGTGTTCACCATGAACCACTGCAAATATGTTAAGATGTAAATAAATTACAGATAATATATTCATGTGGTTTAAAAATATAAATGTATACAAAAAAATACACAGTGGAAAGTCTTTCACCCTTCCTGTTAGCCATCTGTTCAACTTCCATATTGGTTGCCACTTTAACTGCATGGTAACTACTCTTTTAGTATATTATATAACCTCGTACAATTGTCATTTCACAAATATGCAAGTATATTGCAGATAAAATTTGCAGAAATAGAAATTCTATATATGTATATGTATATAGTTATCAAATTGACCTCAATAGAGGTTCAACTAATTTATTCCAGAAATGTATGAGACTGCCTGCTTTCCTATGACCAATCAGAAAAATGCATTATCAATTTTGTTTCTTGCCAATAGAAGAATAATGCTCTTTCAGTGTACTTTCAGTTTGAACTCTTCATATTATGGGTAAGTCTCAAACATCTTGTCATATGTTTGAAAGCCATTTTATTTTTGTTTATGTGAAATGTCACTTCATATTATTTGCCCAGTTTTTTGTACTTTTTTATTTTTTTTGTCTTTTTTCGTGACCGGTAAGGGGATCGCAACCCTTGGTGACACCTGCACCGCCCTCAGTGCACCGGCCATCCCTATATAGGATTCAACCTGTGGCAGGAGCGCCGCTGCGCTCCCAGCGCCACACTCTCCCAAGTGCGCCACGGGGTCGGCCCTTTTTGTACTTTTTTTGTTACTGATTTCTAGGAGCCCTTTATATATTAAAATAACCCTATGTGAAGTTGCAAATTTTTCTCTTCAATTGTGCAGTTTATTAATTGCCTTTGCTTATAGTTTTTTAAAAAAACTTTTACTTTTATTTCTCAAAAAACTTGAAAGATGTTTTGTTTGTGTTGTTTTTGTTTTTGTTTGGGTGATATCTTCTACAACATAAGTCAGATATAGAAATGACTTCACTACACAAGTTATAAGTCAATTCTTTCATGTTTTATCATAATATTTTAATAGTTTTGTGTCTTTACATCTAAACCTTTAATTCATATGGAGTTTCTCCTGATACACTGAGATATGGATCCAACTTTCATTGTTTTACAGATAGCTGTCTGGTTGTCCACAGTAGCATTTATTAAAAAGTCAAAACATTTCTTAATGATGAAGTCATTGACATATTCCATATTCTGTTATGTTTTGGGGTCTATTTCCAATCTAATTTGTTCTGTTGGTCTGTCTTTCCAGAAATGCATAAGAAGTACTCTGTGTTGATGTTTAAGTATGATGATTTAAAATTCATAGTGATATCAGCTAGAGATGATACTCTTTTTATTTTTACAGATGTATTATTATTCTTGCTTATTTGCTTTTTCACATGAACTTTAGAATCAATTTGTTCTACAGTTAATAAATTATTGGAATCAAATTAGAATTTTACATTAATTAAGAGACTTGATGTCAATGTGAGGTTAAACGTTCCTGATTGCTGACCAGTCTTTTTATTTCTTTTGGAATACTTCGTCTTTATTTTTGTTTGTTTGCTTTGGTTTTCATTTAATTTTATTTTTCAGATGTTCCCCACACAGTTTTTGCATGTTCAGGTTAAGTTTATTCTCAAGTACTTCTTGTTTGTTGGTGTTGCTATTGTAATGGGGTCTTCTTGCCTATTATACCTTCTTTTTAAATGTTTTTATTGGAACATATTGATTATACATATTTATGGGGTACAGAGTAATTAGTAATTGATCGATTCAGAGTAATTAGCCTATTCATCATAGCAAAACTTAATCTCTTCTTTGTGATGTGTGCATTTGATCTCCTCTCTTCTAGTCATTTGGTTACAGACAGTGAATCATTATTGATTATAGATTTCTGTGTTGAGTGCACACCAACAGGGCTTATTTTTCCTATTGTGCTGTACCTTTTTGCCCATTAATCAGCCTTTCAGTATCCTTCCTCTCTCCTCTCCCTTTTCTGGCCTCTAGTAACCTTAGTTCTCTCTCCTTTTAACAGCTCAACAATAATTATTGTTATTATTATTTATTTGTTTTTGTTCATTTGTTTATTTGTTTGTTTGTTTTGTTCTCTTTTATAGCTCCCACATATGAATGAAAACAAGTGGTATTTCTATTTCTGTGCCTGGCTTATTTCAATTAATGAAATTTTCTTTATGTTCATCTGTGTTGTTGTGAATGGCAGAGTTTTATTCTTTTTATGATTGAGTAGTATTCCATTGTGTATATGTACCATATTTTCTTTATGCAGTCATCTGTCAATGGACATTTAGGTTGTTTCCATATCTTGGCTATTGTGAACAGAGCTGTGATGACATTTGGGGGCAAGTATCCTTTTAATATGATGATTTCCATTCCTTTGGGTATATACCCAGCAGTGGGATTGCTGCATTGTATGGCAGTTCTATCTACAGTTGTTTGAGGAACCTCCATGCTGTTTTCCGTAATGGCTATACTAATTTACAATCTCACCAACAAGGTATAAAGTTCCCCTTTCTCTGCATCCTTGCCAGCATTTGTTGTCTCCTGTCTTTTTGATAACAACCAGTCTAACTGGGGTAAGATGGTATCTCAGTGTGGTTTTGATTTGTGTTTCCCTTGTGATTATTGAGGTTGAGTATTTTTTTATGTACTTGTTGGCCATCTGTATGTTTTCTTTTGAGAAATGTCTATTGAGCTCCCTTTCCCATTTTTTAATTTGGTTGTTTGGTTTTTTACTAAATTGTTTGAGTTCCTGTACATTGTGGAAATTAGCCCCCTATTGAATTCATAGTTTGTAATATTTTCTTCCATTGTGTAGGTAGTCTTTTTGCTTTGTTTCCTTTGCTGTACAGAAGCTTTTTAGTTTGATGTAATCCCATTTGTTTATTTTTACTTTTGTTGCTTGTGCGTTTGAAGTTTTATTAATAAAATCTTTGCCTAGTCCTATGTCCTGGAGCATTTTCCCTAGGTTTACTTCTAGGAGTTTTATAGTTTCAAGTCTTACATTTAAATTGTTAATCCATTTTGAGTAGATTTTTGTATGTAGTCAGAGCAAGGGGGTCTAGTTTCATTCTTCTACACATGAATATCCAATTTTCCGACAATGATATATTGAAAAGGCTATCTTTTCACAAGGTATGGTTTTAGAGCCTTTATTGAAGATCAATTGGCTGTAAGTATGTGGGTTTATTTCTGAGCTTTCTATTTTGTTCCATTGGTCCAAGTGTCTGTTTTATGTCAATACCATGCTATTTTGATTACTATAGATTTGCAGTATAATTTGAAGACAGGTAATGCAATTTCTCCCACATTACTTTTTCTATTCAGGATTGCTTTGGCTATTCAAAGTCTTTTGTTATTCAACATGAATGTTAGAATTGCTTTTTCTATTTCCATGAAAAATGTCACTGGTAATTTGATAGAGATTGTATTCAATCTGTAGATTGCTTTGGGTACGATGAACATTTTCACATTAATTTTTCTAATCCATAATCGTGGAATGTCTTTCCATTTTTTGTGTTCTCTTAAAATATTTATTGTTTTGTGTATGTCAAAACATCCATTCATCACTGAGATAAATCCCACCCGATCACAGTATATAATCTTTTTGATGTGCTATTGGATTCTGTTTCCTAGCACTTTGCTGAGAATTTTTGGATCTAAGTTCATCAAGGATATTGGCCTGTAATTTTGTTTTTTGTCGTGTCTTTGTCTGATTTTGGTATAGGATGATGCTGACCTCATGTAATGAATTGATTTTTTTGAGTAGTTTGAGAAGAATTGGTATTAAATCTTCTTTAAAAGTTTGGTGGAATTGAGCACTGAAGCTGTACAGTACTGGACTTTTCCTTGTTGGGAGACTGTTGATTACTGATTCAATTTTGCTACTTGTTGTAGATCTGTTCATGTTTCCTATTGCATTTTTTTCAGTCTTGGTAGGCTTTATGTGTCCAGTAATTTATTATTTCCTCTAGATTTTCAAATTTGTTGACAGATAGTTGTTCATAATTATCCCTAACGATTCTTTGTATTTCTGTGGAATCAGTTGTAATATCTCCTTTCTCACTTCTGAGTTTTGATGTTTGGGTCTTTTCTTGGTTAGTCTAGCTAATGGTTTGTCAATTTTGCTGTCTTCTCAAAAAACCAACCTTTTATTTCATCGATCTTTTGTTTCATGTTTTTTGTTCTCTATTTCATTTAGTTCTGCTCTGATCTTTACTATTTCTTTCCATTTACTAATTTTGGGGTTGTATTATTCTTTCATTTCTAGTTCCTGCAGGTGTAACATTAGGTTGTTTATTTGGAATCATTCAACTTTTTTGATGTAAGCACTCATTGCAGTAATATTCTCTTTAAGTACTATTTTTGTGGTATCCCTTAGCTTTTAATAAGTTGTGCTTATAATTTTCATTTGTTTCAAGAAGTTTTTTTTATTTCCTGCTTTATTTCTTCTTTGACCCATTGGACGTTTAGGGGCATGTTGTTTAATTTCCATGAATGTGTGTAGTTTCCAAAGATTTTGTCGTTAATTTCTAACTTTATTCTATTAAAGAATAGAACTGGTGTGAAAATATACCTGATATGATTTCAATATTTTTAAATTTGTTAAGATTTGATTTGTGGCCTAACATGTAATCTGTCCTGGAGACTAATTCATGTGCTGGTGAGAAGAATCTATATTCTCTAGTTGATGAGTGAAATGTTCTGTAAGTTTCCATCAAGTCCTTTTGATTTTAAGTGCCATTTAAATCCAATGTTTCTTTGCTACATTTTTGTCTTGATGATCTGTCTAATTCTGAGAGCGGTGTGGTAAAGTCCTCACTATTATTGTGTTGGGGTCTATCTCTCCCTTTAGATCCAATAAGAATTGCTTTGCATATCTGGGTGCTCCAGTGTTGGGTGCGTATATATGAGTCTTATATCTTCATGCTGCATTGATCCTTTTTTCATTATAAAATGTTCTTCTTTGTCTTGGGCTTGAGCCCAAAAGCACAAGCAGCAAAAGAAAACAATAAACAAATTGGACTACATCAAACTAAAAAGCTTCTGCAGAGCAAAGGAAACAATCAACAGAGTGAAACAACAACCTGCAGAGTGGGAGAAAATTTTTGCTAACTGTGCATCCGACAAAGGGATTAATATCCATAATATACAAGGAACTCAAGCAATTACACAGTATAAAAAACAACCCAATTAAAAAATGGGCAATGGAACTGAATAGACATTTTTTAAAGGAAGACACACAAATGGTCAACAGGTACACGAAAAAATGCTCAACATCACTGGTCATTGGGAAAATGCAAGTTAAAACTACATTAAGATACCCCCTCACCCCAGTTAGACTGGCTATAATCAGAAAGATGGGGAATAATGAATGCTGGCAAGGGTGTGGAGAGAAGGGAACACTCCTGCACTGCTTTTGGGACTGTAAATTAGTACAACCACTATGGAAAACAGTATGGAGCTTTCTCAAACAACTACAGATAGATTTTCCACATGATCCAGCAATCCCACTTCTGGGGATATACCCAGAGGAATGGAAATCATCATATTGAAGGGATACCTGCACTCCCATGTTCATCGCAGTTCTGTTTACTATAGTCAAGATATGGAAACAACTAAAATGTCCATCGATGGATGATTTGATAAAGAAACTGTGGAATATATACAACATTGAATACAACTGTGTCATAAAAAAGAATGAAATTCTCCCATTTGCAACAACATGGATGAGCCTGGAGAAACTTAGGTTGAGTGAAATAAGCAAAGCACAGAGGGATAAATACTGCGTGTACTCACTCATAAGAGCTAAGAGAGAAAGGAAGGCAGGAGAGAAAGACCACAGTGGTGTGTTGGACTTGCAGAGGGAGAGAGCAGACCTTGGGACACCAAGTGGAGTGGGGGAGAAAGGAGGAGGGATAGGGAAGTTGGGGATAATTGGGTGGGGGACACAGGGTACAAACACAATTTGTGGTAATGGGCATGCTTCCAGTAGGGATCTGGCCATCACATCTTAGGCATGAGGGTTGACAATCAGCTTTGTATCTCATGAACATTCATAATCAATAATAAATGAATAAAGGAATAAAGGAATAAATAGATAGATAGATAGATAGATAAAATAAAATTTGGCTTTGTATTTCCTTTTTGAACCAAGATTTAAGAAAGCGTTTCTTAATTTTATGTTGAAAGAGAAGTTTTACTTTATGATTTTGTCACTTTTCTTCATTACCTTTTGATTAGGAAGTATTTTCTGTGGTATTTTAACTTCTTTTTGAATTTATTTAGGTTTTTTGTGTGTGTGTGGCCTGATGTAAGGCTAATTTTTCTGATATTCTGTATAGATTTAGGTTTTGTTTTGTTATGAGGCTGAAAAATACTTTTAAAAAAAAGCTTAATAGGGGATTTAAGTTATTTACATTTACTAATATGAATCATATTTAGTCTTACTAAACATTTTGCTTTGTCATCTTTATTTGCTTTATGTTTTATATGTGTGTATGTGCTTTCTTGTGTTTTGAAATTTTTTGATTCTGTTTTGAAAGGTTTTGATAGTTTTTGTTCTTGTTCTCGATAATTATACTCTTTTCCTTAACAAAATTTTAAAGATAATCTCTATCAGTCTTCTACTATGAATAATGTTAAAGTAGCGTGTTTCCTTTTCATCTTTTGTTCCTCTCTCTATTACCACCCAATTTTTGTAAATATTATTTTTGTTAGTCTTTAACTATTTGTTCTATTCTATTGCTATTTTTGCTTTTGAGGCTTAAATTATATGTATGCTGAGTTTCTCTTGCCTATCCTTACATATACCATTTTATTTCTAAAGATTGTACATTTTTTCCATTGCATCTTTTTATTCTCTTTTCTAGACTCAATGCCCTTTACTATATTTTTCATAAAATGTATTCTCCTTCGTGTTTTTGCAATATCAAATTTATTCTTGGTAGGCTTTTTGTTTTCCTCCTATTTTTTTTTCCCTGAGACTGCCATCTTACATCCCACCTCCTCCTATTATCTTGACACCACTTTCTGGAGTTCTTGTATATCTGATAATTGGTCTTATTCAGTAAAGGTGATTAATTTATTAAGATGTTTTAATGCATGGCAAAATATTTGGCCATAATGTTTTAACAGCTCTGTAGCAATATGTTTTTTTTTTTTTTTTTTCAGACAGTGTTCATCAATTGCTAATTTTTCTACTTTTTCCTGTTTTTCCCCCTTTGGTATATTTTTTGAATGTGGAATGAGATGATGCTTTTAATTCATCATTGGATGAGTTTTATTTCCCATAACCAGCCACCAGGAAGAGATTCCCACCATGAAGGAGCGGCCAGAATAGCCATCAGACTTCACCATCTAAAGGCCTCCATCTGCTCTGTCAGATGGCTCCCTACTGAAGTGGCTGTCTTGGTCATTCATCATGTAACTCTACTTTCTTTGCCTCTTTGAATAAAAACTGTGTTTAGAAGACTTTTACAAATCCTGCTGACCTGGTAGTTTCTTCCCTAATTGTTGCAAAGAACAGATATGGCTTAGCTCTGTAGGATAAGCCCTTCACCTTCAAGAAATGTACTTTTTTCTGGCACATGCTGAGATATACTGACTTGAACCATTGTCCACAATGTTTTTCCTTTATTCCTTCTTGTTACTTCTTTTTCATCTTACCTGCTTCTACAAACCTTCCCACATATTTCTGAGTCTGAAAATTTGATCCTTCTCTTAGTTTTGCTGAGTATTTGGGCTGTGACTTAAAAAAAAAAATTCCCTTTTTTTATACTAATTCTAGGAGGAGACGTGGAAAGATAGGGACATCTTGTATCTGAAGACTTCTTATATTGCCTTTAAACACAGACCTTAAAGTAGAATTCCTTCGTATTTTGATTCTATAAAAAAAATCACCCTCATATTTTTCTTGGGGAAATATACCTTAAAATTTTAAAAATCCAGTTTTCTGTCTACTGTGGGATTCTGTCTTGGGAAGTAGAAAGTTACTTGTTTTGAACCAAACTTCATATGTGCTCATGGCTCTTACCATTTATAAGTTTGTGCTGACAGAAATTTATCATACCAAGGTGAACAGTATGAGAATATGAAATTATTTGCCCTGGGCCACAAAATAATGATCTGATTTTACCAGCTGTCAACATTACCAGTAAAAGATTAAAAAGAGTCTATATGACAATCTGATTTATACCTTTTGGGAATATGTAGCTTCAAATTCAGTCCAAAATTCAGCAGCAGAACCAATGTCTAATATGTATCTGATTTTCATGCTTGGAAAAGGCAAATTTCTAATTCTTATGTCCAATATTGAGGAAAGTATGTACTTTATTAATTGGAAGAAAGATCTTTCATAGACCTACTTATTAAGAATTTTCTAAACTCTTAATCTTTAACAGTTTATTTTAATGTTATTTTAATGATTTTAATGTTGACACATTCAGGTCTCTGAATTAGTAATTCTTATTTCTATCATATGAATCAACTTCAAAGAACACCCTCCTTTTAGGCCTCAAGAAACAAACAAAAAACTGGTAAAAGAGAATATCAAGTGTGCTGATACATAGACAAAGTGGTTCACATATCGTAGCTCATTTAATTAACCCAAGGCCACTGCCACATCTGTGTGATTACAGCCATTCTGCACACGAGGAAATGTGGGCGGTGAGAAGCTGGGTAAAGATTCCGGGATCACGATACCAGGAAATGAAGAGCAGGGTCTCACCCAGGCTTCTCTGCTTCAAAAAAAAAAAAAAAAGTCTGTTTGCTTTGCAGTACACCAGACTGTCCTCGAACAGGCCTCCGTGTTTTATACAGGTGTTAAAGAGTGAAACAAATTTAAGATTAAGATCCATTAAAAGTGAAACCTTAAGAAGGAGACACTAGGATTTATTTTTAGGTTATTTCAATTTTATTAAGGTCAATCAATATGTTTTTCAACCATTACAACCTTGACTCTTTTATTTACGATAAACTTCTTTTTGGAAGATTAAGTGTGAGAATGAAATCTCAAAGCTTTAATTGTTTTAAACACTAACAGCTACTGCTTCCTTTTAGGTTCAATTGTAATATGAATTATCAAAGGGATTATTTCATCTTTTTTTGTCTGTTTTTGATCATAGGCCTTAGAGTGCTGAAAAATAAACTGAAAGATCAGGCAAGCTCCTTCGTTGGCTTTAAGATCTTTTTTCCAGTTGTGGTCTGAAAATGATCACTGAAAACAACAGCGTGCTGTTACCTGCTTTTTCCCTGTTTGTCTTTCTTCCTGGAAAGTGATTATCAAGTATGCTGTAAGAAAACTCTGGGTTCACCTGTATGAGGGACTGGAGAGAAATGTGAAGACAGAATAAGCTCATGAAACTTACTGATGAGAGAGCACTGCTTTTTAATAACTTGTTATTTTTGGAAACCCACCAATAAGAACGTATAAAGACTAGGAGATTACCACTCACAGTACTCACTGTGCCACAGCTATGGCTGGATGTATAATTAAACCATCTGCATAGAGCTCTCAACTTTATGTTATTTCTTTAAAAAGTTATCCAGAGAATAAGAAGTGAGGAAAAGAAAAAGTGAGTGTCACTTAAAGAAGTCACTTGTGCTCGTCTAGTAGACCAGTGGACTTGTCCTCTACGTGCTCACTGTTTTTACCCATGTCCTTACTCCACAGTAGAAAGACAAAGAGTAAATAAGTCAGAGTGTTCAGCAGATATTGTTGTGGATCGAACCAAGGGGAATAAATGTGAAAGCAGCTCTGGGGTTCCTGGATCTTGTAGGCAGATGTCCTCGGATTGAGAAAATTAAGAAAAGGTGGTCTCAAGTTGGAACATATAGACATAATTAATTATATTGCATTCTATGTCCATCTAAGAAATGTGGTTTGTTATTCATCTTGAATTCAAGAATCCTTACATGTTTTGTTTTCAGCAGTAAAATGTATATATATCAACATATATATATATATACATTATATATATGTTTTGTACTATGATATAGAAGTTTACATCTTCTAAGGGTACAATATAGTAGGCACTGAATATTATCTCTAAGACACAAATCATCATCTATGAAAGCAGACTACAGTCTTAATCACTTAAAACCATCTTGATTAAAGCTTGAGAAGCCACTTAAAATATTGTGGAGCTTAAAAACCATCAAAACCATTTATGTCTACAGCTGTACTACAATTATGTTTAAGGCATTCCTTGTACTAGAGACAGCAAGTCATCAGCAGAGAAGAATGTTCAAAGGAACTATCTAAATGTGCCAGAAAAACATCTGTTCAACTCATAAATTTATGTGAGATAAATCAGCTGTATGGAATTAAAATTTTCATTAATATCTTCTAATAAACTGTAAAATGGATTATACCACAATTTTTGTAGATATCTCACACTGAAATAAGCATGAAGATTGTTTTTAATTCAAAATTATATTTAAATATATCATTTCGGTCTTTCAATAGTTATAAGACAACTGATGAACAATCTTGGTGATTTTGCCTTTAAACAGAGCACCATTTTCATTTTATTAACAAATTTATGCATAGTAAAAGATAGGATACCTTAGAAATGTTGGTTAAAGGAAGGTTTCTGACCAATCACTGACTCAGTTCTCTGTAAGGTCTCTTTATTACAAATGAAGGAAAGGAAAATGCATTACAATATCATGGTTTTTGTCATTTTGGCTTTTCCTATTACTTAATCATTTTATTGTTTTTGGTTAAATATATTTTGGTGAGAGATATCTCTGCTGTACAATGAAACTAAAATAAATGAAGGTTAAGATACGTATAACAAATTAACCATCTAAAATTTTCTTTTTTTCAATAGAAGTAGGGCCTTCTGTTGAGTAAACAATGTTTCTCTATTCCTGATGTTAACTGAGGAAATAATTTATGCTTCAGTCAAGATAGGTGACATTCAAATTTAGGTACTCCCAGGAATTATGATGGTTTATTTCCTTTTAATACTGTTGGTTTATTGTTATCAAAGTGATGATCAATTACTCACTTTACAAGATGATATTATGAACACCATTTAATCACTTGTCAAATCTCTTTCTTCTTTAAGATAATTGAGCCAAGTTAGGGATTTACAGACTCACATTAAACCACATACTTGGTGAAAACCACTGGCACGATGTCTCCAAAAGTGTTGTATTTTTGGCTAAGCATATTTTCAATTAAGTGAGAGAACTATTTCTTTAATAAGGAGGACTTTACAATGGTTCTAATGTAGAGAAGCCCAAGTACTCAGCCAAAAGTGACAGGAAGCAATGCTGCTGCAGAATACAAAAACATGACTTATGGTAATAGGAATGCAAAGCAAGTTTGAAAATGAATCATCAAAATGGCATGCTTAATCTGAAATCTGAATTTTATTCAGAAGCCATGGAGTCACAGATCACAACTTTTTATTAAGAAGAATCTAATATTATTTTTAGGAAATTAGTGCACAGAATTTTAGAACATTCTATGTTTGAGGTATAAAGGACACAGAAGAAATCAAAGGTGACTCTGGAGTGATGAGTCTTGAAAATTAGTCCTGCCCCAAATCCAGAAATGAGTTCTGGATTTGTACCCTAAGTACCCTGGATTCTACCCCCCAGTCCAAACCAAGGGACCCATGAATAAGCCTGATCCAGACTTTTCCCTGGAAACTGATCTAGAGACATAGAAGAAAAGTGGGTATGCATCATTGTGCACTGAAAGGTCCTGGGGCCAGGGTGACATTTTAGAGCCATATACATTGATGAAATACAGGGAGTGGCTGTCAGGAAAGAGAAGCAGAAGAATGAAGTAGATAATAAAAGAAAACAAAGATCAGGAGATCTTCTCTCTCTAGAGAAGGCAAGAGCGAGAAAGAGATGGAGAAGGACAGAGAGAGATAGCAAGAGAGCACTCCTTTGGTTTCTGATAATATTAAGTGTTTTATTTTCAGTCCCACTGAAGCTTTCATCCTTGGATTCCACGAGATTCTAGTAAATTCTCCAAGTTTTTCTTTTTGTGCACAAGTTTTGGAGGTTTTATTTTTGCAGACATAGTATTTATAAATAAGACAATATGATTTATTTATGTTTATATACTAAGTTGCACATTTGCTGTCACAGAAAATTCTATTATTCTGTATATTTTGATATGGGCTTAGTTAACATTTAGGCAGCATAGCTTACACTTAAAGAACCAAGGGTTTGGAAGATGCCTTCAGAAGATGTTCTGACACTAGGAATACCAAAATGAAATAACACAATATTATTGAGAGCAAAAAAGTATCAGAAAAGTAAAACATTATAAAATAATATGACAAATGCTATCATTAATGCATTAACATCATCCTGCAGGGTTTCAAAGCAGAAAGGGATAGTTTTGAAGCAGAGGTATATTTTTTGTGGATCATGTAGAGGGAGTAAGACTATGTCAGAAAAAATAGGTCATAAAAAAGTAGGTCATCTTCAGCAAAAGTGTGTGTGTGTGTGTGTGTGTGTGTGTGTGTGTGTGTGTGTGTGTGTGTGTGTGTGTGTGTGTGTGTGTGTGTGTGTGTGTGTGTGTGTAGTGAACAGAGTGGGGACAAGCTGTTATAAAATGCAGGTTTTATTATTACTCAGGTATGGTGAAGCCAATATATTAGTCCTTTTCTGTTGGTTATAACAGAATATCTGAAACTGAGTAATTTATGAAGAAATGAAATCTATTCTTTACAATTTTGGGGGCTGGGAAGTCCAAAGTCTAGGGAGCACATCTGATGAGCACCTTCTACAGTGATGCAGCACGTCACATGTTGAGAATGGGTTGAACACGAGAGCTAACCTGCTCACTCAGTCTCCCTATAAAGCCATCAGACTCATGCCCATAAACACTCATTAAACCACCAATGGATTAATCCATCCATGAGGGATCAGTCCTCACAATCTAATCACCTTTTAAAGGCCCCACCTTTAAATTACCATAATAGGATTTCCTAACATTGTTACAATGGAGATTAAGTTTCTAATACATGAACTTTTGGGGGACACATTTAACCCACAGCACCAACAGATCAGGAGATGACTGTCATTGAAAAGACAGCTTGTTACAGCTCTCAAGAGAAGGAGGCAACACAGGTAAGCACCAACGTGAATCAGGAGGCAGAAGGAGTAGGAGAAATGTGGGCAAAAAACACTTTACTGTGTTTTTTGTGGAAAGGAATGGGTGAGGCAGGGTAAGCAGGCTAAGCAGGTTTAGGATTGGCTAGTTTGAATAATTTCTGTGAGCTCTGGGACATAGGAGCTGTCCCTAGTTGTTTGGTTGTCTGATACCTAATCTTGGGGTTATTTGAGCAGGGAGATAGTGACCCAGGAGTGTAAGAATTCAATACAGGAGGTAGTTGGGGGTATGAGCTCTAGACTGGTTGTTTTGCATATGAAAGACGTGCTTTTGGAGCAAGTATTTGTTATCTCCAGAAATTAGCTAACTGTGGCAGTTCCTCTAGTTTTAGCAAGAACTTGGGATATCAAAACATCAGGAAATACAGAAAATAGAAAACATGATTAATATACAGTGTAAGTGATAAAGTCTGAAAAAAAAGGGCCAGAATGCAAGGGCCATTGGTGCCCATGAAGGAGAGTCCCAGAATGGAGTAGCCATGAGATGGTCGAGGGGGGATAGGAGCCAGGAAGCGTTGCTGGGTCCCCCCAGAATCTCCTTCAATTTTCTTCTCCTCCTTGATGACACATGTTTCCTGGAACTCTTTAATCCCTGTCTGCTCTCCCTCATGTTGGCATTACAAGTTCTATTGACTAAGGCAAGAAGGTCAACCTTTCTCCTATAATTTACTCCAATATATTGAGGGAATATATGTAGCTTAAATTTCTTACATGGCTTCAGCTCCATATGGAAAGTGCAAAACTTGTATTTTTTTTTTCTCTTTTGATATACAAATACCAACCAAGTAGTTACTGAATTTCAGGAAAGCGCTTGGAGATCTATTTTGGAGGCAACAAATTGTAAAAGAGCCCTTTCAAGAATTTTTGCTTAAAGGCAAATTTACTTCATGTTTTATGAAGCATATTAACTTGGCATCAAGCAAAAAGATGAAGTGTAGACTTCTCTGTCAAATACTCAAGGGCTTCTTGTTAAGTTCCGAGTCTTGACACATGCTCTCTTTAACAGCGTCTTTCAACCCAAGGTCTTCAATCACTTTACAGTTGTCACCTGGCAGGTGCACTTATTATCTCACTTTTGCATCTAGAAAACCTGAGACATGTAGGTTTCTTCCCTGGAGCTGGGTTAATTTTTCATCTGTAAAAATAACCAGTATTTACTAGTTACTTTACGTTCCTTGTGTCTAAAGAAACCAAGAATGATAGGTTTGTCCATCACTGCTAAAAGTCAGAATTATGGTTCTTAGTCTTAATTTTCAAGTAGTGTCATCATTATGAGGTAATCTTTAATAATCTTTATAAAAGTGCTTCTAAACTTTTTAAAAAGTACATATTTAGTTCAGCTGAATACCATATCTTTAAATGCATTTTGTATCCCAAAGGAATGCTTGTATTTTAATATTGTTGAAGAATATGGACTTCAATTCCAAATAAATGTTCTATTAATTATTATAGCACCCTACCATATTTATTTAAATATTTTCTCCTCACTTATTTTGAGTATATTCATCAAAAATATTTTTTTTCCTGTGTATATATGCACCTACCCAAGCTCTGAATGAACATCTGCAGCTGTCAGGAGCAGGTGTTAAGAATGGGCTGCAAGAGTTAAACGAATTTTAACAGAATTTAACAGCTGAAGAGCAGGCACATTTACAAGAGCATGTTTTTCTAATGGACTTTGCCTCCTCAGCACTGTACTGCTTTCCTTAGACCACAATCGGTGAATAGAAAAGTGAGAAGTACTGCTCACACCTCACTTAGATTCCTCTCAATCTTCCTTTCTTTCTTCCCTCTCAAGTCTCTTGAAGTGCAGCCAGATGCCACACTTGCTGGCAGTTAAGTGGTAAGTGTCACTTGGCTAGCTCACTCAAGGGCTGTGGTAGCCCCAACTCTACTGGTGGACCCTGATCCCATAAAGAGGGTCTGTGGCACCTGTATCTCCTTATGCAACTAACCTGAGACTCAAAGACAAAGTTAAATCCTAAATACTAGTACATAAGAGAAATAAAAACAGTAAAGGAATTATAAGATTAACTGTGATAAATGCATGAAAACTATAATAAATGCATGATTTCCTAGAAAAAAGCAATTACTAATATTGTTTCAAGAGAGGTATTGTTATTTGCAGATGATATAGCTATCTATCTAAAAAATCTAGAAAAACCTACTGAAAAATTATTCAAATCAATAAGAGGATTTAGCAATATAAAGACAACACAAAAAATAAATGAATTTCCCATATACCTGTAATGACCAAACAAGCAGTGTAGAAACCATTGCTTTTCATGTAGAAAATTATCTTGCAATGTCATTCATGTACACACGCACAAAAATTCCAAGTTCACTAATAGGTAATTAAATTATGTAGAACAAAAGAATCAGAAGAAAATATAGAGAAATACTTCATTAAAATTACAGTGGGGTTGTTGCCTCACATATTTGTAACCAGCAAAAGAGCATGGATGAGATAATGACATGACAATTACTTTAATCTTTGCTTGGGGCAGATTTTAATTTTTCCACATTTTTTCTGCTGCAACTTCAAGCTTGGCCCTAATAGGTGTCACAAAGAAAAACAAAAGACCAGCCTTAAGGCTAAGCTGCAGCAGTGTGAAATATGGAATGCTGTCTGTTAGCTTTTATCGTTTCTCTCACGTGTAAGCAGCAACATTTTCCCAGCGGTAAGATATAAATGGTAGATTCTAGACAGAGTTCCACTCGAGTGTTTTCTTGCCTACCTAGTACTAGAGATTTATATACCAGTGGAGACCAAAAGAATATATTTTTAAAGGTTTAGTTTGCATTTTGACAACTTCAAATAAAAGTTTATCAACACAATTTGGACACATGAAATCCCAGTCTGAAAACAGCTGTTAAGATTACAATAATTTGACTAGTGACTAATAGTGTTTTTGACCAAAAGTGGGAACAAAAGGTGAGCTTCTAAATCCCTTGTATATTTGGAATTCTTTTGTTTCTTTTTCCAGAGGGATTATTGGTCACTAAGTCATCACAAACATAGCCTACTTCAAATTGAATCTCAGAATATGATAAAATGATTTTGCCTCAAGGTGGAGCTGTTATATTTTCAGAAGAGAAAAAGATTTGCTGCACTTTTGCCTTATTCTAGAACTTTGTTATAATCCTGAGGAAAAATTTATGCTATTTTTAATGAGAAATGACAGGAGGTTGCCATTCCTCCTCCTTTTCTTCGCTCTTATTCTTAAGATAGTGATTGCTATTAAAGTTGCAGTGGAACAGCGACCCACAAGAGTCACGTGTGTAACTCCATTGTCGCTCAATCTGGCACAGGCTCCTCTGGGGATATTTGGCAGGGAGCATCCTTTGGTGCAGAAGACTGTGTAAAGAGTATGCAAACATGGATACAGAGTCATTGAAACTGCAACTTGACTTTACCGGATCTTCTAAAAAGCTAGTATTGTAAAGCAAATTGATATTATAAAAATTGTATTGTAAAGCAAGGCAAATCATAACTAAAGCCAAAATGTTTTTGTTATTTTAATTACAGTACGTTTCCATTTATACTGTCAGAGCCAGAGCTCAGACCTTTCAAACCCATTGTACAGACTGTGTCTCCAGACCCCTCACACGCAGGTCCATGCTAGGTAATTGGGAAAGATTCCGGGAGCTGTTGGCAGATGACATGAGCACAGTCCTCAGCTTCCTCAGCGGCAGCAGCTTACAGATCTGCTGGTGGCGGTGGCCTTGCAGAGTGTCCCAGGGGCACTAGCAGCAGCAGTGACCTCCCCATGCCCCCCACCACAGGCATACCCCAGGATTGGGAGATGCCCTGGATCAGAGACACTGTCCTTTATACTTAAGTCCATAACCCAGGACATCTGGGTGCACATGTGCAATCACACTAGCTGATAACCCAGGAACACCTGGGCACACGTACATGTTCACATCAAATGCTCGGCAAGATTCTGAACATCTGAGGGGACCTGACCATTTTCCTATATTTTCCCAACATGTATAAATGGAGTTTTGTTTTTATATTCTCTGTTGGCCTAATTAGGGTTATTTTAGACAATCATGGCAAATTACCAAATCAATATGATCCTGAATATATTAGACTCTGATATAGTTTTTTGTCTTTTCTTCTTCCTTTCTTTTTCTTTCTTTTTTTTTTTTTTTAAATTAACCAGAGCCAGTCTTATCAGTAATTATCAGCAGCAGCTGAGGTAAAATATGTCAACTGAATGAAATCAGAGCATGGTAAAGCATAATTTATCAGAGTAAAAAAAGGAAAACTATGGTAATTCTAAGAACAAAGAAAGTGTGGGGCTTTTATATTCTTATATTTATTTTGAACTACTGAATATGAAATTTAATTTTTACTGAAAAGATACAAATGCTACACAGTATGTTTCGTTGCCACAATATTTTGTAGATGTTCCTAGCTGATGGAAATATCTCATTGACCAACTTTAAGATGCTTTCATTTCAGAAAATATTCTCTTTATTAATGTGGACTACATAGGTTTTTCCCTGCCCTTTCCCTCCTCCCCCCCCTTTTTTTTGATCAAAAAAAAATATCTTTCTGAAAGGATTTTGTAAACTATGAAGTATTATATGCTGAACCACTATTATACTGAAATAGAAATTATGCATTCTGCATTTTGAATAGGAGCAGCCATAAAAATGACAATTAATATGTGCAACACATTGTCTTAAAATGCTGAATTATGGAAGAATTTGATGATTCTGCTCATAAAATAGTGACATTTATTGAAGACTTAGCATATTATTAAAAACAAGAAATGTTAGGTGCTATGTGACCTATCGTGAATTTCCAATATAAATTTATATTGTTCGTTGTTTTTGAAAAACAGCTAGATATCAAAACATGGTTTCATAATGCCCTGATGCCAGAGCTTCCCAATATGTTCTGGGTGGATGATGGGTTTAGGGACAGTGGGAAGGGGCAGAGTGGAGTGAGATGAAAGAGAAACAGAACTTTTAATTTTCTCTCACCTGCTTGATCCTGGTCCCTTCCCAGAATTTCCAAATGAAACATGTTTGCTCCAAAACTGAGTTCAAAATATAGCTTGATTGAAAACTGTACTATTATAAAACAAATTATTCTAAGACTGTACCTTTATATTTGCTATATTCTATAGCAGCACTGCCTGAAAGAACTTTCTTGAGTAATTGTAATGTTTCTATGGTCTCCCAAAATGAAGCCACTAGCTCTATGTGGCTATCGATCACTTGAATGTGGATAGTGTGCCTAAGGAACACATTTTAAAGTAATTTTACATTTTTAACTAAGATTTTAAATAGTCACATGTGACTAGTTCCTGTCATATAGGACAGTGCAATTCTAGAAACTACATTAGTGTACTTCAGTGTTCATTCTCTCAACCCTACTCTTTCCGCCCAATACTAACACACTTTAAAAAGATTTCTCTTTGGAGGTATTACACTTTAGATCTTGTTGTTTTAAATAAATCCCACATTTTCATGAACATAACCTGAACATCATTCAAATAAATGACATATTTGGAAATGACAGTTCTGAGAAAATACTGTTAGCTAGCACTCTGTCCTCTATATAGCAAATTCCTCACTCATCCCAAATTTAAAAGCTGGGCCGGCCCGTGGCTCACTCAGTAGAGTGCGGTGCTGATAGCACCAAGGCCACGGGTTTGGATCCTATATAGGGATGGCCGGTTGGCTCACTGGCTGAGTATGGTGCTGCCAAATTTAAAAGCTGATTTATTTCCAAATAAAATGACTCCTTTTTTTTTTGGTCCTTTCTTCCCCAGATCTGAGGAGTCATACAAATCCCGAGTCAATGGGTTTGTATTTTAAATGATTTCTGATTGAATTACTTATCCTTTTAACTATCTACAGGTGCCCATGAAATAACCTCTTAACCTATAAGTAAACTAAACATGTGTCCTTCTAGAAGTTCTTGAGAGTAGTAGCTTTTTTTGACATTGCTTCCGGAGTTCTAATTTGGGTAGGGAGCATTTCACTGTCAGCCAAGGCAATATTAGATGTGAACACACTTCAACTCAGATACAAATTTTTGGAAAAGTTAATACTGAAGTTTCTAGAAGACTTCAAGAAGACGTCAAGAAAATCAGCCCTAATTTCTGTGCTGGTTCGTTTTTGCTAAAACAAACAGCAAATAAAGGCTTTGATTTAGAGTTGTACCTACTAACACCATTCTTCTGAGGCACTGATACTAATTAGCCAATGTAGGAAAATGGTCAGGGCCTCCACATATGTTCAGAATCTTGCTGAGCATTTGATGTAAATACGCATGTCTGCCCAGGTGTTCCTTGATTGCCTAATGTTAGTGCGTATGTGTGCCCAGGTGTCCTGGGTTATCGGACTTAAGTATAAAGGATGAATGGCTCTTCTCCACAGAGCAGACCCCCTGCTCCCAGGATGCTCCTGGGGGGCCATGGGGAGGTCGCTACTGCTGCTGCTGGATCTGCTGGAGGCTGGTGCCCTTGCTGAGGGAGCTGAGGACTGAGCTCCTGTCGTCTGCCAATGGCTCCCTGGATCTTTCCCAATTGCCTAGCTTGTGGACCTGCATGTGAGGGGTCTGTGACCCAGCCTGTACAACGAGTTTGAAGGGTCTGTGGGCCCTAACTCCTACCTCTGACAATACAAATAGAAAACTTAGCGTTGCTAAAACAATGAAACATCTTGGCTTTAGATATAAATTGACTAGTTATATAATTGGCATAGTCACTTACCAATACAACCAATAATTTGCTAATTGATCTAAACCAACTGATCTGTCAGTCATATTTAAAAAGTAAATGTTCCATATTCCATACATTTCTAATAGTAATAATGATGGTGATGATTTATTGAGCCCTTATTGTATGCCATCACATGTATTAAGAGTACTGTTCCAAGTATTTTATATGTGCTAACTCATTTATCACCAAAACAAAACTAAGATATGAATGATAACATTAGCCCCATTGTGCTGAGGCACAAAGAATTTAAGTTGCTTCTGTATGGCCACACAGCTAGGAAGTGGCTGCAGTAGGAGTCAAAGGCAGTTGGTTTAAGTCTGGGTTCTGCAATTGACACTCCTTTAAGGTAGAATTTATCAAACTATTTTGTACATATCAATTGCATTTTAAGATGCAGATTCTAATTCAAACTGCATTTATTTTTTTCTGTTAGTTTTTTTTTTAAACATATATATTTAATGTGTACAACTTGATGATTTGGTATACATTTACACTGTGAAATAATAACCGCAATCAAGCTAGTTAACATACCCATTGCCTCACATAGTTATCTTCTTTTTTTGTGGTGAGAACACTTAGGATCTACCCCCTAGCAAATTTCAAGTATGTGGTACATTATTGTTCCCATTGTCACCATGCTATACATTAGAATTCCGGATAAATATATCTTGCACACCTAAAACCTTGCACCCCTTTCGTAGATGAGTTCAGGGGTGCCATTCAGTAAACCAATTGTTGAAATATCAGTTCAGGTTAACATAAACAAAAAACTAATAAAAAGTTGGATTGTAGTGCTCTGATTTTCTTTAGATTCCAAAGGGCTCTTGATCTATATTCTATTTATACTTTAAAAGTGGAGGTCCTTTTTTATTGCAATATAGTTGATTGTATATAAGTGTGGGGTACAGCGATGAATATCAACACCTGTATGCAATGTGTGATATTCAAATCAGGATAATTAGTATATTCAACATCATACAATGTAACTGATTTTCATGGCTTTTTACCAATTCCTCCCTTACCTCCCTCACTCTCCCCCTTTCTCAGCTCTGGTAACCTCAGTTCTTTTCTCTCCTTTTGAAAGTTCAATTTATTATTGCAATTGCTGTATCTTTTTTTATGTGTTTTATCATTTTTTTTTTTTTTTGGCTCTCACTTATAAGTGAGGACATGCAGTATTTCTCTTTCTGTGCCTGGCTTATTACACTTAGCATAATTATTTCTAAGTTCATCCATGTTGCTGTGAATGGCAATATTTCATTCTTTTTTAAGGCAGAGTAGTATTCCATGGTGTAAATATACCACATTTTCTTTATCCAATTATCTGATGATGGATATTTAGGTTGGTTTCAACTCTTGGCTATTGTAAATAGAGCTGTGATAAACATGGGAGCACAGGTATCCCTTCAACATGATGCTTTCCATTTCTTTGGGTATATACCCAGCAGTGGAATTGCTGGATCGTATGGCAGTTCTATCTGTAGTTGTTTTAGGACACTGCATACCATTTTCCATAATGGCTGCACTAATTTACTGTTCCAGAAACCATGTAGGAGCCTCTCTAACTTGCATGAGATGAAGTCTCAATGTGGTCTTGATCTGCATTTCTCTCATGCTGAGTGATGTTGAGTATTTTTCCATACGTCTGTTGGCCATTCATATATCTTCCTTTGAGAAAGGCCTATTCAGCTTTTTTACCCATTTTTTAACCAGGTTATTTGTTCTTTTACTGTTAAATTGTTTCAGTTCCTTGTACATTCTGGACGCTAATCCTTTGTCACATGCATAGTTTGCAAATATTTTCTCCCACACTGTAGGTTGTCTTTTCACTCGGTTAATTGTTCCTTTTGCTGTACAGAAGCTTTTTAGTTTGATATAATCCAATTTGTTTGTTTTTCCTTTTGTTGCCTGTGCTTTGGGGGTCATATTCATAAAGTCTTTTCCCAGTCCTACTTCCTGAAGTGTTTCCCCCACATTTTCTTTTAGGAGTTTTATAGTTTCAGAACTTATATTTAAGCTTTTACTCCATTTTAAGTTGATTTTATTATATGGCAATAGGTACAGGTCTATTTTCATTCTTCTACATATGGATGGCCAGTGTACCCAGTACCATTAATTATAGAGGCAGTCTTTTTCCCAATGTATGTTCTTGGTGCCTTTGTTAAAGATCAGTTGGCTGGAAGTATGTGGGTTGATTTCTGGGTTCTCTATCATGTTATATCGTTCCATGTGCCTGTTTTTTGTCAGTACCATGCCATTTTTCTTACTATAGCTTTGTCGTATAATTCAAAGTCAGGTAGTGTTATGTCTCCAAATTTATTTTTTTCCTTAGGGTTGCTTAGGATATTTGGGGTCTTTTTCTGTTCCATATGAATGTTAGGATTGTTTTTTTCTATTTCTATGAAGAATGTCATTGGGTATTTTGATGGGGATTGCTTTGAATCTGTAGATTACTTAGAGTAGTATGGGCATTTTCGTGTTAATTCTTCTAATCCAAGAGCATGGAATGTCTTTCCATCTTTTTGTATACTCTTTAATTTCTTTATACAGTGATTTTTAGTTTTCAGTGTAGGGATCTTTCAAAAAAATAAATAAATGGAGGTATCAAGATATTACTAAAAGTGACAGACAGTAAATATTTTCAAGTTACAGGTCATATCATCCTATGTACCTCAAATATTCAACTCTACCATTGTTGAGTAAAACTACGTAAATAACCAGGAGTGGTTATATTCCAATTAAACTTTACTTACAATAATAGTTAGTGGCTGGATTTGGTCCACTGTCTGTAGTTTGTTGACATCAGTTATATAGCACCAAGGTAATAAGATAAAACTTATTTAAATTTTCACTTTGAATACAGGGACCTCAAGAGACCACAAAAGTCAAATTATTTGTCAGAGACCATTTGATTAGTTTATGACCCATTCTTCAAAACAAGTTCAAATCCCACTTTTTCCATGAAGTCTTCTTTGATTAATTAGCAATTAATTTAAAAAGCATGCTTGGCTTCATGTATATTTCCTACAGAATCCAAAATCAGTGAGTTCCTTAAAATGTAGTAGATATAAATTTTTAAATAGAAACAAATTATGTCTAATTTGGGAGACCAAATGTCATGCAGCAGTTAATATTTTCAAGTTAACCATGAAATCTGGATAGGAATTTGATCAGTGGAATGAGGAAATTCAAAGGGGGAAGAGAGTAGACTAAAGCAAATATTTCTATGTTAAAAGTTACAGACTTCCAGTTTCCAGTCCAACACGTAAGGAGCTTGAAAGTCTTTACTCCATCCTAACAAGAAGTAAAAAGAGGCACAAACTGAAACATCAGAAACTCTTCCTAGATCCATCAGAGAAGTGAGGTCACAGGGCAAACTACTGTCTCAACAACTGGAGAGATACACAGGTAGATACAGAGAATCACACTTTCACTATGGTAGAAACACAAAAGAAGAAAACTTGTGGTAACCAGTACTGGATTAGAAAAATCTGATCTATAATTGATGAATTTCTGGAGGCTCAGAGTAAAGAAGCCCAAAAGTTAAAAAGTCCAGGGGGACCCTCACACTCTTGCAAGTTCTACCTCCAGGAGTTCTGCCATGTCCTTACAGTGAGTAGTGGAGAAAAATCCCCTCATGCTTCTAGCAAAGTGTGGAGAAATGAAACATCTTGAAATAAACCAGAATATTCTGTACTTCTTAACAAGGCCTGTCTCCAGGAGAAACAAATTAAACAAAGCCTAGCCTGCTGGGGTTATATTAGAGCCTAACCTATCTGGATGAATAGAAATACCCAAGTCCAGCTCTTTCCAGCCATTCTGTCTTACTTAAGTGGTGGGAAAAGTGAGAAAAATATACAGTCCAGGGGCATAGGCTCAGCAAATGACTGAGGACTAGTTTTAAGACTATGGAACACTTCACTCCACCAATACCTTACCATTATATTACTAAAGGTCTACCTGCAGCAGCTCTTTTTACTGGGTACATCATGTCTACCTTTCAGCAAGGGGTAATAAAAAATTACAAGGCATACTGAAAGGCAAAAACTATTTGAAGAGACTGAATCAGTATCAGAACCATAATCAGATATGGCATATTAAAATTATCAGACCAGGATTTTTTTAAAAAATCCCTATGATTAATATGCTAAGGGTTATAAAGGATAAAGTAGAGAAAATGCAAGCAGAGAGATAGAAGCTCTAAGAAAGAATAAAAAACAAATGCTAGAGATAAAAAACACTGTAACAGAAATAATGCCATCCATGGACTCATTAGTAGACTGGACATGACTAAGGAAATAGTCTCTGAGCTTGAGGATATAATAATAGAAATTTCTAAAACTGAAAAGCAAAGGGAACAAAGACTGAAAAACCTAAATAGACTATCTAAGCACAGTGGCACAACTACCAAAGGTGTAATTTATGCGTAACAAGGATATCAGAAAAAGAAGAAACAAAAGCAATATTGAAGCAATAATTACTGAGATTTTCCCCATATTAATGTCAGATACCAAATCACAGATCTAGGAATCTTAAATAATACCAAGCAGAATAAATGCCCAAAAAGTACAACTAGGGATATTAAATAAAAATTTCAGAAAATTAAAGATAAAGAAAAAATCTAGAAAGAAATCAGAAGAGACATTTTACTTAAAGAGGACCAGAGATATGAACTAACATCTGTCTTCTCAGAAACCATGTGATGGAGTTTGGATGTATTGTCCTCCCAGAACTCATGTGGAAATCTGATCCCCAGTGTGGCAGTTTGAGTCATGGGGGAAGATCCTCATGAATGGATTAATGATCTCCCTAGGTGGGGGGAGTAGTGAGTGAGTTCTCGCTCTATTAGTTCCCACGAGAGCTGGTTGTTTAAGACCCTGGCACCTCTCTCTCTCTCTCTCCCCCCCTCCCCTCCCCCCACCCTCCTCCCTTCTCCTTACCTTTCTCTCTCTCTCTCTTTCCCTCTCCCTCTCTCCCTTACAGATGATTAAATGAAAATCAGAAGAGGCTAACTGGGGGAAATCACACACAATAACTAATGACTTTTTCGGAGATAAGAATCTAGATGCCTCTGTTTCCAGGTTTGGGCTTGTTTTTTATCTAACTAAACCCTGCCCTAGGTCAGCACTTTCTAGTGCTGGATGATAGAAAAGCTGAGTGATTGTTCAGTGGGTGAGAATTGACACTAGGTATGTGGCCTCACTTTTAAAATCTTCAACTCACAGGCCTTGTCACAAATCTCTACTTCAGGCTCTTCCATATTCTCTATTTAAAAGCTTCACTCATATACAGAAGGACGATAAAGTCAATACCCCTCTTGCTGAGCTTTTATGTGCTGAGGACAGCATGCCAGAGGCTCTTTTGTGATATATGGATCAAAATAACGGGAAGATCAACACAACAGTTGGGTGAACTGAGCACAATGCAAACAAGTAGCACCAAGCACACGTGCACAGCGCACAGCGGGGACTTGCTCCCTTACATTTATAGAGTGTTACTTGGGAGCTGCTGCTGTGCTTCTCCTTTCCAGGGAGAACACTGACTACATAGGCTCTTTGCCAGGCATGAGGTGTCCAGTCACAGCTTTAAAGAAAAGCTTCAATGCCAGCTGTACAGTTAAGAAGAAAGCTCCCACTCCTGGGCATTGTTTTGTACTGAACAAGTTTAAGCAGTTAATCATAAAACCCTGCTCTATATTGTTGCTATGGGAATCTGTGGGAAGGAAACTTTAAATATTGTAGAAAATCATTTGAGAGGAATGAGCTGAGACTTACAGACCATCACCATCTCAATTATTTCCATCAACACATTGTCAGGGAGGAAAGGTAAAAATGCATGGAAATTCTGTGCACATTGATTTTCCTTTGTTGAAATTTGAATATTTCTAAAAAGTGTAATTCATTCATTTGAGGTTTCTACATTAAAAAAAAAAAGTCTGGGATAAAAATACCAATAGCAAGATGGCTAAAATTCTGTATTCACTAATTACACTCCTCAGAAGCAATGACTGTAAAGAGTTGGTTCATATCCTACACAAATCAAGAGTACACATAAACACACACACATAAATACACGCAATTGTGTGTGTGTGTGTGTTTAATTTTTTTTCAAATCCTCTTTGAAATTCTCATAAATTCTAAAAAAAAATCTGTAGGTCAATGAAGCCATAATCCTCCCAAATGAAGAGAAGGATTAAGAGAGGTAAGTCATTCTGTGACAAAAATAAGATTTTCAGCTCACATGTCAGTTTTAACAAAGTTTCATGGCTTATTGCATTTGCTTCTGTCTTTGGTTATATCATGTCACGTCAGGGCATGCCATTTGACCCATCACTTGAAAAGAAATCCTTATTAATTTTCTTCAGACATCAAAGCTGGCAGAGGCGGAATTTAGAATGATGATACTTCCATTCTTATGAGCTCAGTTGAGCACAACATGGGCCTTAAGCAACAGAGAACAAAGAGCCTACAGTGGAAAAGAAAATTTAGCTGAAAGCTTTTTGGAAGGTAGTTATGATGCGTAGGTACTAGAGTATTTATTGTCAAATAAAATTTTTAAACACTAAAAACATGACTCTCATGCAAATATAAAATGAACACATGTCAAATATTTTACTGAACTCACAAATGAAAAAAGATACCAGTGAGATGGTAAAGCTGGTCAAAGAGCAATTAAATAGGCATTTTGAGAAAAATGTTAGAATATAATCTCTGGATTAGATTATAAAATAAGTTGATGTTCTGCAGGGCAATAAAACCATAAACCTTGAGGGATTTTTTTCCACTGGGCAGAAATATACAAATTAACATACAACTTCACAGTGTCTAGACTCTAATTTAAAAAAAAATTAGCAATGACAAACAAAGGTAAGTTATTTTAAATAATCATTGGGCGAGCTTGTTAAACAATATTCCAGTATGATTTGGAAAAGAAACACTGTACTCATTTAGTTCACAAGTTTTGGATACTTTCGTAATGGTTTCTCTGTTTTGATAATAAATAATCTCCAGAGATTTTTCTTGATTTCAGAAAAGACTGGACCCATTAGTTTAGCCTGATTTTTTACCTATGTGCAGAGAGAGTTGTGAATTAACCACATAAGACTGCTTGAGGTTAGAATACTAAACTGAAAACTTAGACTACTACTACTGAAACTGTGAAATTAAGATGTATGGAAATTTTATTTTGGAAATTAAAATTGGGCCTTTTAAAGCTTCTATTATTTGCTCTTTTATCCCCAAACAAAGAAGCTTAGTTTAAAATATGTTCTGTACAAGTTTCCACCTGCAGTACTTTTAGATTTTGATGAATTTCTTTTTTTCTTGAGGTCCCCCAAGTTTGTTAAGTTCTTGATTACTAGGAAATGACTTAAGACTGTCAGTCAATAACAGGAGAAAGATCAATTGTCCTGGGAGTAGTTTTTGCACATTGGTTCCATGTGTACCACCCTCGTTCTTTGATGATTAATGTGCTTTTCATACTTGATTAAGTGATAATCATTCTCAAATATGACACTTGAGGTATGCACAATAGGAAAGATTCTTATTGAACCTCTGCAATAACTATAAGCCACGTAAAGTAAGGAAAATCTGTAAAAATTAGTTTCTGAATTCTGAGATGACAGTGGAGAGGGCTTCCTAATATACATATGAGATAACAGAACATTAAGATAACTTAATGATATTCCAACAAATAACCCAAATTTAATTTATCTCATCATTTTATTCAGTCTTGTGTATTATTTCTTCTTCCACTATATCTTAGATTAGCATTCTGCTTTCATGTCTGCTTCTGGACTAAAACAAGAGTCCTTTAAATACTGCTACCATCTGAAAGTTGGTGTTTTTTAAGTCTCAATCCATAAATTGAAGCGAATGAAGTCCTTTCCACGACGGTCTGAGACTGTCCTTTTTGTTAAATACTGTATCTAACCCGTAGAGTCTTTAGATAAGCAACTGAGAGAAGAAGAGACATCCTGGTGGTGAAGATTAAAAGGTTATGGTTAATTTACTGCAATAACCAACAATGTCAGACTGGAGGAGAGTCAAATTCTCTACTGAGGTACAATATATCACCATTTCATAAGAAATTAATCAATGTTTCCTCTGAGGGTAAAAACATATTATGGAAAGTGATTACACTGACAAATCTCTGGGGCTTTCATGTAGAGTGCTGTATAGAAAATATTCATATTAGTACTATTTTAAATGACAAAATTAACATAGAAAGGGCTAAGTTTTTCTCTTTTGACTTAACTACTCTTCCCACTAAGCTCTTAAATAGTGCCAATCTAATTAATAAATATGAAGTTCCCAAACAAACCTAATTATTTCTAGCATCCCTGTTTTTATAAAGTGAAAAAATAAATCGTTGTAATTTTTCGAGAGGACTCTGAAAACCTAAAAATTAATTTCAGCTGTGAAAAACATCCTGAATTTTTTTTTTTTCTAAACTTATGCTGATAGCATAGGAAGGCAAAAATCAAGAGTTCACACAGGATTATTTGGTCATTGGAACACAATACTGTCATGTAAGCCTCAGAAACAGCATTTGGCTACTAAATGAATCAACTTGACAAAACAATATTTAATTGTATAGAAGTTTATACAGTTTTAAAGATCCTTAGCTCTTTCAGAAAAAACAACTTTATTGTTTTGCTTTGTTTGTTTATAGCAGTCAGAACATGATAAAATCAATGTAAAGTACCTAAAAATTATTCTGATGTGATATGGAATCTTAGTTGTCTGAGCTAATTTTAAGTAAGGTAAAGAATGAAACTCTTACCAGAAAATAAACATTTCAATATAAATTTCTCTTTAAAACAGAGAAAACCAAATTTCTTGTTTTGTAATAATGTAATATCTGGTAGAAAAAAAAACTCACAAATCTTAAAAAAAAAATCTGGTAAGTCCATCAAAACTGAGAGAACTTTGCCAAAATTCTAACACATTTCATTCCTCTTTTCAGACACATTAATTAGTTATTATAATCTAAGACAATTAAAATAAAATTTCTGAAAACATACAACTTTTTTCAAATTTTCTTTTGCCATCTTTTTAAGGTTTTTTTTTTTTTTCATTGTGGAATAACCAGTCACTTTACTTTCAGACAGATCTTTCATGTGTTTCTCTTGATAGGCCAAAACATATCCATTACTTTCATAAAGTTATACTCTTTTTTAACCACTATTATTTAAAAAATAGTCTAAATCACTGTTAACCAAATTAAATACTTTTAATTCACAGAGAACACTGGGAGATGGGTGATTGAGTACTGTCTGATATGCATGAGCATTTTAGCCAACAAGCAAATCTTATAACCGTATGTAATACAACCACATGCAGCTACAAACATTGCTCCTGCAAATTCTTAAAGCGGTCAAGATAAACATGTTCATTAATATGATCAGAACATTGCCCACTCTGTAACAAGCTTTCAATACTCTTTCTTATTTAAAAAAAAATATCCATGTATCTAAAGTTATTCATTAATTAACAATTTAATTTAGTTAACTAAAGACTTTGGACTTTATGTTTAAGCTGACACATTGTAGAAAATAATTATTATTAATACAAAGATGAGAGAATTATGATTCAATTTTATTGAACACTAGTTTTACATTCACAGTTTTAAGAGTTTGCGGAAGTAATGATGTATTCTGGTCAGTAAACCAGCATAAGAAATTTAAGGAGTTCAGTTTAACTAGCCTCTTCATAAAATAACAAAGACAAATCCTATTAAAAAATAAAATGTATGCCTATTTTATACTACATGCTGATAGAGTCAGGAAAATTATATATAGCTCTTTCTTCACTTTTTAAATCAAAATTATTAAGCCAGTCTTGTTTGTTCAAAGATTCACTTAAGTTCATGAACTCGAATTTTTATATAAAAATGTTTCTAGCTAGCAGCTTCTGTGAAGATATTTTTTTCCTTAAAAGGCTAGCAGATTTAAAGTATTAAAAGTTTGGTTATTATTTTTGTTAGACTTATGTAAGTGTTTACTTTTCTGTAAAAACTAATTACAACAGAGATCCTTTAACTTGAGTATTTTTATATACTGGTATAATAATATCCCCCAGAGGTAAGAAAATATTTTAAATTCACACAAGAAGAGGTAAAGTCTTTTCTCAACTGTAGACACATAGCTTTCAGCTTCAACTCTACCACCTCAGCTACAGGTGAAAAAAAAAGAAACACAAATCCAGATCTCACTAGTCTGTTTTATTTTCCATTGTTCAAAAAATATTTTAATAATTTATTTGAGCTCACACATAGCAAAGTGAACAAACAAAGGAAGGCTAGCAAACCAAATTTTCTGTGATCTCTCAATTGATAGAATAGACTCTCATCCTGGTGGAGATTTTTAATCACTGATGCACAAATCAACTCACATTTACATGCGAAGAGTTTCCTGGACTATGCAATCAAGGCCAGCCTGATAGTCTTCCAGTCTTTGCCTCTGGTTACGGAGAAAGAACTCAGACCATGAGTGAGATAATGCACAAACAGAGTTGACCAAGAACAAAGAAAAAAAACAAAAACCAAAAACATTGAGAGGGGGGAAAAAAAAACCCCAAAAGCTCTAGAAAGCAGATGATCTGCACAGGTAAAGTTCTAGGACCACTTGAGATCCCAAACACCAAGGAAAGATAGGCTTCAGCTTGTAAACTATGGGTTGCACTTCTTTGACAATGCAGTTTAATTACCTCTGGCTGATGAGTCCACTTGGTTATTCTGTAAAAAACCTCTAAAATTGTTCAAGTTTAATTTTCAAAAGGTTGAAAACATGACTCACATACAAATATTGAAAAACATGTATAAAGATTTTATTGAGCACAACTAATGAGAATGTCAGTAAAATGGTAAAAAAAAAAAAAAAAAAAAAGATTGAATGATCGTTTTGAAGAGCTGACTATTTCTAGGCATTATAAAAGAAGAAATGTTAGAATAAAATATTGTAGGGGCCGGCCCGTGGCTCACTTGGGAGAGTGTGGTGCTGATAACACCAAGGCCACGGGTTTGGATCTTTATATAGGGATGGTTGGCTGGCTCATTTGGGAGAGCGTGGTACTGACAACACCAAGTCAAGGGATAAGATTCCCTTACTGGTCATCTTTAAATAAATACATACATACATACATACATACATACATAAATAAATAAATAATTGTTTAATACAAAAATTGTTTTATAAGGCAATAAAAGGAAAAACTTCAGGGTTATTTTTTTCTACTGGACAGAAATCTATACTTTAATATGATCGTTTTAAGCAATGTCCCATGTGACACTCTTGATTTTCAAGTTTTGTATATTTACTTTATTTTATTTTATTTTTTGGTGGCTGGCTGGTATAGGGATCTGAATCCTTGACCTTGGATATTTACACCTATTGTGTGAGATAATTTTTGGAGTGATATATTATGATTTAAAATAAAAATAACATATGCTTGAAAATAAGTATAGCTTATGTTTTAATAATACGATATATAAATTACTTATATAAATTAATATAATATATTAACAAATATAATAGTTAAAGAAAATGTATTTTAGAAATGCATTAAAAAACTGGCTCTAATATGACCCTCAACTGAATTTCATGGAAGAAAATAATACCAAAATCTCCTGATGAGAAGTAACTCAAACGTAACATAATATATTCAGAATAAGTTGGGCTGTTTAATGATTTTAGCTTTCAACAGAAAATTTATACCATTTCTATTTTGATTGCATACTGAAACTTAATGACTGAATCCCTTAGTCTTAAGTAAAACACAATATACTTTTCTGTTAACCAAAAAAGATAAATTGTAAGTTTTATTCTTTTTGTGTCTAAAAGATCTATGTGCCTTATATAATTGACAGATTACAGTTTTTCAAAGACTCAAATTCACATGAGCTATACACAGTTTATTTTGATGGAAGAAATATTTTAACATCTTATGTACCACTATTTTTAATTACAAGAGTAATGTGATTAGTATAACATAAATTCATTTTAACTATGATAATATTAATCATTTTTGCCATTATGTATTCATTATATGATCAACAGAGTCTGCATTTTAATAAGGTTTCCAGATGATTTATATGCACATTAAAATCTGAAAAGCCTGCTGTAGGGGAAATAATAAGTAGCATCAAGATTATAATATTGTCCTTGCCACTTAGTAGCCTTGTAATCTTATGCTGTTTACTTTACCTACCATAGACAGTTTATTCATCTCTAAAGTGGGATAGTAGTGTCTACTTCTTAGGATTCTTATAAGCACAAAATAATTTTATATCTATAAATTTCCTGGTAAATCAAAGTCTCTATAAATGTTAGCCATCACAATAATATTACAAAGAAAAAATTAGACTAAAGTTCAAGTCTCCATTGAAAATCTTAGAACTTATGCAAGTAACTATAAAATTTAGGCTCAGAACCTATATTAATTAAAACTGAGTTAAATGAAAGGGCAAATGGGAGTATATCTCATTTAAAACGAAGTTCGAATTTCTCAATTAATTATCTCTAGTATAGTATTTCTAACTATCATTTCCTCATTCGGTAACATTCATATCCCCTGGGAATTTGTTAGAAATGCAAATTATTCAGCCCCAGCACTTTAATGACCAGAAACTCTAGGAATAGGGCTTACCAATCTGTGTTTAACAATGTTGACCTAAAAGAAACGAACAGCATATAAGCATGGACTATTGAGCCAATGTGACAGCTGCAGCCAGGTCAAGTTGCCCTAAAGAATGCACTCTGCTAGAATTTGGACATGTTTTCCCTGCCAAAACTCATGTGGAAATCTGATCCCCAGTGTGGCAGTGTTGGGAGCTGTTTGAGTCATAGGGGTGGATCCCTCATGAATAGATTAATGCTCTATCTAGAGGGTGGGGGTAGTGAGTGAGATCTCACTCTATTAGTTCCCACAAGAGCTGGTTGTTTATAAGACCCTGCCATCTCCCCTCTTGCTCTCTTGCTTCCTCTCACCATGTGATCTGCTTGTACCCACAGGGGGCCTGCCGCTTTCTGCCATGAGTAGAAGTAGCCTGAGGCCCCTGCAAGATGTAGCTGTCCCAGAATCATATGCCAAATAAATCTCTGTTCTTTATAAATCACCCAGTTCTAAGTATTTTGTTATAGCAACACAAAAACAGACTAATACACACTACAAAGGGGGCCAGCAGAGCTCAGCATTTTATAACCACACAAAGGGGGAGAATCAAAGGCGAGATGGAAAATACAGCACCCCAATCTTTATACATTAACTTTTCCTGTTGGTTAGCACACATATAGATTTTGGATTGTTGCTACGTTACATCTTACATGCAGGAATCTAGGGTAAGGGTTACAAGAAGAATTCTAGGTTATTTTATTACTTCTTCTGGTGCCAATATGTCTGGAAAAGGTCTTATGATAACATTTTCCAGGACAGGCAAATGTGACTGCTGACTTATTCCAAGCTTCCTAAGGCACCATAATTTAGCTTACCTGGTCAGAGTAGAGTTTTTAAGTATCAACAATTTCTCCAGGTGATTGTGATACATGCTAATGTTTGAGAACTATTGATCTAGATCAACCTCCAGGTATATTTAACCCAAGTAATTTTATGAGGTTACCTAGTGACTACTTCTGGAGCAGACAGTCAATCAACAAAGACCATGCATATAAAATTTGCTAATTGCATCTCACTGGCATCAACTAGAGTTCCTGGGCCTGAGCAAGCATCATTTAACTGCAATGGCTAGATCACCTGGTTCTAAGCACTTGGCTTTCTCAGTGTGATCAATCCAAGTAATAATCTCTCTGTTTGAGAAGATTTTTTCTTACTGCTGGCAACATCAAAAAAGCTGCAACCAGACTGGGGAGCTTTTGGATACTGTGACTCTGTAGCCAGCTATGAGAAAATGGTGGCATCATCACGTCAGAAGAAAGCCTGGAGGTGTTTTGCAGCTACAGAATATTCTCTTTGGTAACTTTCCCATTCTTGTTCTGTATACAGCAGTTTTCATCCTGAGCTTCACAGCTCAGGGTGTTGCCAGGGGGACTTAGAACAAATGCAGCAGAGGAAACGAACAAATACATTTAAAAAAAAAAAAGAAGAAAGAAATAAAAAAGTGAATCTAAAGCTAATTTTTATTTTCTCTTGGGCTAAAACAAATTCATAGATGTTAGTTATTTAAATTCCATATTTTAATAATCTTAAAAGTCTAATATTCCTTGACTTGTAAATCAGAAATCATAGGTATTGAACCACAGTCCCTGTGCTAAATGCTGTGATGCTGACTGTCTTAGTCCATTCAGGCTGCTATAACAAAATAAGTTTGGTAGCTCATAAATAAAAGATATTTATTTATCACAGTTCTGGAGGCTGGGAAGTCCAAGATCAAGGTGCCAGAAGGTTTGATGTCTGGTGAGGGCCTGCTTCCTGGTTCATGGAGGACTCCTTGCTGTGTCCTCACATGTACAAAGAGCAAGGGAATTCTCTGGGGCCTCTTGTACAAGGATACTAATTCCATTCATGAGGGCTCTGCCTTCCTGATCTAATCACCTCTCAAAGGCCCCACCATGTAATACCATCACACTGGGTGGTTAGGTTTCAGCATATAAATTCTGGGGGCACAAACATTCAAATCAGAGCACTGACTATTGAAAGAAATTGCATATTTAATGAAAACCTTCAGTTCATAGACAAGAATGCATATTTGGACTGTATAAAGAGGCCAGTAAGACATAGAATATGAGGGTTAGAAAGAATGTAATGATTATGCAGTTCATTTACCCAGTCAGTTAATGAATTTATTGTCTGTGCAACACCAATTTAAAGAAACAGTATTCATGAATTGGCTTTCTTTGTTGTGAGAGATCATCAGTTACCTATATAAAGAAAAATCTATGCTATTTCTATGGACTACAAAGCCTTCATAGTCTAGACACAGGTTGCCTTGCTGCCTTACTTCCCTACTAAGCTTTCCCCAGTTCATTTTGCTGTTTTTTGAACATACTAAGCATAACTTCTCAGAGCCTTTAGATTGGAATGTTATTTCCCCACCTGTTTTCTCATGTAAGAGAGTATATGACTTACTCCATTACACCCTCCAGGTGTCTGTTCACATTATCTCATAAAAGAATGGTTCTTTGATCCCAGCCCCTGCTCCTACCTAATAGTACCCCTGTAATTATTTATCACGTATTCTTTTTTATTCATCTTTATAGCACTTATCACTGTATAACACATTGTATTTTATTTGTATCTCTTTCCTCCACTACAGTATAAGTTCTAAGAGGGCCAGGGTATTTTATTTTTCTTTTTAGTTAGGTTAGTTTGTTTATTTCTTCTTTATGGCTGTAACATCAATATGTAGGACAGAGTTGCATATAGATCAGGCAGTTGAGTAATATTTATTAAATGAATGAATGAATAAACAAATACTTAGGGTTTGTCCAGTTTTGCTTGTGCTAAACAAATTACTTACCATCTTGTTAAGCAAATTCAATCTTCAACAATTCTCTTTTTTTTCCAAATGTTCTTCCAAAAACTGAGTCAAAAATCTGTCTACTGGTAACTTTCCCCATTTCTTCCATTGATAAAAACAGTAGTTAAGATTGACTGAGCTTAGGGCCGACCCTGTGGCTCACTCGGGAGAGTGCAGCGCTGGGAACACAGCGGCGCTGGGAGCTCCTAGGCCGCAGGTTCGGATCCTATGTACGGATGGCCAGTGCGCTCACTGGCTGAGCGCGGTGCGGGTGACCCCAAGCCAAGGGTTATGATCCCCTTACCAGTCACAAAAAAAAACCAACCAAACAAACAAACAAAAAAACATTGACTGAGCTTATACTTTGTTCTCGACCCTGAAAAGTGTGTGCTACTCTACTCAATTGTTAAACTCTATGAATGCACTAACTTTTCACAGTGCCCTACACATAAGAAGAGCTCAACAAATGTTAGGCGTGCAGGAAAACCCAAAATGAACAAATAAACCAAAACAAACAAACAAACAAAAAAGAAAAACTATGATATGTCATGAAGGCTTGGATTTTCTCTTTTCTCTTTAAATGCCTTTGATTTTTAAAAAAATTTCTCCTTATATGTTTTCCTAGATGCTCTCTGTGCTGGCACTTCAGTTTGTAAATGGCCTCTTTAAAGTGAGTTCCAAGATGACAATATTCTAGGTATAATTTGACCTAGTGTAGAGGTTAGGCAAGATAAGATGAAAATGATTCTATGAATGCAATCTTAGATTGTGGTAGGGTTCACTTTACTTTTAATCATTGATTCTTAGTAGTGAGTGTGTAAGCCAAAAAAAAATCATATTTCTTCTCATGTCAACTAATCTAAACCAACTGACCCTGAACATAGATGGACATAAATGGTGGAATATAAAATGCTCTACAATTATTTATACATTTTCTTTCTTTTTTAAAAATTTCAACCCATTATTTGAGGCTTTTGCTTTGTTCATTGATATGAATATTCAAAATAGTAACTATCCCTCTTATTTTTATATCATCAGAATATTTTTAACTATGGTAGATATTGTTGCTTGCCTGTTAAACAGCCAATATCTCTGTCTTTCAGCCAAGCAAGACTTTAATTTTTTTTTTCTTTCTGTTGTCCACATGCCCAAGCTATAAGTCATAGTTTTGTAAAGAAACAACATCTTTGTAAACAATCAACGTCCTTATTTGGGAGTACATGATCTAGGAGAGGCACGTGACTCATTTTTTACCCAATTATACATAAGAAGAAGTGTTCTGGGAGCTTCTGTGAAAGATTTTTTGTTTTGTTTTGTCTGATAATAACAGCATAAAAAACCCGGAAGTCCTTTAGCCCCAACCTCCTTTCCAGCATTAAACACTGTTGTGTAACGTCATTTGGCTCTTTAAAGACTACAAGGAAGTCCATTTTTCTGAATGGAAACTGATGAAAGAAGGAGAAATAATTGAGGTAGGAGGAAAATACCACCTATTGAACTAAGCCACATTTAGTATATATTCTGTTGAGCTAAGGGTGCTTTCATTCAGGGTGCTTGTATGTCACTGAATAGAAACAAAATAACCGAGACTGGACTTTTTTATCAAACTGAATGTAGATACATTAATCAACTCAACTTTGGAGGATACAATTGCTCAAGACTTTTAGATCTATCAAATCGATCATTATTCCACATATATCTCTCTTTTTCACATAAACACATGCACACAGAATGACTTTGAAAATCAAATGGCTTATTGGAAATCAGCAACTCTATATTATATGCCTTTTAAACTTTCTAATCTAATCTACTTTCTCAAGAAAGAAAATGGTATAGTTTGCAATGACTCATTTTTGCTGCTCAAATACTGGACCAGAGTGATTATTTTAAGAGTAATTACTATGCTAAATACTGAAAAACCATTTCACCCAAAGTCCATTTTTAATGTTTTCTTGTTTGTGTTTTTCAGGTATTGAAAGCAAAGTCACTGACATATATTTAGGGAATCATCTTTTCCACATTTTTAAATATTGAAGAATAATTTCTCTTTTCCAACTTTTCAGCATTTTTTTCTCTTTCTAAAATGTCTTAATATGAGACATTAATATAATATATTAATATAATATATTAATTAATATGTCTGCAGTGGTCCCCAAACCCAACTTTAGTCTGTTTCCATAGTCCAGATTGTAATTAAGAATATTGTATTACATTCATTTGAATACATTGAAAGTATCAAGATGCTCTACTGCTTAACTCTATAAACATTCTTCAGTAGATAAAAGAGACACAAAAATTTTTTTAATGGTACTTAGCATTTCCTTTGTAAATAACAAACATTTTTGCAGCAGTTTGAGAATCATAGGCAACATTCTTGGTTTATGCCCTGACCTACATATATGTTTTTTTTAATTTCAAGTTTCTTGAGGTGTAATTGACAAACTATATGAGTTGAAGGTGTACAATGTGATAATTTGATATACATATATTTTGTGAAATGATCATCACAGTCAAGTTAGTTAATAATCTGTCACCTCATCTACTTACACTTTATGACTTATATATTTTTACTTTTTATTTGTAACCACAATGTTTTTGTATGTGTGTGTGCATGTGTGTGTATGTGAGTACAGATGCCTATAAAAATTAGCAGAAATTTACTTTGTGAATATTTTATGTATTCACACAAGAGCAGCATCAGTTACAAGCAAGTAATGTGAATAAGTGAAATGGACCGATAGAGACTCTGATGAAATGATATGTGCGTGTGTATGTGTAGGCCATCAGTATTGATATCACCTCCAGAAAATTTGCTGTCACAAGCAAATGTGGGCTAAGTGTCCCACATAAGCCAAACTTTTAGGAGAAGTAAGAAATTCAGATTTACCATGAGATATTTCAATATTTAATATGTTATCAAACTTTCATTTTCAGAAAAACAATATTTATTTCCCAAAATTGTTTCGAAAATTATGTACATGCCAAATCTGCTTGTTGGGCTGCTATTTTGGAATCTTGGGTTTAATGTATATAACATGAGGTTTATGAATACTGCCCTGTATTTTAGGTTTGCTTACATCATTGGATAAGTCTGAAACTGTATCCTATTTTATGAAGTAGGACAATTAATGTTAGTTTCACAGTATTCTTTCTTGAAACCTAACATATGCATCTGAGGTTTTATTCATGTTATAACCTACTATCATATGAAAAAACAGTTTTCTACCAATAAGTTATTACAATTTTATTATCATTCTAAGTTTTTCCTAAGTAACAGTGGGCTCAGTTTTTATTTCTTTCTGTAATGTCTGAAAGGCTAAAGGTTTTATATTAGATTATAAATTGTATTCCTTCTGCCAAGATGTAATAACAGAAAGCATATTTACATTCCCATATGAAACAACTATAAAAATAAAACAAAGTTTTCAGAAATTGGACATCAAGTCGCACAGGAGAGTGATCCCTGGCAGATGGAAAAAAGATAAGATAAGTCCTACACTTGTCCAGTTTAACGCTTGGAGAGATTTCTTTTCCAAATCTAAGCACAAAGAGGAAGCCAGGAATAACCTGTAGGTCCCTTTGAGTTGAGAAGACAGAGCTGGGAGTCTAAACAAGCTAAGGCAGCTAGCAGTTACATAGCAGAGTCCTGCAGACAGGGACCTGCATAGAGAAAGAGGTCTGGGGATCTGCAGAAGGTCTCCCTTGAGTCTTTGGCTGAGTACAAGTCAGCACAAAACTGTGTGACAAAACCACACAAGGCTGGAGAGAAAAAAACAAAACAAAACAAAAGGAGCAGATGAAACAATTCATGGAGATCACACAAGGACAGAAATAGTTTGTGTTCCAACCAGCCACATTGGGAAACTAGGCAATTCATGGAGCATTGGGTAGATTAATCAGAAGTGGTTTCTCTCCGTAGTAGGAAAAAATTAGCCATAGGCCAAAGGATGCTCTGGTTCTCTCTAATGAACTTTAAAAGCAACCCTCAAAAAATTCAAACTGTTTTCAAGTAACATAATACATTCCAGAATAAATCAGAGAAATATTTATAGAAATACAAAAACATATAGCAACTGGTAATGTAAAATTTACAATGTTGGACATACAATAAAAAGTTACCAGTCAAACAATGAAGCAGGAAAATATGACCCATGATGAAGGAAACACACACACACAATCAATAGAAGCAAAATCAGAAATAAAATAGATTCTGCTAATAGTAGATACAGTATGTGAAACAGTTATTATAACTCAACATATGTTCAAAAAGATAGTAGAAAGACTGAGCATGTTAAGTATAGTCATGGAATGTATTTTTAAAAAGATATGAATAACACTTCTGGAGTTGAAAAATATAGTGTCCAATATGAAAATTACAACAGATTAGAAACTGCAGAGGAAACTATTAGTAAATTTAAAGACAGAGCAATATAGGCTATCCAAAAGGAAATATAGAAAAAAAAAACAACTTAAAAAAATAGACAAACAGACTTCTGGTTTCCAGTTCTGCATGTAAGGAACTTGGAAGGTGTTACTCCTCTCTAACAAGTACAAAGCTGAAAAGACTGAATAATCAACTTTTCTTGGATATGTGAGAGATAAGAACACAGGGCAAACCACTGCCCCCAAGATTTGAAAGACAGACAGGCAAATATAGGGTTTACAGCTCTCAAGAGCAGAGATTCACCAGCAAAAACGGCTTTGGGATAGGAAAACCTGAAGTATAATTGAAGAATTGCTGGAGATTCAGTGCAGACAAGTCTGAGAGTTAAAAACTCCAGAAGGACCCAGTCATAGAGGAGCCCACACTTTTGTGAATTTTACCTCGGTCAGGAGCTCAACTGAGTTCTCACAGTAAATATCAGGAAAAAATTCACTTGCACTTTTGATGGGGGGAGGGGAAAAGGAACTATTTTGAAATACACAACAACATTCTGATCTTCTTAACAAAGCCTGCCCTCAGGAGAAGCTGATTAACCAGTACCTACCTGCTGGGGTATTATCAGAACCTAACTGTGCCGGGGAAAGGGAAATACCCAACTCCAGTCAGTTCTAGCCTTCTATGTAGAAGGAAAATGCCCAACTTCAGCTTACTCTAGTCATTCTGTTCCATCTAAAGGCGGAAAGGAGAAAAAGGAGGACTAAGAAACACTTGCAAAGTTCATAGTCAAAAAGCATAGGCTTGCTAAAAGACTGAGACCTAATCGTGACTGTAGAAATCTTTCCCCTCATCCTTGCCTTACTACTATATTACTAAAGGTCTGTTTACATCATGTCTGGCTATCTAGAAAAAAAAATACAAGAAATACTAATAGGCAAAAAAAACCCCCCATAGTTTGAAGATGAAGAGGAAGCATTTTAACCAGATTCAGATGTGACAGGGATGTTGGAATGATCATACTAGGAATTTAAAGCAATTATGAATAATATGCTGAGGGCTGTAATATGTAAAGCAGGCAGTATACAGGAACAGATGAGCAATGCAAGCAGACATGAAAATCCTAAAGAATAAATAAATAAATAAATAACTTCTAGAGATAAAACAACAGCAACAACAAAAAACAGCAACAGAAAAACAAACAAATGAAGAATGCCTTTGATGGACTTATTAGTAGACTGGAAGTAGCTAAAGAAAGAATCTTTGAGCTTGAGGCTATATTAGTAAAAACTTCCAAAACTGAAAAGCAAAGAGAAAAAGACTGAAAAAAAAAAAAAAAAACATAGAATACAGAAGGACTACGAGACAACTACAAAGGGTGTAATTTAGGCATAATGGAAATATCAAGAGAAGAGAGAAAGAAATAGAAAAAATATTTGAAACAATAATTACTGAAAATAGTATCAAACATCAACTTACAGATCCAAGAAGCTCAGCGAACACCAAGCAGAATAAATCCCCAAAGAACTACATTTAGGCATATCATTTTCAAACTACAGAAAATCAAAGATACAGAAAAAACTCTTAAAAGAAAGCCAAAGGGAAAAACACGTTACCTATAGATGAACAAAGGTAAGAATTACATCTGACTTGTCCTCAGAAATCATGTAAGCAAAAAGAGTAGAGTGAAATATTCACAGCGTTGAAAGAAAAACAGAGTATCAATGAAATATAGGACAACTTCAAGGAGACTAAAATACATGTAATTAGAGTGCCTAAAAAGGGAGTGGAAAATAAACAAACAAAAATGAAATAACAATGGATGAAAATTTCCAAATTTGATGAAAATTATAAACCAAGAAGCTCAACAAATTCCAAGGATTAAAAGCTTGATGAAAACTGCATGAAGACATAGTATAATCAAATTGTTCTTTTAAAAAGTTATAAAAAGTCTTTAAAACAGCAAGAAAGGAAAGACACATTACGTATAGAATAATGACAAAAATGACAGATTTCTCATTTGAAATAATACAAATTTGAAAACAGTAGAAAAATATCTTTAAGTACTTCAAAAAAATCCAACCAAAAATCTTTACCCAATAAAAAATACGTTTCAAAAACAAAGGCACAATAGGAAATGTTTAGATATAGAAAAAAAGCTGAAAGAGTTTATTCCTTGCAGATCCCCACTACAAGAAATCTTAAAAGAAATCTTTCAGGCAGAAAGAAAATGATAGCAGGTAGGAATCTGTATATACACAATAGGATGAAGAGCAAGGAGAAATATAAATACGTGAATACAAACAAGGTTTTTAAAACTATTTTAATATCTCTTAAAAAGACAACATTTTAAAGCAGATAAATAATGTATTACATTGTAATAACACATAAAGTAATATATGCATGAAAATACGTATGACAATAATAGCACAAAGCCCAGAAAGGGAAAAATGATAGTTTGTTTGAAGTTTGTTACACTATAGTCATGTGCTGCAAAACAATGTTTCAGTCAATGATGTATAGTATATAAAATGGTGGTCCCATAAGTTTATAATGAAGCTGAAAAATTTCTATCACCTAGTGATGTCATAACTATCCTAACATCATAACACAATGGATTAGTCATGTGTTTGTGGTAATGTGGGTATAAACAAACCTACTGTGCTGCTATGTTATTACTATATCTTTTCTGTGTTTAAATATGTTTAGATACACAAATTTTTATCATCATGTTACAATTACAATTGCCTAAAGTATTCAGTATAGTAACATGCTGTACAGTAAAATGTTTGTAGCATAGGAGCAATAGGTTATATCACATAATCTAGATGTACAGTAAGCTATATCATCTAGGTTTATGTAAGTACACTCTATGACGTTTGCGTGATGACAAAATCACCCAACAACATATTTCTTAGAAAATATTCCTGTAAGTCAGCCATTCATGACCATATATTTGAAGTAGTATGAATATTACTTGATGGCAGACCATGGTAAATCAAAGATATGTACTCCAAAGCCTATAGCAGCTGCTAAACATAAAGTGTAATTGTTAATAAGCTAAAAAATAATTAGATAAACTTTAATCATAAAAAATACTCAACTTAACCAAAACAAGGCATAAAAAGAAGAAAATGGGAACAAAGAATGCATAAGACAAATAGAAACTAAATTCCAAGATGGTTTATTTAAGCCAAGCATATCAATAATTTTATGACATAATATGTAATAGTGACATTACATATAAAGAACCTAAACACTCAAATAAAAAAGCACACATTACCAGGTAATATTTAGAAAAAAACTTCAACTGAATGCTTTCTACAAGAATTTCACTTCAAATATAAAAACACATATAAATTTTTTAATCTAAAAAAGGGTTCAGATTGACTTCCAGCATGACAATGTGAAGACCTTCACTCACCTACTTCCCAGTGAAACTGGTGAAAATTATACATATTAAAAAAGAAAAAAAAAAGGAAATAGTATGAAGCCTAAGAACAAACTGCAAATGAAGAAACACCAATTTAAGAAAATCTACAAATAATTTTTAAAAAGTTGACTATCTGGCATTTGAACCAAGACTGCTTCCTCCCCCCTTCCTTTCAGCTCAGTAAAGTGAAGAGTTTACTTCGGTCACCTGCAGCCAACAACATGGAACTCTATTTCCCTCCAGCTACCAGAGAGCTTTCTTTTTGTCAGGAACAAGGTATCAGAGTTTCTCATTCTTACCCTGGCTACTGATTACTAAGGCTCAATTCTGGGAAAGTGCAGTTGAGAGGTGGGGGCTCCCTTTTCTCATACAGCTCCCAATCACGGAATGAAGACTCTATTCAGATGCAGCATGCTTGCCCCAGCTCGTGAGGTGATACTTGCACATCAGGGGAAAAAAGCCAAGAGGACCTCAGGCTGCTGCCCTCCCCTCTCTACATTCCACTGGGCTCTGAGCTCCTAAAGCAGGAGTGTCACTCAGAGAGAAGCTTACCATCATCCTTACCCCAGGCTACTGAGATCTGTCTCAGAAATTTTGCCTGTTGGGAGAAGCAAGGCATAGAACAAGTAGTTCTTAATCTCAAAGAACTAATATCAATTACAAGAGAGCCTAGAGAAGTTCAATTGTAAGGTTGTTCTTAAGAACAGTGGAGTCTGTGTGGTAAAAGATAATTAGGAAGAGTCTCATAGACTTGATATAGGTAATGCCTAGACAGTAGCTGGCTAGTTTTAGGAGAACTGGGGAATAAAATAACTGGGAAGAGCCCTTATGATGTCAGAATAAATGATCAAACATAGACTCAGAAATTTCCTTCAAAGGAGCTAGAATTTTATTATATTGGTACAGAGAAATTTCTTCAGAGCATTATTGAAAACAATAGAGAAATAAGTCAGCAATTATTATGGTATAACAGCTGGGTGTGATCAGGGAAAGAAAAAAAGAGACCCCTACCAATACAACTGTTATCCCAGGTTGACCGTGATCAGACCCAAAGCTGTGCCTCCCTGGGGACAACATCAGTGTAAAAATTATGGGGGAAGTTGGGGTGGGGGGCGATGAAATAAATGTCATTAAGATTTTCCAGATAATCTTTAAACAAATAAATAAGAAATAGCAATAACAAGGCCCAGAGAAGGGAGAGGACCAGCACATACATTTGCAACAACATTTTATCTAAAAGGTCAACATTCCAAGAAAAAAATTCAGGGCATGCAAAGAAATAAGAAATTATGACCTATTCATCTGGGAAAAAACAAAAAATCAAAAACAAAACACAAAAAGCCAGACAACAGATGCTTCCTGTGAGTGTAACCAGACTTCAAAGAAGCCATCATCAATATGTTAAAGAATGAAAAGAAAGCAAGACGTAAACAAATGCATGGTGACAGTGTCACATTAAATATACCAATGAGGGGATATTAATTATTAAAAAGAACCAAATTGGAATTCTGGAGTTAAATGTGCAGTACCTGAAATTAAAATTCACCTAAATGGTAGATCTGAGCTGGCATAAGATATTAGAAAACTTGAAGATATAACAATAGAGATTATGCGGACCAAAGAACAAAGAGAAAAAAGAATAAAGAAAAATAAACAGAGCTTCACAGAAATGTGCACTATCATTACACATGAGAAGATATGTTTAATGAGAGTATCAGGAGAGAGGATAAAAAAAGAAAAAAAAATTGAAGAAATAATGGTTGAAAACTTCCCACATTTATTGAAAAATAATGACCTACATATCCAGGAAGCTCTATAAACTCCAAGTAGGATAAATTCAAAGAGATTCACAGTGAGATAAATCATGGTAAAAGTGCTGAAAGTCAAAAAGAAGGAGAAAATTTTGAAATCAGTAAGGCAAAAACAGCTTGTCACTTATAAGAAAAACAAATAAGATTAACAACCTGCTGCTCAGCGGAGACTATGGAAGGCAAAAGGCAGTGGAAAACATATTGTTAGGGCTTGAAAAAAAAGTTGGCCACAAATTCAACGAATTCTATATCCAGCAAACCTGTCTTTCAAATCGAAGGAGAAATGCTTTCCCAGATAAACACAAACTGAGAGAAGTTTTTGCTAGCAGAATCATTTTACAAGAAATACCAAAGGAAATTTTACAGGCTGAAAGGAAGTGACCTACAGAAATGTTTCAAACTTACAGGAGAAAACAAAGGGCACAGGTAAATGTAATTATATAATTTTAAAAGAAAGTAAAAATGCATATTCATATTTTTTATTTCAAGTAATTAAAAAGGCAATTGCATATAAATATTATGTATACAATGTATTATTGTGTCGGGTCCACCGCTGGCCCACCCCAACAGCCCTAGAAAAAAACGCCTCATTATCAGTCTTTCCCTAGGTAGGCAAGCGAATTGCCCGGATTCCTCTTTCCCTTTGGTCCCCTTGGAAGGAGACAGGGGAAGAGAGCCATGAAGAGAGGTGAGCACAGCTGCCGGCCCCAACCAGCCCATTAAAGGACACTCAGCTGCAGCCGGTCGAGCAGTTCCGTTTATTATCACACAAGCACTTGCTTTTAAAGGCAAATAGGGAAGGGAGGTTTTTACATCCTCCAATCAGGTTAAAGGTTACCAGAGCATGCATCCTGTCTCAACGCCTAGCTATTGCAATCACTGCAGTGTTCACCAGCGCGGAAGCGGGTATTTGGCCAATAAGGGCTAAGGCAAGGTTCCCGCAGACACTCCCACCCTACTTCCTCCCGGCACCATCTTAGGCTGCCACGTTAATACGCCCTTGTGGGCCCATAATGGAGCCACTTGTAATGTCACTTAAGGTGGCGTTAGTTTTTAAGGCCTGACATTATTGAGCTTATAAGCTTAGAACATATAGAAAGGTAACACATGTGTAATATATTTGCCAAAAACAGCACAAAGTAGATGGATGGGAGCAAAGCTACACTGGGCTGAGAAAAGTAAACTCAGATGGTAAAGTAATAATTATAAGAATGTATTGTTAGGTCCTTAACATTAGTATATACAATATGTGTAACGATAATATTTGACAGAAAGGGGAAAGGGAATAAAACTATATAGGAATAATGTTTTCACATTGCATTGAAACTAAGTGTAAATCTGAAGAAGATTCTGGTAAGTTAAGATGTATATGGTAAGCCTGAAATCATTCACTAAGAAAAAAAATTTTTAAAAAAAAAGAAAGAAAAAGAAAAAAAACAAATTAAAGGAATTAAAATGTTACACTTCACTTAATGCAACCCCCCCCAAAAAAAAACAGAAAAAAAAAGGAGAGGAAAAAAGCAGCACAAAAGGAATAGAGGAATAAACAAAATACATAAGACATATAGAAAATAAAAAGTGAAATGACAGACATAGCCCCAACTGTATCAAAAACAACATTAAGTATGAATTGATTGATCAATCAAATCATAAAGCAGATTGTTCAACTGCGTTAAAAAATGATCCAACTCTGCTTTATAGAGGATAAACAATTTAGATTAAAAAGCTCAGAATGAAACTAAAAGGTTGGAAAATGACACATCCTGCAAAGAGCAACCGTGAGAAAGCTGGAGTGGCTCTATTGATATCAGACAAAATAGATTATAAACAAAAGATGCTTCAAGAGAAAAACAGGACAGTTTATAATGGTCAAACCATCAGGAAGACACAATAGCTATAAACATATGCCCCAATTAGAGAGTGGCCAAATATATGAAGCAAACATTAAAAGAAGTGAAGGGATAAAAAAAAAAAAAAAAAGAAGTGAAGGGATAAATAGACAGCTCTACAATAATAGTCAGTGACTACAATAACCTACTTTTAATATTGGACAAAATAACTAGGCAGAATATCAACAAGGAAAAAGGAGACCTGAAAAACACTATAAACCAATTGGATATAACAAACTCTGTAGAACACTACACCACCAGCAGCAGTGTTCACATTCTTCTCAGGCACACATATGAAATTCTCCAGCAGAGACCATATAATATAATGGTAGAGACCATTCAACAAGTCTCAACAAACTTAAAAAGATTAAAATAGTACAAGTATGTTTCTGTCCACAATGGAATGAAAGTAGAAATAAATAGAAAAAAATTGGGACACTCACAAGTATGTGGAAATTAAACAACATACTCCTAAACAATAAATGAGTCAAAGAAGAAATAAGTGAAACCAGAAAATACTTTGAGATTCATCTGATGATGGACATTTGGGCTGGTTCCAACTCTTGCCTATTGTAAAGAGTGCTGTGATGAACATTGGGGAACAGGTGTACCTTCGACTTGATGATTTCCATTCCTCTGGGTATATTCCCAACAGTGGGATGGCTGGGTCGTATGGTAGATCTATCTGCAATTGTTTGAGGAACCTCCATACCATTTTCCATGGAGGCTGCACCATTTTGCAGTCCCACCAACAATGTATGAGAGTTCCTTTTTCTCCGCAACCTCGCCAGCATTTATCGTTCAGAGTCTTTTGGATTTTTAGCCATCCTAACTAAATGGTTAGATGGTATCTCAATGTGGTTTTGAAAATACTGCCATTTGCAACAACATGGATGGACCTTGAGAGAATTATATTAAGTGAAACAAGTCAGGCACAGAAAGAGAAATACCACATGTTCTCACTTATTGGTGGGAGCTAAAAATTAATATATAAATTCACACACACACAAAAAAAAAACGGGGGGGGGGAAGAAGATATAACAACCACAATTACTTGAAGTTGATACAACAAGCAAACAGAAAGGACATTGTTGGGGGGGAGGGGGGGAGGGAGAAGGGAGGGAGGTTTTGGTGATGGGGAGCAATAATCAGCCACAATGTATATCGACAAAATAAAATTAAAAAAAAAAAAAAGAAAATACTTTGAGATTAATAAAAATGAAGACACAATTTACTAAAAATGATGACTTGCAGCTATGATAGTGTTTAGAGGAAAATTTATAAATGTAAATGCTTACGTTAAGAAAGAAGGCAAATAAATAACCTAACTTTCTACCTTAATACATTAGATAGAGAAAAGCAAACTAAATATAAAGCAAGAAGCAAGAAAATAATAAATATTAGACTAGAAATGGATGAAATGGAGTTAAGAAAAACAATAGAGAAAATCAATTGAACCAAAAGCTGGTTCCTTGAGAAGATAAAACAGGTTGGCCATTCTTTATCTTGAATGACTAAAAAAAGAGAGAGAAGACTCAAATTAGTAAAATTAGGAATGTAAGAACAGACATTACCATCAACCTTAGAGAAATACGAAGGATTATAAAGGAATATGCAACAAAATAGTAGCCAGCCAAACCCAGAAAGATATAAAAATGATTATGCATCATGACCAAATGAGATTTATCCCAGAAACACATGGTTTGTTTAACATGATTATTCAGCATATCAATAGAATAAAACCCAAAACTAGCATGATCATCTCAGTAGACCCAGAAAAATCATTTAACGCAAAACAATATCCTTTCATGATTTAAAAAAAATGACGCTCAGGAAACAAGCAGTAGAAGGAAACTTCCTCAGCCTGATAAAGGGTAACTCTGAAACCCATACCTAACATCTTAATGATAAAAGATTGAAAGACTGGATGACTTCTCCATAAGATCAGAAAAAAGACAGGGATGTCTGTTCTCACCACATCTATTCAGCAGTTTACTGGATATTTTAGCCAGATCTATTAGGCAAGAAAAAAAAAATGTCTTGCACAAAAAACTTCAGTCCCAGGTGAATTCCCTTTGTGAATTCTATCAACTATTTAAGGAATGAATATTACCAATTCTACAAAATTTCTTCAGAAAATTGAAGAAGAGGCAATACTCCACAACACATTTCATGAGGCTGATAATATTCTAAACCAAAGACATTGTAAGAAAACAAAACTATAAACCAATACTCCTCATGCAGATAGACATAATTCTTAAAATTTTAGCAAATTATATTAAATAACATGTAAAAAAGAAAATATACCAAAATCAAATGGGGTTTATTCAGGAAGTCAAGGTTGGTTCAATTTTTGAATATCAATGTAATTTTTTGCATTGCAAGACAGAGAAAACAAAATCATATACTCATCTCAATAGAAGCAGTAAAATAATTTTGGTGAAATTCAACATCAACTCCTGACAGAACTCTCAGTTTATTAGCCCATGCAGAACTTTGTCTTTCACATCTAACTACAGCATAACATATGTAGATATAGTTTAGCTATAGGAAAATAATAATGCAGTGTCCTTCCATGATGAAGCTAAAAAGTCATTCTATTTTCTTTATCCACCAGGTTCACATATTCTTTGTTGTTTTCTTCATTGCAAACCTTCATTTGTAAAGATTTACTCAAAAAGAGCTAGGGAAATTGCCACTTAAATGTTTTTAAAAAGTGCCACCCAATTAGAATAGTTACTACCAACCTACATCAATTAAACATAACAACTGTTTAGAGACACATTTTTTCATCCAGGAAATTATTTACATGTATTGCACTTGTTTTGTTCTTGTGCTTGTTTGTTTTTGAGACTCTTAATAGCTCCTTACTTTGTTGACTAGCTAGAAACCTTTTTTACTTTGGTAATCTTCCTGTTCTTGAAAGACTAACTTGATTTTTAACTTATATATTGTTATTTTATTCACTTCATTGGAGTTGGTCCTGGTAACTCTGTAAAGCTGAGTGAAATGTTTTAGAAAGATAGTACAGTACAGAGGTTGAGAGCCTGGATTTTGGAGGACCCAATTCCTGGGTTTGAATTTCTGTTTTCTGTCTTACAAACTAATTTTAGGTAATTTTTATCCTTTATTTAACTCATTCCTCTCATATGAAAGTGAGTATAATAATAGTACCTACCTTAGAAGATTGGTAGGTGCATCAAATGAGCTGATATAGTGAAATGCCTGGAAAAGTTTCTCACGTACAGTAGGTGAAAAGTTGTGGAAGCACAATCTATATGAAACTCCTATATTCTTCATTTAGGCCAAGGTAAACATTGAAGAAAATGCTAGCTGGTGCTGTTTCAAATTCATTGCTAGAGTATTGTGTTTTTAAATATGTTTTTATCAATAATTTTGATATGAACAAATACAAAATTATCTTTTAATTATTTCAAGAACTAAACAAATGACATAGTGAAAAAAATCAGTACCTATGGCATTTTGAAAATGTCAAAAATCAGAATTAGAGAAGAGAAGAAGTAAAGATAATTGCTAAAGATTTTGTTTTGAAATCTTTTGGAAATTAAGATGGTAACTCACATAATTACCTACTATAAAAGTGAATGAGAAACTCTGTTTAGCATTGAAAATTGCTAAACATTCAATTGTTTGGATGTTGAACTAAACATATTTAAAACATAATGGAAGAATTTTGTGCATGTAAACAGTATTTTTACTCCATACCAGATAACTGTGTGCAAAGCTCTATGTTACATTTCCATACTAATTAAGAACAAATTAAATCTGGAGCCCAATTCATATTTATTCACTCATCAAACATATTTGAATGTCATGTATATCTGAGGTACTGTACAAGGTATTGGGGATATACAGGTGAAGAAAACAGATACGGTCCTTGTCCTGATGGATCTTCCAATTTAGTGAGAGAGACAGGCAGTACACATACAGATCGACAAGATACTTACAATGGATGTTATGTACTATGAAGGAGCTCAATAATAAAACATGAGAAGAGATCTGGCTCAGGTAGCTTGGCCCATGCATGCTCCAGGCACATGCTGAGTAACTCTTTCTCCAAACCATGCAAATCCACACTTTCTCTTCTCAGCTCCCTTCACAGCACCACATGACACACCTGTCTCCTTGTCACATGAACTTGACTTCTCCTTCTCCCTTCCACACAACAAAGTCAGCTGATAAATGCATTTAGAAGCTCTTCCTCTGATTAGTCCCTCCTTATTTTTATCATCACCACAACAGCAAGCCTTACCTTCTTCAAAGCTGCTAAAACACACAACTGTGGGTGGTCAGTGAATGTGTTGTTCAAGGGCTGAATTCTTCACACTGGTCCATCTACCTCCTTCCCCCTCCCCCAAATTATTCCATTTCAGCCAGTTACATGTTTGAATCACCTTTTGGTCTATGTCACTAGCCTGCATCAGAACCCACTGGAGTTGCCAGCCTCTCACTGAGTAATGCACCTCTGCTTTAACCTGCTGCAGTTGAATCCATTGGTCTCACCTGCCATAAAGCACGAGTGAATTGGATCTCAGTCACATCCATCTGTCCACCAACATGAAAACACCTTGGGACCTCCCTGGGCATTGGCTCATGGCATCACCTGCACTTTCAGTTTCCACTTCCCTGAGCTGACACCCCCCACTCCTGATGGAAGACACTTGGTCTATGAAGCACCCCTGAAGTGAGCAAAAAGCTTGCCCTTCTTCAACTGGTTTCTTAGTCTGTGACTAGTGCAATGGGGGGCACACTGCAGTCCTCACTAAAGGGTGGATGAATTAATGAATGAACAAATGAATGAGTAGAGACCAAGAGAGCTCAGAAGAAAGTTAAGCATTTGCAGCCTCAGTGGAGACACATGCACGAGGGATGCCTCTTTGGCCCCTACACATGAGCACCTACTCTTGTTCAAAAGCCTCAGCATGAGGACACAACTGGAAGCTCCATCCCTTGACCTCACTGCACAAACAGAAATCTCCTCCAAGATTGGATACTATGGAAGCCACAACTCCAAGGAGAGTTGGATACATGTTCAATATTTTAAGGTGTGACATGTCCCCATGGGCAGCAAGCCCTGGCATCTGAATCTGTGCCCTGAAGAGGTCTGGAGCAAAGTGAATGCATCATCCCTCTGGCCTGCTCTGTGCCTTGGCCAGGCCAACAGCAGGAGTCCTAACAGGTCACTTATTAAAAGACAGAAAACTGAGGACTTCTGGTCAAGATGGAGGAATAGACAGTCTCCAGAGTCACTTTCTCCCACAAATCAACCAATTTACAATTATTAAAAAGCAACAACAGCCAAGCTGGGGCCACTAGAGCTCAGGGAAAGAGGAGGAGAGACCTATAGAGTTGATGATGGCGGGAAAAGCCACAATGAGAGAAAGAAAGGATCGCTCCCAACATTTCAAATCTTGGCTGCTTTTAAGCTGGAGCTGGTGAGTGCATGAAGCAAGAGCCGGCAAAAGCCATAGCTGTGCCCTTTGGATGAAGTTACTTGGAGGCAGCAAGGGAGAAGAGGGCCTTGGTGTCTCCCAGAACAGCAAGACCATCAACAGGGTTCCTGTGGACCCACATAGGAGCAAGGAACCAAAATAACTGAAGAAAAAGAGCCACTCAGAGGCCAGTGAGTCATCACAAAGGACTAGCACACAGTCCATCCCATGTGAAGTGTTTGGAGTGCAGGTGGTGAGGGAGACAGGCCATCAGGGGAACACTGGGGCACAGCATGGACAGTTAATCTGCCTTCCAATCAGCCCAGGACCACTCAGTGGAAACTTGTCAAGAATATAGAATAGGTTGGGATGCAGTTTGCTGAAAATACTCAGGCCTAGACCAGAGTCAGCCCAGGACCACTCAGTGGAAACTTGTCAAGAATATAGAATAGGTTGGGATGCAGTTTGCTGAAAATACTCAGGCCTAGACCAGAGTTTCCACACAACCCAAGTGTACAGGAACTCACAAGACCCAGAAGTCAACAATTAAAACCTGAGCTGCGCAAAAAGCTTTCCCCAGGGTATCAGCAGCAATTTAGCTCAACCACAGGGCTCAAGTGCTGGTCCCCACAGGAAGTTCCTCCACTTTAGAAGTAAGCAAAGGACAACAAATTAGTTCCAGTGCAGAGTTTAAGTGGTGGGAACAGTAAATGATCCAACACATAACTGAAAGAAAAAACGAAATACCCGCAGATCACAGACAAAGCTTGATATTAACTAGTAAAGGTCTAACACAACAAAATAACATCTATAAAACCTGAAGGACCAGAAGTCCCTTGGGCTCCCAAGCAGGGAGTAGGGGGCTAGGGGCCTCAGCCATTCCCCCAACATCTGAAACCAGCCCAGCAATGACCACCCAACCACCGCAGGAAGCACCCCAGACTACAAGCTGGGGCAGTGAGGGGCCGAGCACCTTGGCCATGCCCCCAACACCTGCAACCAGCCCAGCAATGATGACCCAGCCTCTGCAGGAAGCACTGTGGGGTGTTGGGGGGCCGAGGGCTTCAGCCACACACCCCTGACATCTGCATCCAGCCCAGCCACTACTGTACCAGTGCTGGAAGTGCCCTTGTCTCCAGTGCAGGAATGAGAGAAGTGCCACTGGCTTCAGCCATGTTCGTCCTCTTTTCTCATTCTCCCACCCTATTTCCTTTCCCCTTCTCCTGTCTCTCTAATTTATTTATTTATTAATAAATAAACTTAAAAAATAAAAAAGGCAGAAAAAATAATAAAAAATAAAACATGAAAAGAGAAAAGAGAACAATAACTCAGAAAGTAGATCACAGCCTCTGAGGACCTGGTCAGGAAAGACTCTCTCTGAGTGTACAACATTTAATCAGAGCCCTGAAAATTTGAAAGGAGTCAACCTAGTGAAAGATCTGAAGATCAGGAGTTAGGGCATTTCAAATACAAGAATCAGAGATATAAAGGCTGCGATACAGAAAAATTCATGGTGCCTTCCCATTGCTTTCTGAAGGTCAGGATTAGGGAGAGTAGAGTAGTATTAAGATAAGGTGTTAGAGGCAGCTGGAAAGCAGATCATCCAAGACTTTGTAAGTCACGTTTTTGGGTTTTTTTAAAACTTTTTTTACGTTTTTTTTTTTTTAATTTTATTTTTTTAATTTTATTTTATTTTGTCAATATACAATGTGGTTGATTATTGTGGCCCATTACTGAAACCTCTCTTCCCCAGCCTCTCCCCACTCCCTCCCAACAACCTCATATCAGTTCGCTTGTCGGATCAACTTCAAGGAATTGTAATTGTTGTGTCTTCTTCCATGGTTTTAAACATAGATTATGGGATAAGAGCAACAGAAGTCATTTTAAACAGGACAGTCATGTGATTTGTTTTATAATCCAAAAAGATTACACTGCTTCCTGTGTAGACAGTGAATTGGAGGGACAAAGATGGGAAGGAGGGGCTTTAGGTAGGTTATTACTTTTTCAGTGTTCTGAGTCACAGTGATGACATTGACTAGGATGATGGCAGAGAGTTAGAGACAGATTCAGGGAATACTTTGAAGTTAGAACAATCAGAGAGGATTTGCTGCTGTGTTAGATACATGTGTTAGAAATAGGGACAAATCAAAAGTATTGCAGGGGTTTGTGATTTGCTTTTTCTGATTTGAGTAACTGGGTTAACACTGGTATAATTTATAGTAAAATAGAAGCCTAGGTGAAGATCAGGTTTAGGAAGAGTTAGAGGAATCAAAAATTTAGTTTTGCATATGTTTATTTTGAGATGTCTTTTAGAAAATAGGTAGGCAGTTGGATTTAAGAGTCTGGAGTTTAGAGCAGGGAGCACAGTCTGATAATTACCATCTTTATATTTTTACAGGCTGGAGGAAACAAGGAAGATGTATTTTCCTTAAAAGCAGCAATCTATCAGCCTCACCTTTTGTGATTTTAAATGTCCTGATATTTTTCCCACAAGAGAAAATGCTTGTTTCTCCACAAGTTTTGTCTCAGATCTGACATCACTGTATCATACCGTTGTACTTAACTAATGACTACAGGGAAGGGAATTATAGGGGACACAGGACATGTTTTTATCAAACACTGTTAAGTGTCTTCCTTGTTTCTCAGGGTTGGTATGCAACCTAGGAATTCATGTCTTTGTGGATATCATAAATGACTATTCACCTGCACAATATTTCCAGACATGTTTTTATGACTAACAAGTAAGTCTTCCACTTCATTACCATCTATAAACAGTAGTTCTCTTGTATCATATCAGAAAACTATCTTTGTTCCTGAAAATATAGTATTTTCAGGTTTTTATCCTGTATATTACATATAAAACAAACCAATAAAGTTTAATAATTCCTGTCATAAAATATAAGTGAAAATTCACAGAAAATTTGGGATGCTTTGATACTAGATTAATAAAAAATAATATTTTCGGTGATCCTTCTACCAGTTACTGTGAAATAAAAAGGAAAAATTTATTTGTTTGATAGGTGAGGAGTTGACTCATTATTCCAAACAATCTGAATACTTTACACAGACCAAGATAGTTCCAAATGATCACCAGAGCACTTGTTTCCAACTCTCCCACCTTCCCACTGAAGAATAAATAATAAGCAAACAAAAACTTTAGACTGCTCCTGTTTGAGAGTGAGTGTGGGCAGAAGACAGCAGCCAATCACCAGCCATTTTATCAGAAATTAATGATATTGGGTTTTACTCTAATATTATATTTTCATATGAGGCTTGTAGAAACTTTTCGTTACTTTATAGCCGTGACTAGCAAACATTTTCTGTAAAAAGACAATGTTTTAGGCTTTGCAGGCCATATGGTCTCTCACAGCTATGCAACTCTACCATTGTGCTTTTTATCTATGGATTTAAGTGGGGCAGTGTTGCTTAGGATTCTGCATTTTCTAAGAAGTTTTTGTGGCGAAATAGGTAAGATGTACACTGATCCCTGATAGAAGATTGTGATCTAGAATCATCCTTTAGGTATCACTGTAAAGTAAAGTCTTGTAAATTCACCTGGTATTGAGAAATGATCAGAAATGGTAAGCACTAAGACTGAATACTATTATTGCACCAGGTGGATTTGCAAAATTTCCACCACTGGAACCAGAAAATAGAGAGTGAATACTACACTCCTATTTCATCTAAACGGTATGCATGAGTTAGTGTTCCTTGATACAAAACACATTATATCGGCAAATCCCTTTTCTTTCAAAAGCAAAATTCATTTCTTCAAAGCTTTTCTGTATATCACATCTTACAACAACCACAATGTTCAATAACTTTAGATGCTGGCTTTAAAAAAGTAGACAAAAGATAATTTTAGAACTCAGCTGGTGATTTTTAATTTTCTTGTTCTATTTCTTCTCTAAGATACATGAAAAAATTTGACTTTGGCTAGTTGTCTATTTTCTCCATTTGTCCTATACTTTATCCTTCAGTATTTATCCTGCCTCTTGAATTCTTTGGTTTCCTGATTTCTGGAAATGACCTGATTTCACATTTGTATGCACAAATTCACAAGAGTTTGGACCCTGTAGCCTACTGATATAATACCAAGAGTATGCTGTAACCTGTGCCCCATGAGACTCTGTATCCATTACATTTTCCAACAGATTCAAGAAATAATAATAGCTTAGGGTTGAATGGGGGGTCTCAGAAGCAAAACAATAACCACAATACACTCTAATAAATGTGTATCAGAGGTTTGCAAAAAGTACCATGGAAAACACAGTGAAGGAGGATATAACTCATTCTGAGTAGTCAAGGGAACCTTCCCAGAGGAGATGTTTGATGTAAGATTTTCCTGTTGTGTAAATTGATTACAAGTAACCATCATAACATCTCATATGTGCTTATACTTGTAGGTGGAACTCTCCAAATATCTAATGAGTGACATCTCCTAACTACCAAAGTATCATGTGGAATCTCCTACCAGATATATTCCGTAGTATAAAGAATATTTGGAACAAAAGACGCTCATCCCTTAGATGGCTTCTTGGAACTCACCTCTCTGATAATTTAATTGGTAAAGTAGTTCAGATTTACTGAGAGTCTGAGAGTCTTAACTGGGTAAGAATACAAAAGGATAACTATGGGTGTGTTGGTTATCTAGAATTTTGGAGTAGCTTAGCTGGGTTGGTCTTGTTCAGAGTCTCTCATGAGGTTGCAATGAAGATGCTGGCCAGGGCTTCAATGACTTTGTGATTTGACTGGGAAAGGAGAATCTACTTCTCAGATGAGATGGCTGTTGGCAGGAGGCTTCAATTCTTCATTGTCTTCTTGGCAGAAGGCTCAGTTCTTTGCTTCATGGGCTCCCCCATAGAATCTCTTGAGTGCCTTAGTAACATGGCAACTGACTCTCCCCAGGGGAAGTGGTCTGAGAGAAAGGGTGAGAGAGAAGGATGCTGCCACAAAACACACCGTGATGACAGTCTGCAAAATCTGCAGTTATTTACCTGAGTCGGCCCTATTCAACCACACAAAGGGAATTTTTGAGGGCCATCTTAGAGTCTGGCTACACCAATGAAATTGAAATAATGGCAGGGTAGAAAAGGCGTATGTGTAGTTTATGTAAAAGATGAAGAGATACATGATTAGTTTTTTAGGGCAGAAAAGGAAAACTGGAAAAAAGTATATAGAATTCAGATTGAAGGCTTGGAAGAAATGACCTACAAAAGGGAAGCTAAGCATGTTAAGAGGCTGCTAGGAGGACTTACCATTGCGCTTGGGAAAAATACCCAAATCTTTAATTTTGCTTTTAACAATTTACATGATCCAAGAGTTGGTTTCCTCTTAAGCCTTATCTCCTAAGATGTGTCTACATTGCTGTCACTTTCTCTCTCCATTCCAGACACATTGACTAGTCTCCTTGATTCTTGAATAAGACATGTTCCTGTCTTTTCTTTTTAATTGTGGTAAAATACTTGTAAGAATTGCCATTTTAAGCATTTTAAAACATACAACTGCATGGAGTTAATTACATTCACCATGCTGTGTAACTACCTCTATCTATTTCCTAGACTTTTTTTTATCATCCTGAACATAAGCTCTGTACCCATCAAACAATAAGTTCTCGTTATCCCTCTCCCCCGGTTTCTGGCAGCCTCTGATCTACTTCTGTCCCTGGATTTTTTTTCTTTTTATTTTTTTCTTAATTGACTCATGATAATTGTATGTATTTATGGAGTACAATGTGATATTTGGGTACATTTGTACAGTGTTCAGTGATCATGTCAGGGTATTTCATATATCCATCACCTCAAACATTTGTCACCTTTTTATGATGGGAACATTCAATATTCTCTCAACTAGCTACTTGAAGTTATACAGTGACATGTTCCTGCCTTTGCCCATTATTTACCCTTCATTTCACCTAATTATTCTTTACTCAGCCATCATATTAACCTCAAGCACCAGTTTCTCAGCTCGTAACTTCTTGGTCTCAGGTTGTTTAGCTATTTTCTCATATAAGACTATATCAATTATTGTTATCATCATCATCATCATCATTATTATGTGAGGGTAATTTTCATATTTGTTATTATACATTTATTAGTTTTCTAATTTAATCTCTAAACTAAAACTTAAGCTATATAAAAGAGTCATGTTCTCCTATTCCAAGTACCAAGCACAGTGCCTGATAAATTATAAGCACTTAGTCATTTCTTATTTAAAGAATGAATACAATATTCCATGAGATAGATGACTAAAATATAAATTAGTGTGACGGTGAGAAGATAGAAAGTTAACAGCATATTCAAGACAAATGTTAAACCAAGACAAACCTATGAAGAAAATGAAACCATCAAGAGTGATGCTAAAATTCTGATTTTTAAAAACTGGATAATAAGAGGAAACGATAGGACAAAATAAGGTTATAAAATAAAGGCATTAACTTTGAGAATTTTATCAGTCAGATCCCAACCAGGAACACAGAAAATATAATGTGCCAATTTCAATTTATTGCCTCTTGGCTCCAAATTCACCCCTCAGTACCTGCTCTGCAATGATGGATTGGTTGCTTTAAGCATTTTCTCTTTAAGCACAGCAGGATGGTAAGCTTTGCCAATAGAGGGCACTGGAGTCACATTACAGAAGGAAGGGGCCTCTTTCTGGTTTTGGCTGCTTGGCTTTGATTTTCAGCTCTCTCTGGGTCCTGCTGCACTGTCTGTCTGCAGTGTGCATGTGTGAGAACATTCAGTGGTGCTCTGTCAGCCACACACCCAGAGTGCACAATCCCTCGGTAACCTCACAGGTCCAGCCCACACCCTCTGACCCAGGCTTCTCATCCCCACCCCGAACATACAGACACTTCATATTCCCAGCCTTGTACCCCCAGCAGCACTCAGATTTCCTGGTGTACTTGCCTACCAGCCTGGCTTGCCTGCATGCTGGAAGTTTATTTCCTCTTGTCTGATTACTGCAGACCAGCTCTGACCCAGCAACCTATCAGACTTTTCTGTTATCCAATGACCTGCAACCACCCCTTCTGCAACAAAATGCAAACTCAGCCTTGGAGAGCGTTCCTTCTTCTAAGTATGTCCTTCCTTTGGTACTCTCCCTCAGTCCTAGGATTCCTTTTAGAGTTTCTTTTATATCTTTATAATTACTCTCTTATCATAGCTTAATAATTCTTCAATATTAAATTCATTAAATGTACTGTGTGGTTTCTGTTTCCTAATTAAGGATGATATGCACACAATTTAAAATATTTTAAAAAATAATTAAATAAAAAAATAAAACATTTTATTCAGGGAATTGGTCATGCAGCTCTGAAAAGCTGAGAAGCCAAACAGAGGAAACAGGGAGCTCTGAGACAGCCCATAGATTAGCATCTGCAAGAAGTTGCTACCTTCAGAAGTCTGGAGGGACAAAGAGAAGATGTTATTAGGGCCACGGTGACCTACTGGAAGAAAATTATGTGGACCTTTCTGGGAAGATCTAGAGCTGCAGAGGAGAGGCCATTGCTATCAGAGTCCCTGTCTGGCTTTTCCTTTTCTTCATCTGACAATTTCTTTTAGGTGCTTCCCATTGAAATCAGCTGGAAACCAGTTGACAAGGGAGCCTTGGAAATGCATCTCACAGATGGCTTCTCTGCAAAACACTGTAGGTCAGGGAAAGGGTTAGGAATGACTCCCAGAAAAAAAGGACCAATGACTGGCAGAGATATACTCAGCTTTAAGCATTAACAACCAGCTTTCTAGGGGGGAAAGTGCCCTCTTTTATACTGTTTATCTATTTTCCTTCTGTAACTACTCTTAATATGGCTGATTTCAAGAAACAAAAATGCATATTACTGAACACGGACTTGGGAAGAGATGCACATTAGCACACTGTTGTATAGTATTTCCACTATGCAAACAGATAAAAATAACCTCAAGTCTATAGATCATATTAAAGTAATAAAGTAATTCAAAAGCAATGATTTCACATATGTGATAATTATGTTTCTAATATAAATTACTTAACTATAAGTTTGTATGATTTAATTTTTAATAATGTCTGTGTTTATCAGTTGACTCTTGTGAGCTAGTATGAGCTGCCCTGGCACTCTATTTGACTTTTTGGGGGCATTCAGTGGGCAATCAGGAGTGGACACTTAGATATACAGATCGGACACTTTGTAAAGCAGTTCAAAGTGGTGATTGTGATTTGTGAGCTATCACCAAGTAGGTGGTACTAAAAATGATGGGAAAGGAACATAAGAATCTAAAAGAGGTCTGAGTATCCAATCTTGTCTGTTACTAACATTTAAGCTGTAGCAATAGCTGCAAAAGATAATAAGGAATATCCAAAGAAATTCAGGAAAGACCAGGTAGGCTTCAAATCGATATTTCTTTCCCATTAAATTTATATCAGTTTTGGAACATTCAATATATTTAAAAAATGGTACTTATCCAAAAATGCCCAAAGAAATAAGGTTATGCATTTTTTAAACCAATGGACTATAAATTAAAGAAAAATGTATCATAGAGTTTCTTCAAGAAAAGACATTTCTAATACATTATACACCTATTAATACATACAAATATATATCAATATGTACGTATGTGTATATGTTTTTAGATTGCACCTTTTTTTTCCAAAGGACTACTTTAACCTAAAAAGTGTAGCACGTACATAAATACTGTATTACTTTTTTCAAGTATAGGTTTTGGTGTTTTGAGCAAACTGCCTATAATTATCAGCAATACCATTCATTTGGTAAAAAAAAAATCTTAAAAAATTCAGAATCTGATACCTAGATATTATAATGAATGCTAGTCATTTCAAAGCAACAAGTCAATCCACAATTTTAAAAAATATGCATGGTTAAAGAGGACATGCTCCCGGATACTAGGTAAGCAAACAAATAATAACCTAAGGGAGAAAAGCAAAAGAAAACGTGCTTGTGGGTATTTATAGTTTACCTTCTTCTGGAATATCTTATTCCACACGATATGCAGACTTCATCGAGGCAGGAAGTGAAAAACAAAGGTGTGAGGGGCTGCTAATTTCACTTTTGATTGAGATAAACGGGAGTGCAAAGCTGGATAGTTTATTTTTTCACCTGCAACTGTTATTTTGTCCCCTTTCTCAAGCGATATAGGCAAAGAGAACATCCTATTCTATTTGTAAGTGGTAGGGAATCTCTCAAAAAGTTATTTTAAACATGTATTAGTCAACATCAGAGCTTTTTATAAAGGTGAACTTTGCAGCTTACCACACTCCTTCTTGGGTTATATTTAACAAAGGGCTCCCTATTTTGTTTTTGTTTTGTAATGTAATCACATTTTTATTTATAAGATATATTATTCTTGTATTATTTTATAATTTGAGCTCATAAGGAAATTTTATAACATTCTATTAAAATGCATTATTCTCCCCTCACCCCCTTTTGGCAAAGGCTTTTTCTTCTTAAATGAAATAAAGGAAATAAGATAGGAAGAAAACATGACTACTGAAGAGTGATAAAGCATGCTAAACTTTATTCTGAACTTCTATGAGAAAAATGCTCAATGGGTCCGACTTTCAGTGTTAGCCATGTGAATTTGGGAGATATCAGACCAAAGTGTGCCTTTCTGCAAACCTTTAATTAAATACAGAGAATTTCATTTCCTTTCATAATTTTAGGTTTTCCAAATACCTCCAGAAAACAAACAAACAAACAAACAAAAACCCATTAATGTTGACCTAATAAAGTCATTTTTGCTGACATTCCCTGAGTAGTTGTAATAGATCCCCCCCCCTAAATTTTCTAAAATTAACATAAATTGCAGAAGGAAAAGAAAAAAAAAAAATAGAATGCTTTCTCCCCAAAATTCAATGTGACTGTCAGTTCATACTGGTTTTTAAGTGATTGATATACTATTTAAGGAAATAAAAAAATATGTGTCCCATAATGTGTCAGTTTCCTAGTATTCCACTGTGAATCCTCTGAAAATGATCATCTTTGCACTTGTCCTTGTCAATCTGGGAGGCTATTTAAAAAATACCATAAACTGAGTGGTTTAAACAAAAACTAATTTCTCACAGTTTTGGAAGCTGGGTAGTCCAAGATCAAGGTGGTAGCAGATTCAGTGAGTGGTGAGGGCTCGCTTTCTGATTCATAGACGGCTGCCTTGTCCCTATGTCCTCACATGGCTGAAAAGAGCAAGAGAGCTCTCTGGGGCCTCTTTTATAAAGACACTAAATCTCGTTCATGAGCATTCTGCCTTCATTGACCTAATCAACTCTCAAAGGCCCCACCTCCTAATACTATCACCTTGGTAGTTAGAATTCCAACATATGAATCTCACTGGGACACAAACACCTCAGACATTAACATGACAACCCTGTCTCCCCAAATTTATATTTTTCTCACATGCAAAATACACTCATTTCATCCCAGTAACCCCTAAAGTCTTAACCTATTCCAGCATCAACATTAAACTCTAAAACCTCAAAGTCTCTTCTAAATATTGTGTCATCAGTTATGGGTGAGACAAGAGGTATGATTCATTCTGAGGCAAAATTCTGCTCTAGTTGTGAACCTGTGAAATCAAACAAGTTATATGCTCTCAAAAAAAGAGTGGCAGGACAGGTATAAGATAGACATATCCATTCCAAAATGGAGAAATAGGACAGAATGAAGAGGGGCTGGGTCAAACAAGTCCAAAACTTAGTGGGAAAACTTCATTAAACCTTAAGACTAGAGAATAATCCTCTTTGCTATGATGGTCTGCCTTCCATGACCACTGGGGTGGTAAAGTCACCCCCAGCATGGTGGGGATGACCCCACAGAGTCCCTCTGCCTGAGTTCATCCTCTGCAGTGGCTCTTTGCTGGTACCCTACAGATCCACTAAGCTGGGATCGAGTGCCTGTGGCTCTCCCAGGCTGGGGTCATGGCCCCATGGTCTGGATAGCCCCATCTTTTGAAACTTAGATAGAGATATTCATTCCCCCAAGGCCCATGCACTATGGACTGGGATGGGAGTGGCAGCCATGGTAATCTCTGAATCACCTTCAGGGCTGTTCATCCATTGTTTGGAATAATATCACCTGGCTTCTATTTATATGACTAATCCATACTAATCTCCTTATGAAAGAGTCAGTTGGCCACACACCATTAGTGTTCTCAAGTTTTGCAATATGGATTGAATGAGATATTTTTGCATCTTTAAATTTTGCTTTCTTTTACTTAACAATTCTGTCTTTAAGCCATTTTTTTCTTCTCACATTTTACTACAAGCATAGTATAATATAGAAGGTAAGCCACTCCTACACTGGTCCTTGGTAGGAGCCAAGCTGCACCTTCACTAATATGCTAGGGAATAGCTTCAGTTAAATATCCAGTTTTATCAGTCACAAGCTCTATTCTCCACAAAACACTAGAACATTAACACAATTCAGCCAAGTATATATAACTATATAACACTATATAACAAGGATCACCTTTTCTCCAATTTCCAATAGCATATTTTTCATTTCTGTCTGAGACCTCATTAGGATGGCCTGTACCATCCATATTTCTACAAACATTCTGTTTATAATTACATAATTATTCTCTAAGAAGACTGAGCCTTTCCCTATAGCTCTACTCTTTCTGACCCTTCACCAGAATCACCTTTTAAAGTCCATTTACAGCAATGTAGGCTTTTTCTAGCATGCATGTCAAAACTCTTTCAGCCTCTACTCATTGCAGTTACAAAGCCTCTTCCACATTTTTAGGTATTTGTTATAACAGCACCCCTGTTTTTTGGTACCAATTTCAGTCTTAGCTCAGGCTGTTTAAACAGAATGCTGTAGACTGGATAGCTTATAAATATCAGAAACATATTTCTCACAGTTCTGGAGTCTAGAAAACCCAAGATCAAGGTGCTGGCTGATCTAGTGTCTGGAAGGGGCTGTCTTCCTAGTTCATAGGAAGCTGTCTTGTGTCTACTTGTTGTGCCTTCACATGAGGAAAGGAGCAAAGCAGCTCTCTGGAGTCTCTTTTATAAGGGCACTAATCCCACTCATGAGGGCTCTCCCCTTATGACCTTCACCTCTCAAATGCTCACCTCCAAATACTATAACTTTGGAGATTAGGGTTCAGTATATAAATTATGGAGACTTAAACATTCAGTCTATAGCACCTCTCCATCAGAATTAAAAGTGATTTACCCACCACTGTTACATTATTACAATATTCTGTATTTTTTAAAATATATATTTACCTTTACCAGTGAGCTTTACACTTTTACATGCTTTTGTGTTGCTGTTTAGTATCTTTTAATTTCATCATGAAAAACTCCCTTTGATATTTCTTGTAAGGTTGGTCTAGTGGAAATGAACTCTTTCAGCTTTTGTTTATGTGGGAAAGTTTCTATTTCTTCTTTATTTTTGAAGGACAGTTTGGCCAGATATAATATTCTTGGCTGGCAAGTTTTTTCTTTCAGCTCTTTGAATAAATATATCATCCTATTCCCTTCTTCCCAGAAAAGATTATGTTAAGAAATCAGAGAACATTTTATGAGGATTCCCTTTTACGAGATGAGTTGCTTTTCTCTTGCTGCTTTTAAAGTTTCTCTTTGTCTTTAACTTTTGACAATATGATTAAAATTGTTTTTCTACACTTTCTGTGAACATCTTTGGGTTGGTCCTCTTTGTCAGCTGGGCTCCTTGTTTCTTGATGAATATTCTCTTCCTTAGATTTGGGAAGTTTTCAGCCATTATTTCTTTAAATAAGATTTCTATCCTCTATTGTCCATTTTCTTCTGGGATATCCATAGTGTATATATCAACCCACTTGATAGTGTCCCATAAGTCTCTTAGGCTTTCTTTCTTGTTCATTCTTTTATTTATTTTTCTTTTTGATCTTCTGATTAGAATTTCAAATGATATATCTTTGAGTTTATTGATTCTTTCTTCTGCTTGATCAAATCTACTTCCTTTAGTGAGTTTTTCAGTTCAGTTATTGCATTATTCAGCTCTGAATTTTCCATTTGGTTATTTTTTTACATTTGCTATCACTATGTTGAAATTCTCATTTTGTTTACACATAATTTTCCTGAACTTATTGATATTTATTTTGAATTCTTTGATAATTCACATACCTCCATTTCTCTAGAGTCAAATTTCTGGAAAATTGTTTTGTTCCTTTGAGCCATGTTCCTGTGTTTATTCATGTGCCTCGTAACTTTGTTTTGGTACAACACACTTAAAAAAAATAGCTACCACTCCTAGTCTCTGTAGACTAGCTTTTTACATGGAAAGACTTTTACCAATCAAGCAAGGTAGAGATTCTGGAAGCCTCACAAATCTTTTTTTGTTGATGTACCTTATCTGGGCTTGTGTGTGTAGATTCCTAATTTTAGGGATTTTCTGGTTTCTTTTTTTAAAGAAGTTCAAGATTTCTTGCTCTCTCTCATGTCTGTGCTTTATTATAGTTCCTCTGAAGCTGCAGCAAGTATCCCCACTTTTTTGCTTTCAGCAGCCCACAAGTATCTGTAGTATGCTGGGTTCCGTCATACTAGACAGAATCCATTCACTTGGGTAGCCCCTTGAAAACCTGGAATGTTGGACACGCTCTCTCCTTTTCTCTTCACCCATTGAGGGAGAGGCTGGTGAGGTGTATTAGCCTCTATCTACTGTACCACAGGTCCTCTGGAGCAGCCTCACATCACCCATCTCTCTGTTGTTGTTGTTGTTGTTATTGTGGCTCCCAGGCATCTGGAGTATTCTAGGTTCCATCAGTACTCTAGGACTGGGAGACAGAAGCCAGGGCCTCAGGCAGCACCCCTGAAATGTCAGCACACTGAATGTATGGACCAATGTTCTTTTTACCTCCCCAGGAAGAAGGTGACAGATCAGAATTTTTTTCCCAATTATGTAGTGCTATGCCAGTGACAGAGACAGTGGCAAGAGGGTGTCACAAAATTTCCTGTCGGCTTTGATGCAACTAGTTTTGTGCTCTGCTCAAGTGCAGCAGCCTGTTCACTGGCTTCTGAATTTGTCACAAAGGGAATTGACCTGTGTATTGATGAACTGGCATTTGTCCCTGTAAGGGGAAGGATGGTCTGGGGCTTTCTATTCTGCTATCTTCCTGACGTCACTCAGAGTTCTTCATTTTATAGATACCTAATTAATACTGATTACCAGATCTCAAACCATCTGTTTTGTGAGGAAATAATTTTGGTATGACTGAATGAAAATATGTGTATATTTAAGAGTTAGAAAAGTAGGGCAGGAGTATACAAAACAGCATAGTCAAAATAGAGGTTTTGTAAAGACATGTGATACCCTGACATGTGCATGAATACACTCACGTGCATATCACAAATTATTACACATGTAAATGAAGAGCCCACAAAAAACCTTCAAAATAGCAATAGATAGATATTAGATAATTTTATTTTTCTTCTTTTTGTTATTTAATTTTCTAAACTTTCTGTAGTCAACATGAGTTACTTTTTTTCTTTCAAAAACTTAATAAATACATGTTAGTTGAAGGAAGAAACTGGATTCATATGGGCATATTTTGAAGAAAGAACTCTTCAATTACTTTATATGATTAATTCCTACTTAGTCAAGGTCATATCACAGAGTGACATTTGTAACTTACTTCTTCTCCATGCTGACTGAAGCACACTGCTGAACAGCTATAGCACAGCTTTTTAAATGGATTAAAGCTAAATTATTCATGCTACAAGCCATATTGAGCATTGATGGCCCCCAAATTAGAGCACTGGTCCATTCACTTTATGCACATTTCCTTTTCCTCAGAGAATCAGTTAATACAGTTTACTGAAAATAGCCATGGGTAGGAAATGCTGATAACATTTCCCTCCTGAAATGTCAGGTCTTTACTATGGAGATAAGCAGCAACAAGATGTTGATGCTTTGCAATTCTATGTGTTAACTGAATGTTTCAACACAGTATCCAGAGGGCTGCTCACTAATAACATAAGAAAGACAGGCATTTCTTGATAAAGGGAATGTTTGCTCTCACTGCTCACACAGAACATAATTAAAATATAGATATAAACACAGGTGCAAAACAGCACTGATTCCATATCTTTTTTTTTTTTTTAATATTATCTATTTGGGGCTATGAATTACTGAGATATTGCATATTTTGTGGAGAAAAAATAATTTATTTTTTTCTCTAAAATATGAGAGAGTAATATAAGTATATAAATGTACTCTTAGATTTATCATAAAAAGAGAAGTTTTGAAATTTTGCACATTAAGTTGAATGCTTAATGAATGATCAGTTAACTAAAATGTGACAAGTTAAATCCTTATTTATCTCAGTTAGATCAGTAATCAGAAATGGCATGAGGCTACATAGATATCTTTATTACTTAGGAAGATTAGTTTTTAGCATCCATTCAATAGGATGGCTTGCTCAGAGAATTACATTGTTATTCTACACAGCTATCCCTGGCCAACAATATTGTAGATGATAGAATGCTTTGATAACATTTCCTGTTTTTAATGAAATTAAACAGTCCAGAGGCTGCTCATAGAATGTAACTAGAATAAGATAATGTACCACCTTTCAAATTAAGTGCAGTTCTATAAACTGGAAATACAGTTGAGGAAGACTGCAATTGTGCTTTTCTGAGCCCAGGAAATCCAGCTACTGCACTTTTATCAGTGGTACAGAGCTTAACACCAAACCTGGATCCAGCAGCCTTTAAAATGAGTTTGTATTATATGCATTCAGTTAAAATGGACTCAGAGTAGAACATACCCTTAGGGGATTGCCTTGGATTGAATGTCCCTGCAAACTTAACTCACTGTACTGTTGAGGGTGGGAAATTCTATTATGGTAATTGAAAGGTGGGGCCTTGAAGAAATGATTAAGTCACTGGCTTAATTGTGGTTGTGGATATGGCTCTGAAAGGAGAGTGCACAAGGAGCTATCTCTCTCTGCTCCACCATTTTTCTGCCATGTGGGATCCCTGCATTTCTGTAAAGCCACCACCAAAGATGACCCTTAACGAGATGTGTTCTCTAGACTTTGGACTTCTCAGCCTCCAAAACTTTAAGCAATAAATTTCATTTTCTTACAAAGTACCCAGTTCCAGGAATTTTGTTAAAAGAATCAGAAATGGACTAATGACTTGTGAGTTTGATCTGCATCTTCTGTGCATTTTAATATAAAACCCCAATAAAGGACCATTTATATTGAAATTTTGGTTTGTAGTATATGGGGAGGCTTTAAAGGTATTCTCAGTACAGTCTCACTCCACAGACTGGGCAGGAATGCATGATAGAGGGCTGCATACTTCTGAACAGCTTCCAAACAATAATTCAAGAAGAAACTATTGTGACTAGGCAGAAGAAAAAGATTTCAGACAGTGCCAACTCTACGGAAAACTCTGAAATAAGATTTTATATTCATCCTGTTCTTGGCCTATCATCCTGTTTTTTATGTTTTTCTTCTTCAGAAGGTGAAACTTCTTGCCTGGAGCCAGCCAAAAAAGTTCTCCACACAAGCCCAGTCCTCCCAGACAGCACTATATGCTCTGACCTTCACTTTAATTTTATTATAATATACTTATTCTGAGCTCTGCTTGCTACTTGTTTACAGGCACTTTAGAATGAAATTATTAGCTAGAATATTCTTGCTTAAATTATTATAAACCAATTAATTTGCTCTCCCTCTAGCTAATGATAGGGGTCTGGGGTAGAAAGACTTATTGAATTAATGCTGCAGGTATTCCCTGGACTGGATAGGCTCTGGGAAGACTACATAAAATGATTAGCCACCAGCTTCCATAAAGGAGGTCACAGTCTCAATTGCAAAACAACTTGAATATACCTGAAACACATGATAGTAGTTTGGGTGCTAATGGGGTTCAGAGAAAAGATAAATCTGGGTGGTTTTATGACAAAAGGCAGGATGTGAGCCATAGGATACATGGACTATGTATGGCTAGAAGAGAAAGAAAAATGTTGGTAAGGCACAGGGAGAGCATAAACAGATAGGATTCACCATACATCCCATTTTGTCTAGAATCAACCTGGATATGACTGTTGTCCTCTTATAATTTTTAATAGCTTCCCCTGTCAATCTCAGAAATGTCCCACTTGTATGACAGATTATCTTTGTATTAGCATGGTTTATCAGTGATGGAGCGATGATACCAGGACAACTAAAGGAGAAGTACTCTTTAGGGATGAGAAGATTATAAGGTTGTACTGACAGAGTCTAGCTGGGTTCTACAGTCTTCTACATTTAAATATGATGTGGCAGACAAAAGGAAAGCAATTTATTTTAGAGCCGGGAGAGGGCATAATAAAAGTGATGTTGAGAGATTAACTGGTATAAAATAACAATAATGACTTATACGTGTATCTCTCTCTTGATTTGTTGCTTAGACCCCGTTTACGTAATTAAAAAAGGTAGCATAGTCGATGGAGCCTTGGGAAAAGAATATCAACTTTGAAGTCAGAACTGAGTCTGCATCTTTGTTCAGCCACTCTCGTTTTTATATCTTTCACCATGCACAACCCTGAGGACCTTCAAATGATTAGATATCATTAAGAGATAGATAGGTACTAAATAATGAAAGTTTAACACACTGGCACCATTTCTGTTTTTATTAACAGCTTTGCAGTTTACCAAATACTTATTTTAGCTTTTGAAGCCTAGAGCAACAAAGGTTAAGAAGGCTTTAACTGTGAAATCTATCTGCAAAGAACTGTCAGTCAAAAGTGGAGTGCTGTTCGGGAAAATGGTGAATAATAATCATGTATGAGCGAGTCTTACAAAGATTTGATATAATATATAAGAAGTAAAAGAAAGGAAAAAGAGTGCAAATGATTGACTCTCAAATATTTCTAGCCTTTGGTGTAAGAGGCATGTTGGTAAGGTTCACTGTACATTAGCATGTGATTTACTTTGAAATAATAAGAGTTCCATCCATTGATCACTTAGTTCATGTGCCGTAATTCTTACAGTAACCCTACTAGGTAGTATTAGTATCCTCATTTTACAAATGAGAATACAGTAGCTAAGAAAAAGTAAAGTATCTGGTCTACCACCAGCTCAGTAAGTGGAGTAGCCAAGACGCAGACCAAGGGCCTTTCCGCCTGCGTGGTACTTTCCACCACATCGCTCAGCCCTTTCTACACCTGAGATGAAATACTGAAGCTGGCCAAGACTGTCCGATGCTAAAGAAAGGATGGTTACTGAGAACGAATTATAAAAAATTGGTTCTTAGAAGATCATTAGTAGCCTGAAGATTGGAATAATTAGGACAGAACCCAAGGCTTAGAGAAGGTTAATTATGGGACAATATTGTTTATAGTTATAGACTAATTTTAGTTCTGCCTCTTAGGAAGAGTTATAAGAACGTGCCAGTTGAGAAGGCTTTGTGGGTTGAGAGCACTGAAACCTATGATAGTCGCCTTACTCTATATCATGACATTGTTATAGTAAATGATATTTACACATGCTGAGCTTCCTAAACTTATCTTTCACTTCAATATAACATCAGTCAGAATTACAAGGGGTTTTTTTTTTTTAACTTCGTGAAATGACTATAAAGTTTCTCTGGAAGAGTAAACATTCAAGAATAATCATTATAAAATTCTAGGAGAGAAAATGAAAATGGTGGTAATGGCTTGCAAGCCTACAGAAGTTTTAACACATTCTAAAACTCACCTTAATTTTAACAACATGGCATCGCTGCATGAATCCCTGGGATTGAGTAGAGAGATCAGAAACATGGGGGAAAAGAAGCACTACAAACAATGGGTGGAAATAGAGATTATTCAGAACATTATGCTGAGCCAAATGGCTCACTACTTACAAATAAAGTTGTAGTCTTACGTTAATCCTTACAACAAGATATTAGATGCATAAACACTTTTCAAGTGAAAACATGAATCATAAACATTTTAGATGAGAGGTACTTGTTTGTTTTATATGATTTTGCTGTGGGATATGAAACCCAGAAACAATATAGGAAAAAATTAATAGAATATTGTCTGAAGGTGGACCAGGGACAGACTGTTCACCTAACTAGAAAGGTATCTTTAGGCCAAACAACAAAAGAGGTCATTCCTTGAGATAAAGCAAAGAACTTTGTCACAGGGTAACTCATTTACAGAGTAATGCGTTGGGCGGATGGCAACCCAAAGGCATATGCCAAGCTTCTCTCTGCACTGTATCAAAGCTGAGCTCAGGTTTAAATAGGCAGTTCATAAACAAGCTTAATGTAACTAGTTCCAAATGTTGATGCAGGTGGCCAGGCTGGCTTATCACATTGGTACTCAATCCTTCCTTTTTCATAGTCAGCAGGTTGTTTCCATCTGTTGTTCTAACTATCTTTTGTTTAGTCAGTGTATAACTCTACGGGAAGGGCCTAAGATGGAGTCAGTTATGCTCAAAGTTCGACAGATGTTCATATAAAATTTATTAAAAAACTTATACATTGTAAAAATAATCCATCACAAAAATATAACATTTGGAAACTGGGAAAAGCATAAATTTCAGAATGTATAAACTTTATTCAATTTTTATATAGAAGATACAAATCAATATCCTTTATATAGAAAAGCACTTATAAATCAGAAGAAAAGGTCATCCTCTATAGTTTTAAAAAAGTATGAAAGGTAAGAATAGTAGTACACATAGCTAATAGTGAAGATTATCAATCAAAAGAATATATAAATGTATTCAATAATGATGTACTGGTATTTAGCTATCAAATTTACAAAGCCTGCACAAATTAATAATACTCATATTAGGAGTATTGAGAGAAATAAGAACAATCATATGGTGTTCATAGGAAGGCAATTTGACAATAATTATCAATATTTAATTATCAATTAATTAAATAATTCAATTAATTATCAAACTATTTGACCTATCAGTTCCATTTCTAGAAAATGTTTATGGTTGTATCATATAAATAATTATTCAGGGAGCTGTCCAGTTAGCTCAATTGATTAGAGTACAACATTATAACACCAAGGTCAAGTGTTCGGATCCTCAAACCAGCCAGCCATGAAAACAAAAACAAAGCAAAACAAAAACTAATCAAATATTCCAGTATGTTAATTATATTAAAAAATATGGAAATAATCTAGAACTTAATTACTAGAAGATTGTTTTAAAAAATATGTTATATTCATACAATGAACCACTGGCAGTCCTTACAAAAACAAGGTAAAGTATTATAATTAATTCATAAATTAATGTGAAAAATATCTACAATATTTTACCAAGTAAGAACATGCTAGTGTCACAATGTCATATGCTATTTAAACTCATGTCTTTAAAACAAAGCATAAACTTATTTAATATGCTTAAATGCATACATAGAATTAATGAAGAAAATATCTGAAATAATATCTATGAAACGCTTAGACTAATTTGGGAAATTGGGCAAGAATAAATGGAATATTATATATTCTAAACTGTATTTAGGTACTGTTTTCTTTTAAACATTACACATTAATATTACCGTTACTATTTGACTTTGCATTTAAATAATGGTGTTCTTTTAATCAATATGTATGTAGCCATTTCATAATAAAAATAATCTTAAAATAGTTTGATTTTATTTAAAATAATAATCAGATATTATTTTAAAATTGCTTTTCTTAAATAATGAAAATTTAATATTATTTTTACATTAAAATTTTATTTTTTATTTAGTTTTATACTTTCTGGTTATATTTTCTTAACTACCTACATTTTTCTCTTTTAATCTCCTAGTAATTTTTTAGTATTTTAGTTAAAAATAAATATTTGTGGAGGAAAATATCACATATTGCCATATAGTTAATTTTAAAACTTTGTCATCTTTAATGACTTCTATATGGTTATTATATACTGAGATAATATTTGTGATAGCATTATTAGTAGCCTGAAAGTTTGCTTTATTTTGATTTACTTAAGCTAAAATATTGGTTACATGTTCATTTAGGTTCTAAGCTCCTGGGTCTGTATTTATTTTCATAGTTCAGCTTATACAACTTCTAAAGTCATGGTTGTTATGCAATAAAGAAATGGTGCCCTAATGATATCCCAATGCATTGAAATAGTTAATTAACTTTCATTGGTAAGCAATAGACTCAGGAAGTAGTTTAAGCAGTTTAATTACTAGCAAGGCAGAAAAATGTTTACAGAGAGCTTTGAACTCTCCTAGTGAAATAGTGAAGTAATGTAAGCCAACCAGGTGTTTTTGTTTAGTGTTCTTTTACTGGTTTGTTAGAGAAAGAGAGCGATATCCCAAAGTTGTAGCCAACATGCAAAGCAGCTTTCACTTTCTCAAATAAAATGGTACTTAAAACTGAAGGAATGCTTTTTGCTAGGAAACTCAAGACCATAGATACATCCATATACATTAGTATTTACAAAAAGCTTCTAGAAAGTGTGAATATAATGATCTCATTTGAGAATGTAACATTCTAAATAATCAATTTGTACATATATGCAAGAGTCTTTTAATCTTTATTTACGTATTTATTTCATTTTTCCAGTTTAATTGAAGTATAATTGACAAATAATTGTATATATTTAAGGTATACAGTGTGATGCTTTGATATATGTATACATTGTGAAATGATTACTACAATCCAGCTAATTGACATATCTATCACCTCACGTAATTATCTTTTTTTTTTTCTTTTTTCCTGTGGTGGGATTATTAACTATAGTCACCAAGCTGTACATTAGATCTCCAGAACTTATTCCTATTGTCCCATGAAACTTTGTATCCTGTGACCAACATTTCTCCCCGCTCCTCCCCAGCACCTGGCAACCAACATTCTTCTGAGTTTGACTTTTTCAGATTCCACATGTAAGTGAAATCATGCAGTATTTGTCTTTCTGTGCCTGACTTATTCCACTTAGCATAATGTCCTCCATATTCATCTGTATTGTTGCAAATGACAGGATTCCTTTTTAAAGGCTGAACAATCTTTTACTTAAAAAAAAATGTGTGTGATATTTTAAGTGAATAATGTGTAAGTTCATTTGCAATGCAATTCTACGTGTGTAGCTTTTTCTTTACATTTATAGTGGTGTGATAATTTATGGGGACATTAATTCTGACAGATCTTGGTATAATCACCCTTCCTCCATTCCTAATAGATAGACTCTATACTCTTTTGCCTCAGGGAAAATTAAAGACAGGCTTCTTTCTGACTTTTGTTATTAAATTTCCCTGCTTTTGGAGAGGATTATCCGGAGAAAGGGAGAGATCTATCTAGCCTGGGAGGGCTGAAGAGGTGGGTAAGGGGCTTCAAGTTTAGAGGCACTGCTTTACCTCGAAGCTCATCAAACTGACCCTTTGGGGCTCTCAGGTGCAGAAGAGTCTTCCAAGTTTGGACCCTAATTTCAAAGTTATATTTTTTCGTCTAAACTTTTTACTGCCATATAACATTCTCATACTAACAAATTCTAAGTGAATTATTACCAACACATGTATTGTGGTAACTATCACCCAGATGCAGATCATTTATATATTTATACAGTTTTTCTTTCTCAAAGAGTTCTCCCCAAACTGTGTAAATTCAAGTTTCCGTAACATTTAGATCCTTCCCTGTTCAGGGCATTAAAAGTGAAAAGGGATGTGACCTGAAGTGAAGGCAAGAGTGCCAGGGGATGGATTCCTGCCTGATGTGCCCAGGGAGGAGCAGATTTGCCATCATTCCGTGAAGTTATTGAACACAAACATGATTCACAAAAACAGTTAACTGTTTAGATACCAATGTGGCATTTGAATACCGTCTCTGTTCAAATACTACATAGGCCTGGAAGATCTTCTCCAGGGATAACCAATGTCAAGAGAAGACCAAAGAAAATTCCCAGACACTATACTGCCCCAAGATTATCAGAATATTGGTAAAAATGAGGGAAGGTGAACTCCAATATAGAATTAAGATAAATTTACTGCCATCATAATAAGATGGAAGCTTCAAGTTAAAATCTGGTAGGGGTGCAGGTTTGTTATGCAGCCTTAATGATGCAAATTTTCTGCAATGTATCTCAATAAAAATGATTGCGATGAAAAAACACACAAAAAACCAAAAAACCAAAAAAAAAAAAAAAAGAACAAAGAATGTGGCTTTTTTCCTCCCCCGAACCTGAATTTGTGGAGGCATATTTGTATATGCTTAGGACGAAGTGATATCACCATCACCAAATCCTAAATCCTGGAGGCGTAACACAGAACACATGTATTTCTCATTCATGTGGCACTGGTTGGCCCCAGTTCTCTGCTCATTGTACTCACAATGAGTCTCAGTCTGACAGAAACAGTCTCTTTACGTATGCATTTGTGGTCAGGGTAGAAAAGGAAGGAAACGTGGCCAAAAGCTCAGAGGCTCTTAAACTTGAGCCCATAAGTGAGACACACCACATGGCCTTTCCAAAGCTCAAAAAGAAGAATTGCAACCCTACTGTGTGCTTGGGTAAACAGTACCACTGACCACCACAAAATTCACTCCAGTTACACAAACTACAGATTTCAATTTTCCTCAAGGAATTGTTTGAATGCTAATACAGAAAAAAGAGTATTACCTTTCTTATCAGTTTAGAATACTAATCTCTTTTGTGCACCATTTACTAGTAATTCCATTTTTTCTACCTGCCAACAGATAAGCTAATAATTGTTTTTCAATTTCCCAAAGGTCGCTTGTTACCACAGACATTTTATCAGGTTTTAGAATTGTACACCAAGGCAATCTGAGTATGTTTTACTTCTTTTACCATCTCTTGCAAATATAGAGGCTATATTCCTTTAGATGCTGATTTTAAGGAAGTGCTTTAGAAGAGGTTTTGATGATTTATGCTTTATTTTGTATTCTGTTTTTATTAGAACCAGGCCAGTGGCTTCTAATGTTTGAATTGGAATTTGGTTCACTGACAGAAAAATAACAACCATCTATCATGAACCTGCAGTCCATCCTTCTTCTCTTCATTATTTGAATGTGGATAGGGTCCATAAAAATGAAAAGTAGCTTTCACACTCTGGAATAGACATTCCACTTAAAACTTGAGAGTCAATAGAGTGTAGTATTTAAACGCATGCATTCAGAAGCCAGACTACTTGGGTTTGAATCCCAGCCTTGCCCCTGTGTGACTTTGGGCAAGTTACATAAATTCCCTATAATTCCATTTCTTTATCGGGGGATGCTGATAATGACTACCTCCATAGATTGTTATGAGTCAATGAATTAATTTTAAATGAATGAATGCTTGTGCAGTGTTAAGAAGAGTTTTTTGCTACTATTGTTATTATTATTTTAATTTGGGAAGAACACTAAATAAATGTTTGCCAATCAAATGGTTTCATTGTATTTTATAAGTTAATAGTATTGGCGCATGACTCCGAAATATAATGTGACTTTATGTATATCAACTGCTACCTCCTAGAAAAAGAGGTAGAAAAGGTTAACTAATTTATACATAGTTACATAGTTTATAAATGATATTATTTATGTACCCATATGCACTGCACCTCAACATTTATTGACAGATGGGACCCAAAATATGTAGTTGAGAAAAAGTACGCTAATGGAATAAAAGCCAGCTGAATTAGGACTGCGAAGGCAGCTAAGAGCATAGATACTTTGTTTTTAACAGTAGGACAAGTAAGTCAGGGCTATCTGTGACAATAGCATTTCTAAAAAAATCTCTTCATTTGGAAACAAAGCATATTCACTATCCTGCTAAATACAAATATATTTCCTAATAAAAATAATTTGTATAAAAGTATTTTCTTGTTCAAAATATTTCACACAAAATTGCTCTCAGTCTTGCTTCTGTTTTTCTAGTTTACATGCTTCTCTTTAATATCAGCTGGCCAAAGACTCTTTTTTCCTATTTATTTTCAGATGCCAGATGTTTCTAAAAATTAATCTTTCTGTTGTAGAGCCGATTTTGTCCACAATCCAGGTATCTTGAGAAATGGAATCTTGATCCTTGAATATTCTCCAAAAATGGGGCACATACAGTTTAGATTCTATAGCAGAGGCCACATCCTTGGGTTTTTCTGGAAAGTTTTTCTTAGTGAAACAGTTAAGGATGGTAGTCATTTGCTGTGAGTCTATAGATTGTTGGGGTTGATAATGACCTATTTGGAGAGATTAGAAATTTATTGAAAGGTGTCCTCTCCCCAGACAGCTTTCCTTGCTAAGCAGCCACTGCAAATCCTCTCTCCTCACATGGTCTGGTGATGAATGAATTTGAAAACACATGTACTGTGTTTTAATTCATTCACCAGCAAGAATTTATGACATCTGCCATATAGGAGAGTATTCAGAGACGTTGCAAAAGAATGAGATAAAAGCCATAGTCTCTGCCTTTAAGGACATCACAATGGAGGAGGGGGAAAATACAATTAAATTGATGATTATACCAGTGAGTGAGTTAAATGGTAACATATGGAAGTTGGTGTGGGAGAAGTTGAAGAAGGCTTCTTTGAAATGTCATATGTAAGCTGAATTTTGAAAGATTATTAGGAATTGAATCCTTGAAGAAAGTTTAGAAGAATATTCCTCCAGAAGGAGGGTAGAAACAGCATGTATAATGATGTAGAGGCAAGAAAAAAACATCACAAGTCAAGGACCTGAAAAGAATATGTTGTTGGAGCATAACATGAGAGGCAGGGAATGATGAAAATTAAGCTGAAGAAGTAGGTGGGGGCTAGCTGGATCAGGGATTTGCCAAATGTAATCTTCCAGCCAAATGTGGCTGAAGCTTATTTTTATAAATAAAATTTCATTGAAACATAGCCATGCCCATATATTTGCATATGGTGTATGGCTGCTTTGACACAACAGCAGAGTTGAGTAGCTATATCAGGGACCTTACGGTCTCAGTGCCTTAACTATTTACCATGTGACTCCTTACAGAAAATTTGTTTTCTAAGGCCCATGTTAGATTATGTAGGGCCATAAATGTCTTTCAAAAAAATTTTTTTTTTGAAATTTACCAGAAGAAAATAAAGAGCTACGGGATAACTTTAAACACAATAGGTAGAACACATTGTGCAGAATGCAAGGAGAGAATGGAAAGTATAAAAGCAGCGATACCAGGTAAGAAGCTGTTGTACATGAAGTTACCTATAGGTTTAGACTTGAAGTCAAGGAAAGGAAGTGAGAATGAAAAAGAAGTGATAGAGTCAAACAATTGTAAATTATTAAAAATCATTGAGAACGCATTGAGAGTTGGTGACCAAGTAGATATATGGAATAAAAGAAGGATTCCATGATAATCAACAGATTTTGGGCTGGGCATCTGAAATACATTTGAACTCATTCATTAAGATAGGGAATTTAGGATGAATGGGTTAGAACAAGAGTGACTGTGATGAGTTGTGTTTGAAATCACTGGAGTTTGAGTTAGTTATGAAAAAATAAGTGGCCAAATCAAGAAGACATTTTTATGTATTGGTGTGGAACTGGCAGTGAGAAGTAGGTTGAAAATACAGATTTAGTTACTAGTCTGGTAGTTGAAACCAGTTAATGAGGTAACTGGGGAAGTTGTTAAACATCCAGAGAAAGATGGCCTAAGATGAAGTAGTAGATTGAGTTTCGGAAGTAGAAGAAATATCAGGGGTCTTCAAAAAGTTCATGGAAATATTCATATTATCTTTTAATTTCATTTTCTCACAGATATTTTGAAGTACTCTCGGAGCAGGAAAGTATTGTGTTTTGGAATTTAAAGGAGATCTTTACGAACAGAAAATTGTCAACAGTGCTAAGTGCTGGAAGTAAGTTCAGTTAGACAAAGTGTCAGAAGTGACCTTAGACAATTAATGAGTAAGTTAATGGTAACATTAACAAGAGAAATTTCAGTGAAGTTTTTGTAGTGGAAACCAGATTGAACTGGGTTAAGGAGTGAAATCCAGGTAAGGAAGGAGGGGCAATAAGGTAAATAATTGTGTGAAAAGTTGGCTATTGCTATGGTTTGAATATGTCCCCCAAAGTTCATGTGTTGGAAACTTAATCCCCAATGCAACAGTCTTGAGAGGTGAGTCCTTGAACAGATGATTAGATCATGAGGTCTCTATCCTCATAAATGGATTAACACCATTATTGTGGGAATGGGCTAGCTATCATGGCAGTGGGTTCCTAATAAAAAAATTAGTTTGGCCCCCTTTCCTTCTCTCTCTCTCTCATATGTGTTCTCTTGTCCTTCTGCTTTCTGCCATGGAATGACACAGCAAGAAGGCCCTCACCAGATGACACTACTTGATCTTGGACTTCCCAGCCTCCAGAATTGTGAGCCAAATATACTTTTATGATTTATAAATTACCCAGTCTATGGTATTCTGTTATTTCAGCACAAAGTGAACTAAGACAGCATTGAAGAAGAGAAAAAGAAAAAAAAGATAGAATGATAGCTCTGGAAAAAAAGTTTGGCTAGGGTTTTGTTTGGGGATCTAGTATTGTTACACGATGAAGGGAAATAGTGAGAAGAGAGGGTTTTAATGGAAATCACATAAACTTCACAGTTAATGAGCCTTGGTTTGAATCCCTGCTGTGTCCATTGTTAGTTGTATAGACTTTAATCCTGTTGTAGGATTTGCAGAACCATTCTGAACTTCAGTTTTCTCTTTGTAAAATGCAGACTGTAATTTCTATGTTGCAGACTTGTTTTTTGAGTGGAGTGAAATTATGTCTACAAAGTACTTAGCAGAATGTCTGTCACATAATTAGGGCTCAATAAATAATATTCCTATTATTGATTAAGACAATATTTTTATACACTCATTAGTTAATGCTAATGTAAGTTATATCTTATTGAACCAATCACCCTCAGACAACTTTAAGTACTGAGAGGCCAAGGACTATTTAACACATATCACAGAAATCTAAAGACAGAAAAGAGATACTACCCATTGTAATCTTGGGAGTATGGTGAGATTGCCCTGAAGGAGGAAACTTAGGATGAAAATTTCTGAATAAAGGTATCTGAAAAGGGGCCTGGCATTGTCTCAGCTGAGCTTACTTCTCTCAGTTTTAGTCTCTGTAATGAATGTATTAAATACAAATGTTGTTTAAAAATAAAGATGTTTTGGATTATCATAATAAAAGTGCTCTTTATCTTTGGCCTAGACTACACATGTTCATTTCTCATGAGTAGCTGTGTGCTTGGAAATTCCTTAGTATTTCACAAATCTGTGAAGCAGGCTTTCAATACGACATTATCAACTTCTTGGTCCTTACAAAGAAACAGAAGAAAACTTACTATATTCATTCCTATTTACAAATCATTCCTGGGCCACAGAAATAGCACAGCAATGAATTCATCATTTTAAGGAAATTCCCTTTGCTTGAACATAATTTATGTTTCCCAATACTGAGCTTATAAATTCTTATGATGCCTTATTTGGAATTATCCTTCTGAGTCAAAACCAGACTATAAAATCTGTATTGGTTCAGACTAAACATGAGCAACATACTACCACTACCCACCAAAAGAACAACAAAGAACTCTTGGTATAGTAATTTAGGAGAAGATAAATATTCTGGTACAAAATGAGGCAGGAACTTAAAGCTTTCTTCCTCTTTATTCTTAACATTGGATTGAATTCAATGTCAAGCTGATAAAGACAAATACTTTATCTTTTACTGTAGTAATTTTATCTCTATTGTAAAATCATTTTCGTTCGTAAGACTCTGTTATGAAAAAGAGGACTTTTCTTCTGTCATCCCATCTGTTCCATAAAGAAAATAAGTATTCAAGGAAGCGATGTCATAAAAAGTGCCTGTGTGTGGTCTGGAGCCTGCTTAATGTAGAATCAAGGGACTCTGTAAGTCTTCAAGAGATTTTTCAGTCCATTCCATCACCTCCAGACAAGATTTCACCTAAACCCGTTTGCACAGACTACTTTTTAAAGTGTCTAGGTCTGGCATTGGGATAGTTACCCTTGATAACTACCAGGAGTTTATTCTCAAGTTTAAGTCTTAAATGCATCTCTTAACAATTAAATCCTCATTCTCATGATGGACCTTAAATGGGGAACCCCTGGATATTTAAAGCTTGCTGTGAATAATTTTTAACACTTCATCCTTGAACTGTTAACAATAATAAATAAGCGATCTTCTTGTATAATCAGACATTTTAAATGTTAGTAGAACCTTCAAGAATGAAAGGTAAATAAGAATAGAAAAGCAGAGTCCCAGTTTGTGTGTGTGTGTGTGTGTGTGTGTGTGCACGCACACACACATGTGCGTATGTGTACGTGTGTACTCAGGGGTGAGAGACTGGGCACATGAGAAAAGAGTAATAGTGCAGTATCTAAGTGTAGGAATAATACTCAAACTTGAACAGATTTTTTAAAATCATGCTTCACAGAACTTTATGTTGAGTAGAAAAAATATTTATATGTTAGTGGCAGGATAGCTAATATCTGCAAGCAAATTAGATGGATGCAGATAAATGCATAGCAAGGGAGCAAATTCATTTTTAAGAACATAAATTTGTGGTTCACTTTTGAATCATTTACAGGTAGCAAACTTGTTTTAAAGTTTTACTATTTGAAATGTGGATATGCTGTCATTAGCAGAACACAGGTGCCCTCTAGCCTCTCTGGTTACGAAGTCGTGCTGAGAACTGGCCAGGTAGGCAAAGGTGATCAAGGAGTCTAACTTGCCCTTTTGAAGTCTTACTGATTGAGATGCATTAACAGCTAAACTTCAAAGGCCAATACTTCATCATTTCTGTGATCCAATCACCGTATTCAGCTGCAATTTATAGGCTGGCGATGTTAAATTGGGAATCATTTAGATGCTCCCAATTAAGCTTTGCAAATGAAATTAAAAGTTCAAAGTACTCAGCTGCCTGTAAAGTGAGTTGGCAAAGTTGGGAGAAGGCTGTGGTAGTTTGCTTTGAAGTTTGTTTTGTTTGTCAGTGCATCTTCGAGAGTTAAATTAAATGGGATAGTTGCTTGATATTATAATTTTTTTAGGGCAATACAGTCTGGGTCAAAACAGTTTATATTGGACTACATTCTTTTTTTTTTTTTTTAAAAATAGCAGGATGGAGTTATATTAACATAAAATTCCCTAAACACATTCACACACACACATACCCATAGCTTGATATATTTGAATTTCCAAATTTACCTCCTCCACCCTGTGTGCAAGCTTTGAGATTCACTGCCATCTAAACCACTCATCACACCTGGTTGGCTCCCCATCCTGAAAAGCTTTAGGGAAGCAAGGTCAAAAGTTGCATTTTCATGAGGTCCAGAAGGGGCAAGAATCATAAAATCAGACTCCAGGAAATAAGGAAACTAGCACAGAAAATAAAATATAATGGGACCCATTTGATCAAAAATAACATAGAAGAAAATGTTTTCACTTTGTAATAGAATTAGATTCTTAAATATGGAAGTGCTCTCAGAGTAGGAGGGGCATGGCATTTTTCAAAGAGAGTGATCAAGTAAGTATTGGAAGTGTCTGATTAAATATGTAAGTGAGTGCTGACATTTTATTTTTTGTGAGGGAAGAAGGAAAAAAACACAACCTGGTGTTGCTTTTAACATAAATGCTTTATAGTTTATTATGCATGTGAAATATGAGACAGACATTAGGTTTGAGGCGTTGGATTAAAGCACATGAAGCATTTCTTTGTTTCATTTACACTCTGTCCATCGTGGTAGAGGGCTCATGTTTTTCTATTGCTGTCTCTGCCGTTTAATATGTTTTCCAAGTGAAAAAATTGTTGATTTCCTCTGATTTTTTCCAAATGGAATACATTTTATCTTTTTAGTACAAATCTGAACTCTCTGAACAGCACATCAAAGATCTCTTATGAATTCCCAGAACTTTTTTGGAAGGAAGGGGCATTTTCATCTGCTAGAGAGAAAAGGTGGGTGGTGAAATATGAGCAAGTTGCAGGAGCCCAGGGAAGATCCAGGGCAGGAAGGACAGCGTCCTGACTCCCACCTCAAGCCCTGATGCCTGGTTTGTGGCCACCCCAATAAAAACAGTAGCAAAAAGAAACAGTGAAAGGACTGGGCTATGAAAATGGTTGCTTTTCCTAAGAGGCAGGTGGGGCAAAAAAAAAGTCTGCCTGTTTTATACATGTCTTTTCAACTGCACTTTACATCTCAATGAATCAACAGGGGAAAAAAAGCTTTTTGTAAAATGTCAAGTTGAAGGCCGACTTCCATTCTAAGCTTAGATGACCTCCCAGTTAGGGCACAGACACGCTTTTTCCACTGTTGTTTCTCTGACATCATCGAAGGGTCTGCATTAGATGACAAGTGGCTAGGGAATTCTCAGCTTATTTTCGTACTCTGTGTGACATATCAGCCAATGAAGGAGCAGTTATTATGGTCCTAAATCATTAATTTCATTATAGCTATATAATCCTATTGACATTGGGGGAAAACTGGTACAAGACATACAGTAGTCCCTATGTTTCCAAACCAGCTGAGGAGCAGAACTTGAATAGTAACTTCTGAAGTCGGCAGAATAGAGCAAGAGGGAGCAGAGTGGGTCCTCCCCAGCATTTAAGGGCATGTGTGTGCTGGGAGCCCACACCTGCACAATCTGCTCTGGCAGCACCACTTCAGGAAGCTCGGTTTTGCAATGCTGCCCAAAATGGAAAGAGCAGGGAGAGACAGATGGTGCATCTGTGGAAGCCAAATCCAGTTGTGTATCCTTAATTTCTTTGTTCTCTCTCTGTTCCTATGTATCCCTGAGGATAAGAAGATGTGAAACTAATCTTGAAAGTAAAAGGAGCACTTTTTAAAAGTGTGGGAAACTTTCTGGCATAGAAACATTATGTATGCTTCTTCAGGGTCTCTCTTGATTTGTTTAGTTTTCCTCCAATTTCAGATAATTGCATAGTCTCTAAAAGAGAAATCTTTTAAAATAAAATCTATTTTAGGGGATATTGGAAAATTTTTAAAAATTCTAATTTGTATTACAACCTGGAAATAATTGTTCAAATTTTGTAAATATGGGGTTCTTGACTTCCCAGGTTCTAAGTCATTTCCGTGTACTGAGCTAAGAGTACAAAGAGGCAAGTCACTCTTAAAGCCCACTTGGGTTCTCTTTATTTTGTGTGGGTGATTTTGTAATCGCATCTCACTTAAAAAAAGGTAACATTACATTACTGAGCAATACCTCGGCCCTTTAAACTTTTCTAAATTTCACTAACATCACAGTTCAGCATTCCTCAAATGATAAAAAACACAGGACAGTTTGCAATCCATTTATTATATCTCAACAGAGGTGGGAATCATGGCCTGAACTGCACTCTAGAAAACTCTCTGGTTGTGCTGGGCTGTATTAACAGCAACAAAACCAGAACAGTGCTTACCTCCTAATTACTCTTAGTTAATAATGACTAGTATAATCCACAAAGGATTGGAGGCAACAACCACCTTTAGTCATTGAGTTGAATACTGGCAAAGAATGTTTCTCACTACCATATTAAACAATGCCTACTTATTGTTAAAGGGGAGATTTCTGACATGAAAACAGAGCAGGCATGGTGCATGCATGGGATCTTAGGTAGAAACAATGAGGGTAGCAATGTCTATATTGTGGGTTTTTGATGAGGATTAGACGGTAGGTACTAAATACATGATAAATGATCGCCTCCACATAATCTACTCTATATCTGAAAGGCAGCCATGGGAATAAGCTGATAACCATCTCCTTTAGAATAGTGGCAAGAAGAGCAAAAGGGTCTATTTCCTATCTAAGATACATTTATAGTCTATTTTCATTGGACATTTTAAATATTAGAATTAAAGATAAAGAAACCGATACTCAGAGAGGTCATGATCCAAGATTATTAAATTATCAGTCATTTATATTCCATTTACTTAAATTGTATATATTTATTTTAAAATTGCTATATTGTTTATAATTTATATTTAATTTAAAATATAATTTTAAAATTTAATGTATTTTAAAATATTTTAACACAGGATGTACGACATTCCTATGGTCTGGGTGTTTTTGTCCCCCTCAAATTCATATGTTGAAATCCTAATCTCCAAGGTGATAGTATTAGGTTGTGGGGCTTTTGGTAGGTGATTAGGTCATGAGAGAAGAGCCCACGTAAATGGTATTATAAGTGTCCTTATAAAAGAGACCCCAGAGAACTAGTTAGCTAGCCCCTTCTGCCATGTGAGGTTACAGTGAAAAGGCAGCTCTCTATGAGGAAGTGGGTCCTCATAAGACACCGAATCAGCCAGAACCTTGATTTTAGACTTCTAAGCCTCTGATTATGAGAAATAAATTTCTGTCGTTTATAACCACCCAGCCTTTGGTATCTTGTTATAGCTGACTGAAGGGACTAAGACAGACATATATGTTTATTTCAATTTACGCCATAGGAGACGTTAGTTAATATTTTAAGTGTTCTAATCAGAACTGCACGCTCTGGGTGATTAAAAAAAATACTTGCTTAGTTAGCATATGGAAAAAAAGAAAAAGAAAAACCCAAAATGATAACAACAAACCAACAAAGGCCCAAACTCCAAAACAGGCTGCTCCAAATCTACAGCTGTGTTTATCTTCCCTAACACTAAATGGTTGTTATATAGCATAGAACTGCTAGAAGTTACTTTTTATTGTTTAAAAGAGTGGTGTTCAAGATTGATGGGTAGGTTAGAAATATTGTGTGGGCACACCTGGTCTCATATAAGTAGGGTAAAGGAACAGAGTGAGCTCGGTAGCATATAAGATTCAAAGTGACACTAAGGGCTCAGGACTCCTTCACCCTGCTTTTAGCCACTTAGGATTCCTTGAGAAAAAAAATAGCTAAACTCTGCCCATAAGCCTAGGTTAGCAGTTGTGTTGGTAAACTTTTATGTGATGTGCTGTCATATCAGCTAACAGTTCAGAAAGCTGGCTTTCATTTAGTTTACGTAATAGATTAAATGACCATTTTGTTGCCTACTGAATGACAAATATTTTATGTCTGATAGATTTGATACAACATTTTTTTCCATTTTAACATGCCGCTCTAAAGTGTTGGATGGCAAACAATCCTATCTACCTCGAACTAACTGAAAACTAACAGTATATTTATAAAGTGAATAATTGTGAAAAACCAAATTGACATGGGTCATAATAATATTCCATCTAGTCTGTGACAGGTCCCCAGGATTCAATTCCAGGACTGACTCACTGGCTCTCATGTGTCATTATGCCTCTTTGGAGAGTCTCCTCTGTATTTGTCATTTTGATCATAATCCTAGCCTGGATTTAGGAAGGCTCACACTGACCAGGTGGTTTGCATCTGTCATTTTGACTTTTCAAATTCCCTGGTCTTCAGAAGCAGCCTGTGGCTCATTGTGCTTTGATAGAAGTTTCAGGCATGTGGTTTTGTGCTTCCACAGAGTTGATTGGTGAGACAAGTATTATGTTAATGCGGGATTTGACATTCATAAAGCTTTTCTTTAAAGCTTTCTAACTGTGAATAACCTGGTTTTGGCAAATTAATCTCATGGAATTATTTTTTCCCACTCAGATATATCATATTACCTGTGAGGACTTAGGTTACAAATAGAAGCAAATCTATCTTCTGTAAGCAAAAGAACTGTAGTGCACAGGAGGTAAATAAAAATTTTTTATTCTTTCTTCTTTCAAATTTGTATAACTAAAAGATAGAATTATAGTATCAGCATATAAAGGACCAGAAACATTTTTGGAGAGGAAAAAATGTAGGAAGCAAAATAGACCTTTCATTATGCCATTAGGATAACGATGAGCAATGAGATCTTCCTCAAACTGTAGGTCCATAGCTTTATACTTATTAAACAGCACACAGCCCAAATTTTAGATAAATTATATTCAGGGATCTTATGCAGATGCTCAGAGAGAAATGACACACACAATGCTATTAGTAACAAATATGAGAACTTAGAGTTTCGCTTAGTGTGATTAATTAAAGAACATGTAGTTGATTACATTTGTAACCAACTTAATGATTACAAGTAGATCTACAAAGGTAGATCATGATAACTAGAAGGGTCTGTTCCCCTCCCCCCTTTTCACACTAGACAGTATAAATTCTCTCTTGTTGATAGACTCCTGTTAAATCCAGTTTTATCCAGAGCAAATGGTGCAATTGGATCTTTCTAATACAGCTTCTATCATCACTTGTTTGTAGGAAGCGTATAGGGTACTGTAATCTAGGACATCCATATTGCCCTCTTTAAATACTGGGAAAACAAAATTTTGTTTCTACCCAGAAGAATAATAACCAAACAAATGGAATAAAAATTCCTCCAGTAAATACAAGAGTAGTTTAAACAAGATTAAACCAAGCAGTGTGAGATTTGTTTGAGCTTCTCTTAAAGGCAACATATGTATTACTTTTTAAAAAGATGTCAAACCTGTAATAAACTTAGTTCTATCTATTTTGTCATCAATTTGGGTGATATTGATTTTAAACTTTGAATTCCTAAGAAGGAATCTAACAGATCATTCTAAGGAATTTTTCAATTATCTTTGAACTACATATTATTGGACAGTTTCCCCCACAAATGTAATTATGTAAAACACATATATAACTTTTTTCTCTGTGCCTTTCCTTTTCCTTTTTGGAGATAACGTGAGGGAAGCTGGTGGGACTGTGGTCATAGAAATGGGTGGAAACTGCAGGGCAGAAACTACAATGACAAAAGTAAAGCCCTTGACCTGATGAGTATAAAATGTAAGTGGGACCTCCAAAACTCAGTAATCAAGATAGTGTTTTAATACAGTTTTTTAAAAAATAGTCATTTAAAAAACTCCATAATACACAGAATATTGAATTTTAAATAAATACAGTATTACAGAAGTGTTATTTTTTCTTTGGCCTCAGACTGAAGTATAGCTTGCTCAGTGCTGTTGAGAACTCTGTTCAGAAATTTATTTTGCAGGAATGATTAATTTTGAAAATCAAACATGGGTTAAGATTTCAGCCATCTTATGAAGCTATATTATATCTGATAGTTTGATAGTTCTCACTATGAGAAAGTTAAAGCAGAGCTACTGAAGAGTTTGAAAAGAAATCTGAGTACAATGGGTGTAGACATGTGCACAGAAATCACACCAAAATCTAGAAGAAAACTTTCAAAATCCCCCAGATAAAGTTTCCCAAGTTTCTCCCTCCCTCCCGACTCTTCTAAAATGAACTAGCACACAAGAGTTCTAATTTGAGATTGAAGAATCAGTCTCAATAGTTTCCACATTAAATTGAAAAGGCCCCAGAAAAATTGAGCAACCATATTTATGAAAGCAATATACTAGTTTTGGATAAGATTTGATCCAGATTTTAAGGATAAATGAACAGAAGCAACAACATACACATACAAACAGAACCTGCATATGCGTATGAAAAATTATAGCATTAAGAAAAAGCATAACATAAAAGATTCACTATAGAAAACAAGAAATTTCGGATAGCATCTGCTTTATAATCTTGATAAAATACAATTATTGTGAAATAAGGAAGGAAAAGGGAGATGACAAAAAAGCAAAAGTGGGGAATTAAGAGTGAATTGGACTATGCTGCTCTCTCCCAAACTGGATATCTACACTTAAATGCCCACCTCAAAATCAATATATTTAAATACAAAACATTTGTCACTCCCTCAAAATATCAATTGCCAAGTTGTGTCAGTTCGACTTCTATTGTCTGGATCACTGTGATGGCCTCTTAACGAGTCTGACTACCTCTAATTATGACCACCTCCAACTCCTTCTCTTCACAGTGGACGAAGAGATTTTTCTAAAACAAAACTCTATAATGCTACTTCCTTTATAAAAGAGAACTCCTCCTTACCAGCTTTCAAATAAAGCCCACACTGTTAAAAGCTACTATCTATTGCATTCTGAATTTGGTGTCCTGCTCATTTCTTCAGGCTTGTTTTATACTACCCCCTGCCTCAAATTTTATTCTATCTTTAATAAACTATTTGAGATCCTGGAATGAATGATTCTTTCTCACTCTAAGCCATTACACACAGTGTTCATTCTCCAGAGAATATTCTTCCTGTTCAACACCTGTCATTTTCTCACTCCCCTATATAGCTGCCCCCTTTTATGTTCCCTTATCATTCTGTGTTTCCCATAGCATAGCGCTCTTCATAGTGTACTGTAATTGCTTATTTAATTATTTATTTCTGTTAGAACATACAAGCTTTGTGAAGAGAGGAACTGCCGGTCATGCATGTATTGCAGTGGTGACTGTGCCCTGTGCTTTGGGGATTAGCTTCTGCTGCCAGCAAACATTTTCTATTTTTTCTTCTATGGTCGTATTAATTCTTCAGAAATTTGATTTCCAAATGAGCAAGTGAGGTTCTCTTTGATGTGAACCCATCTGTCTTGTACCCATTATATTTCTCAAAGTTTCTCCATGAAGATAGCAGTATTTCCTAATTTCCAGGACTGTTGCATGCTTTATGTGATCTTTTTTTTCTTTTGGAGTTTGTGGAGGTAGGAGTGAGGCATTTTAAACTCTCATAGTTCCCTTGAACTATTTACCTAGATATAAATTAATATTTTAAAGTTAAAGTTACTTAGCTTTTTCCTCACTGGGATAGTATAAGAATGGACTGGAAAACTACCCATTTAAGCTGAAAGTCATCCTAAATAATAGGAAAAACTTCAGGCCTCACACTAGATAAATCCATTGAAGAGCATTATGAACAGAACAGAACAAAAGGAACTAGCTCTTCCTCTAAAACATCAGTTATCTTCCTCTTAATATCTCATCTGTATGCATCACTGCTATTGGAAAAGTCAAGCTCACGGTTCCCTGACAATACTTATTTTAAAACTAAAAGAATAACATACACTTCCCATAAATAAGCTGAGTTATAAAATGTTCTTTGCTTTCTATTAGTAACTTATTCTTTATACACATTTGTATTTAGTAAATATAAACATAATGTATATGGAAAATTAAGCTAGTCCTTTCTGTTTTCAAAATTAGGAGAAGGGAGATCTGTAGCCAGTATTTCCTATCAAAAATTTCTGATAAATACATTACACAACTGCAGAAAATGCTCCATATATTAACTATGAGAAAATGTCAATTACTTATTACATGGTTGTGCATACATGTAGTATTTGTGTTTGTCACAAACATATTGTGATAAATTCATGTTTTAAAAGTCCACAAATAAGCAACACTTAGTATACATTTCAAAAAATGCTGTGCTAAGACTTCAGTTATTCAGACTAATTTAAATGTTTAGGTGATGGAGATAAATTCTATATTTACCTTTACCAAGTTTTGTTTGCGTATAACTTTTTAAAAAAGCACTTAATATTTTTAAGAAGCTTTCTTTTTAAGGGAAACAAAAATATTCCCATGATGTTTGTGTGATATTTACCTTTGTTGTTTGGAACTAGCTAGAGAACAGCAATGAAAGGAATTCACAAACGATTAAAAAATTCTCCTCCAGAGACTATACCCCAGGGATACAAAACAATTTTTCTTTCATTGTTTGATACCTTCCCTTCTTCTACTTATCCTCTTCCTACTCATCCATTAGGAGAAGACAAAGTATGGCTGCAACTCATTGATTCCAAATCAAATATTTACTGAGCACCTACTAAACAATACTACAGACATGATGTCAGTTCCAATCATTCAAAGAGCTTATAGTTTAGCAGAGGTGACAATATATAAGTAAACACATACATACACAAGAAGGTCTTTTCAGATTACCGACAATTGCTATAAATGAAAGAAGACAGTAAAGGGATAAAAAATAAATGGGATCTCTACTATGACGGAATAGTCATGAAAGACCTTTTGGAGAAAGAAACACTGAATTGAAATCTCAAGGATGAGAATGTCACAACTTTTCTCAAACTGGAAGTAAAGTTGTCCAACTTAATGAAAACCACAAAGCAAAAGCTTGCTTGGAAAGAGCTTGCTCTGTTCTAGGAACATAAAACAGACCATTGTAACTGGAAAAGAGAAGCTATTGAAGTGTTTTAAGCAGAGAGTGACAAGATCTGATTTGCATTTTAAAATAGTCATTCTGGTTACTTTGTTGAAAATTAACTAGGTTGGGGAAACATGGGCCCAGTGTGGAAGCTACTTGCAGTAGTCCATAACAGTAGTACTCTAACTCTGCTGTGTAGTTTGAGGTTACTTTAGGCTTTCCAAGAATTATGCAAGCATGGATTTTTTTAAGAAATCATTTACATTCTTTCCCAGAACTGATTTACCTGAGAAGGCTTCTTTCTTTGCATATATTTAACCATTCACAAATCTTGAAACCTGCCATGGGGCATTTTTCTAGAATGTAAAATCCTTTAGGGCTTGAAATATTGAGCAATTTAAAGTACTAATACAGGCTTTAAGAAAGGAATTTATTTTACTAACTGAGCAAAAGCCTTTTTGCAAGTTATAATTTCCAAAAGTCCCTTTCAACAAAATTACAAAAGAATCCAAATGAGTTGTCAGACATTTACACATTTTTTTTGTAGACCACTTTGCTGTTTTTGCCATATAACTCAGGACATCAATGTATTTAGCGATGTTGCTATAATTAAAAATTCTCTATTCCCACTTACTTATTTGCTTGAAAGATTCACAGGGCTTGCATCTAAAATGTGATAAATTAAACTAGATTTGATAATGAATTTGTCTCATGGATAAGTATTATTTATCCATGCATATATTAACCATTAAGACAAAACCCCACTCAGCACATTAAGATGTGCCTTTAAAATAAAATTTTTGTTGTTTAATTTATTGGTGTTTTAATCAATTTGTATACCAATAATAATTGTAATGATAACTAAATTTAGAACCGTTTAAACAGACCCTTGTGATCCTAGGGAATTATAAAAACATTAAATGTAATAAATATTTTTTAGCAGAAAAATATGAAATAGTGATCAGTAAATGACTTTATGTTGGTTTAAAATTGAGTTAAAAACTTTCTTCTTGTTTAAAATTTTAAATTAAAGAATTATTTGTCCATTATTACTTTTAAGTGGATGATGCTGGGTATGAAATTGCTGTGGTATTTGATTCCATTTGACAGATTTATTTTAAAATGCAGTATTTCTAACATTTCAGAAATTATATCCTTTTCAACTAATTAAAACTTATGGTAAAATAATTTTAGTGTCAACTTAGATATGTCCTGGGTGTACATAGGTTTTCAGTTCTTTTAGGTTATAGGTGAACAAAAGAAGGTTTTAAAATACTAATCTATAAAATAGATGATGGTGGCTTGGCTTAGGGTATTGACAATGGAGGTGGAGAGACGTGGATGTATATGAAATACATTTTGATAATTGAACTAACAGGATTTGGTGTTGGGTTGAATATGGGTGTAGAGGGTGAGACAGAGGGAGAAAATAATGTTGTCTCTTTGTCTTTTCATATGTTTAATGAGCCAGAGAACACTGGGAAGGCACTGGATGGTACCACAGAATTAAAAGCTAAATTTGAGATGCCAGTTTGACTTCCACCTGAAGATATCAAGGGAAATTATATGAATATGAAGCTCAGGAAAAAAGCTAATACAACAGCATCGCTGGTTGATTGGCCCATTTTCTTGATCATCCTAAGGCTTTATCATAGGTCACTCACAGTATAAAGTTACAATTTTCAACTACTGAATCAACAAAGCTAATATCTTTGTCTTCACTTGCATGACATACATATATTAAGTATCAGGATAACTCAGAGGATTTAATTAAATAATAGTTACAGAATTTATAAAGTCATGTATTGTAAAGGAGAGTTGGGATTTACTCACTTTATTCGCTCCAGAAAAAAGGGTGAAAGATAAACAGATTTACATGTTTTGTTGAAGCTCTGAAAATTAAGTTCTTAATCTGTATCTTTTCATAATGCATAGGCTTTTCCATTAATCTGATACTGAGCAATTATTTGCAATATTCTGCAGGAAATTCACTGAAGTAAATGTCTATTTTACAATTCGAGGTTTCTTTATGAAAAAGAATTTAAAAATCGAGAACAGTAGCCAATATTTATTTCAAATGAAAAAAAAAAATCACAAAAATTATTAAAAGATGACAAATACCACAAACAGTAAAATTCAAAAAATAAAGTGATAAGTTTATAAGTAAACTTTAGGATATAAGGTTTTTTAAAAAATTGTGTGATCAATAATTTTAAAACATGTACAAAATTAATCTGAATATAAGTAATACATTGGAGCAATTCACATTTCTTAATTTGCCTAATCACTGTATTGAACAACATGTGTATAATCATATTGGTCTTACATTGCATCTACTTACAGACCCACTGATGAATATGTGTAGAAAATTTGTCAGTGACACTTTTTATGGCTGTTTTGCTCTTCCAGTCACAAGTTTGCTTGCTATTTCACCTGGACTCAGCAGAAATTGTCAGGACAATGTGTGTTAGAGATTGTAGGTGCTCTGGGTTCATGAGGGGGTCAAGGTGAATAAAACATACTTGATCACATGGAAGCAAAAGTTTCTGTATGCATTATTGCTACAGGTGTGTTCCCTACCAACATAGGAATTATAAATTCATTCCATGAGATTCACATCCAAAAATTTTTTAAATGTGTGGAAAATTTATAATAGCATATGTTGCATTATCTAACATATTTCTGACAGGAGAGAAACTATTTGGTGAGGCATTGATGAAAATAAAATCCTCCACTTAAAATTTTAAGTGCCCCATAAGAAAAGAAATTTCCACACACTTGTTTGTGTCCCATATTTCCTAAATTTCTTTCTTTTCCATTATATTTCTGGGGCAGGGAAAATATAGGACACATGTTGCAATATGACTTCTGTCCCTGCACTTTCATGTCAGAACACCGGTTAACTCCACATAGGAGATGTCCTAGAAGGCTTTCTTATATATTGCTGGTAGCCAGCAACTATGTCACCTGACATAGAAGTGCCTGTGAACCACAAGGACACATTCTACCAAATTAAGTTTCTGTTTAGGTGACTCCCCCAAGGTGCCACTGACACTCCAGTTCCACTGTACAGGAAAGGAGATCAGTGCCAAAGGAGTAAATCAAGCGATTGCACTTCAAATATCTTTCTCTGTATGCCTGACAAAAAGGAATAATCACGTGAACACACTGGAGGGCCTTGTAAGAGGCCTGTGCCAGTGAGAGGGCCTGACACTTACATTTTATTAACTTCTTAGTAAGTCCACCTCTGCCACACACTAAAGAAATATGTAAAAATGCTTCAATAGGCAAACCCTCAAGAACATGAGAAAAATAGCCCGAATGTTAAAAGTCTCCTCCACACTTTTTTTTAAATGTAAGAAATAAGCACTTGTTTCATGAATATGCTTTCAAAAAGAACCAATTCCGTTCCACAATGTTAGTTCTAGAAGACTGAATGTTTCACTTGGGCTGTACAAAAATGAATTCTCTATTAGCTCTACTCTTAAGAACCTAATTTTGGCACGCTCAGAAAAATAACAGAAAAATGTAATAAAAATAATGCAAGGGATCAACTGTTGAATTAATCTTGGAACTGGAACTAGAGTATTTGGCAATGAGTAATTATTTGGTGCACTTCAAAAATACCTAGAAGTAAATGGGGAAATAAAGGAATTATTTTTGGAAAACAAAAGAAAGAGAAAACAAGTGATTGCTTGTAGCTATTTAAACTAGATCTGACGATTCAAGTTGATTATGTTATTTGGTTTTGTGATAAGTCAATATTTAATTAATATTTATAAGGATAAATGCAAAGAAGTTATATAATTGGTATGTCCATGTTTCTCCTACTAATTTATATGAGTTTTTGAACATTTTATCCTCAACAATTGAGAAAATATTTTTCATGGATAGTTGCCTTTTGCTTTGATTTGATGTACTTTGTAGGCCAAGAGTTTGTAATATTTATGTGGTAAAATTCACCACACTCTTCCTTTGTGGGTCCTGTCATCCATTACTTTTATGATTAAAAAGTTCTTCTCTATCCAGAAATTCACTATTCAAATTTTGTCTTTTTATATTTTGAACATTATGTGTACTCTTGAAAAAATTCTTATATACTTCCCCTACGCATAGAATTTTTAAAAGCTTGATTGAGCATATTACTGTTGATAAATTTAACTTTTTAATTTCCCACAAATGCTATGTTGGATTAGAACTTGAATTTGCTTTTATATCCCTCTCCTGCCTTCCTATTCATGACTCTTCATAAAAATAATTTGGAATTTAGAACTTGTAATTATTTAATTACCAATATTTTTATACCATGCACACCTTCTCATTTCAATAAGTATTTCTTAGCAGTTGACTTTAACTGTGTGTTGGTATGTATTATACTGATTTTGGAATTCAATACTTAGTGGGTTACAAATGCTTCCTGCAAGTTTGTTCATAACTCCAGTTTCTTTTTACTTGAGTTCTAACTTATGAATCATATTTTGATATCATCTATAGCTTTTAATTTTTTTTCAGAAATACACGTGCATGACACATTTAAAAAATATTTCATGAGAAGTTCATTCCTTTGCCTTCACATATGAATTGTCACTTGACCTTGTATAAAATTTTTGTCTCAAACATTTTCTCTAAAAATTTACAGATGTGATTTTACTGATGTTTCTATGTTGTGGTATTGTTAAGAAGACATTTGAGATCTACGTTTTCCATTGACACAAGCACTTTTGTTGTTTATGTTGTATTGGATTTTGTTTGCTATATGTTTGTTCTGCTGAGATATTTGAAGAGTAGACGAGAAAAGATTATACAGATGGTCTCTTACCTACCTATGATGGTTTAACTTAATGATTTTTCGACTTTACAGTGGTGTGAAAGTGCTACACCTTCACTAGAAACTGTGCTTTCAGTATCCATACAACCATTCGGTTTTTTACTTTCAGTACAGTATTCAATAAATTACATAGGACATTCAGCACTTTATTATAAAATAAGCTTTATGTTAGATAATTTTGCTCAACTGTAGGCTGTAAGTGTTCTCAGTGTGCTTAAGGTAGGCTAGGCTGCGCCACATAGGTTAGGTGTATTAAGTGCATTTTTTACTTACAATATTTTCAACGTATGATGGGTAGATTGGGGCATAATCCCGTGGTAAGCTGAGGACCATCTGTATTGAATTTGGAAACACAGAGGTTGTAGATAAATTAAGATAAAATTCAGTGGATTGGCAGGGTGAAGCTTAATTGTAATGGGCTGAGGAATGAATTATAAGTAAGGAAGTCAGAGAGTGTTTTAAGAAGATTGACAGTGAAATGGAACATGGAGCATTAAAAAAGGGCATGTGGGGGAGGAATCAAGATGGCATAATAGACAGTCCGCAGCATCACTCTCTTCCACAATGGACCAATGCACAGCTATTAAAAAGCAAAGACTGCCAGTGTAGGGCACTAGAGCTCAGGGGAAGAGGAGAAGAGACCTATGGAATTCACAAGGGTAAGAAAAGCCTCAGTGAGAGAAAGAAGGTACTGCTCTGACCATTTCAAGCCCTGGCCATTTCAAGGCTGGTCCTGGTGAGCACATGGAGCAAGAGCTGGCAAAAACTGCAGTTGTGCCTTTTGTGTTAAGTTGCTTGGTGACTGCAGGGGAAAGGTGGGACTTGGTGGCCCCCAGGCCAACAAGACCACTGACAGTTTTCACATGGACCCACATAGGAGCAAGGGGCCACAGACAACTGAAAAAGGGAGTCACTCAAAGGCCATCCAGTGACAACCGAGCCTCCACAGGACCCCCCTGGGATCCCGAGCTGAGGTGGGTGGGGTGCCAAGGGCCTCAGCCATTCCTCCCCTGCCACCATCTGCATCTGGCCTAGCAATGACCAAGCCTCTGCAGAAGACCCCAGATACTCAAGCCAGGGTGGAGGGACAGGAGGGCCTCAGCCATGCCCCCCTGGCATCTACATCCAACAGCCACTGCCAGAAGCTCCCTGGGCTCTTGAGCCACGGTAGTGGGTGCCTGTAGGCCTCAGCCATGCCTGCCCACTCTCTGCAAACAGGCCAGCAAAGGAGCCAGCCATGAGCCAACCCCACACCCCCACCTCCACCTCTACCCCCCTCCATCCCTCTTCCCACCCCTTCCCACTGTTCCTCAACAACATCTTAGAATATAAAATAATAATAATAATAAATTAATTAATTAATTAACAATTAACATCTAGATGAAAAAAATAATGTGGGATAAAGGGTTGGAAATAAAGATAATATGTTTTGCTAATTAGAATCTCCCATTGGATAAGGTAAATTTGATAATATAAGGGAAAGAGAAATACTCGAGAAGGAAAATAGGATTGGGACCTAGAACACAAATGGAAAAACTAATATTTCATAGCAAGAGGACACTCTCCATTGCTGCAAGACTGAAGAAAGAAAAGAAAGGAGGAAATGCCATTGGTGGATAGATTTGGAGATGAGAAAATGAGAGAGCTTGCATTTGATGACCTTTGTTTTTCTCAGTGAAATTAGAACCTTGGTCATTAGTTGAGAAAAGATGAAGAAAGAAGAGTTAAGAGACTTATGAAGCCAAAATAATGTATGAAATTTTTTTTTGAAAGTAAGAAAAATCCCATTAGAGAAACAGAAGAAGTGTTTGAAGTGATACATTTACATTTAAAGGTATCCAATCACTTCTGTTTACATATAAATATAAGTATAAATATAAATGCACATATATTCTTTCACAATGAACATGGTGTATGTGTGCATATAATATATGCATTGTGAGATTAAGACAATTATATTAGACCCTGATCATATGTTTTATTAATGACATGATACTGGATGTAGGACAATTAAAAATATGAATTAGGCTCAGAGACCTCTGGGAATAATTCCAGCATTATTTGAAGTTTTTCATTCTGACTTATTCATGTGATTCCAGGATTTATCAGATATCTTGTCATCTAATAGACATCCGAAATGTCAGAAATCCTTCTTTATAGAGTCTAGTTAGATGTACTTCCTGCAGGACAGGAGCCATATTTTTTACTTGTGTGTATCATAAGTGATGGGAAGTTAGTGGGTGCATGTAGAATTCTAGATGTTTAGTTTATGATAAACTTGAATTTAAGATTAGTAGAACACATATTTTTAAACCTCTGGCTTTTTATATTGTAAGAAAGGTTCTCTATACTTATCCACTGTTAGTCTTCATGAGAATTACTTCTACCCCAAGTCTAACAAAAGTAATAATTAAAATAACAATATCACCCCCAAATTAATATTTTTCCTAGAATACACAATTCTTTATAATACAATATTTGTGGCCTAAAACATAACATTTTGGCAAGAATTATTAATAGATAAATGAATGTGATATATTAAATATTTTTAGAAAATAATGGAATGCATTTAGATTGATTAAAAATTTTAAAATAGAAAATCTGTGCCCAGAAAACTGCAATGCATTAGACGGGATCCACATGAACACATTGGAATTGCAGGTGTTTTATTTTAACACTTCTAGCCATGTAGATATATTTTATTCTTACCCATGATACATATAGTTGATGAAACAGAGAAAATACATTAAAAATAATTTCATTAAAAAACTATACATTATGATCCTATGAAAACTGTAACTTTAGTAAATCTAAATTTAAGATTGCAACATCTTTTTAACATTTTTGGAAATGGATGGCAATATTCATCATCGTGTAGCATTTTTCCTCAAGATGGTTGCCTGTTCCCTTAAGATCTGAGTCGAAATGACAAAAATGCTAAACTGTCTACTAGGTAAAGTTTGACAGAGATATGTTTCCTTATTAGTGGCTTTCATTTCATTATAAATTCAGATTAAATACTGTAGATCAGTCACTTTCATCTATGTTACCATACTAAGAACAGATCTATTTTTTTATTTCTATGCCATATTTCTACCTTGTCAATTTCCCATATTCTGTTCTATTAAAAGAAAAACTTTGAACAGATTAAATTTAGTAGTGTATATTTGAGCAAAGAATGATTCACGGATAAGACATCACTCAGAACTAGAAGATGTTCAAAGAGTTCCTTTCAGTAATGTAGGTAGTGAGTATTTATAGATAAAAAATGGAAATAAATTACAGAAATAGCTTGATTGCTTACAGCTAGGCGTTTGCCTTAATTGGACATGGTCTGACCAGTTGGCAGCCTGTAATTTGCTGAAGCCCGACTGCTTCTGATTGGTTGAGTCTTGGCTATTTGTTACAAAAAATGTACTCCTGTGTTGGGATTTGGATCCTTTAACTACTAAATTAGGTTGCAGTTTGTTAGCTGGGAACTCAAAGTATGGATATAGCCTCAAGCCAACGGACTCTTGATTATTTAATTTAACAGTTCTAATTCTTCAATGCCTATTCTTTCTTTCTTTTTTTAAATACATTTTACTGTATATATTTGAGGTTAACAGCATGATATGGGATTTATATAGATAGCAAAACAGTTACCATGGTGAAGCTGATTAACATATTTATCATCTCAGTTACTTTCTTGTGTGACAAGAGCAGCTGAAATTTACCTGTTTAACAAAAAATCCCTAATACAATACAACTTCACTAATTTTAGTCCTCACGTACCTTAGATCTAACTGTCCTGTTCCATGGAGGCTTGAATTTTTCTGTCTTTATTTTAATATTCAGGAACTTGAAAGTGAATATTTATTTGATATGCTTGTTTAAAAATTTTTCTTTTTTATTTCAGAGACTTGAAAAACTGGTTTTGAAAGAAATGAAAGGCAGAGAGCAGCAAACTCTTGGGTTCAGGACGTCTACAGTGTGAAGAGCTGTTCAATCTGCAGAGAAATTGGTTCCCGCTATGAACAAAAAGCCTTCCAGCACTTTTACTGGCAGATCCCATCTCAAAATCAGGAACTATATTCTTGCTGTCAGCATTAAACGGCATTTTGTTCTATTTCTGAAATTTCAAGGTGAATGCGAATTTAAAATTTTATTCTCATAATCAACACTACTAGAAGTGTGAAGTATTTTACCTTTTTCTTTCCACTCTAACTATAACAAAGAGAAGCAGAGTGCAAAAAAGAGATTGAAAAGCTTTAAACATCAAACATTATAAGGTCTGTTTTGAAACCATGTGAGTTAGACCACATTATCTACTAAGTAATTTCTTTTATTCACTCTTGCTACGTTGGGCAGAGGGAGAAATCCTTACATAACAACAAAGAAATCATTACACAATAGAATCTCTAACCTTCAGACACATGAGTCCCACATATTCCCCACTATGTAATTAAAACATTTGAAATCGATCATTATAATCACTTGTGTAATGGCTTACTTTAGGTGATTTTTTTTTTTTCCCTTCAAAATTATGGAAAAATCCTGTAAAATGGACTGGACGACAAATAGCTGCATAGAGTTTAATTCATTTAAAAAATACACTCACTACTTTCTATGAGAAGTTTATGATTTATTGGTTCTATGTTTATCTATGGAGTAAAATTTCGATATAGTTTATACACCAAAACATTAACAAATTAGATATCTGGAATGATATAGTAAAAATAGAGGATGTTTTATAGATTATAAAGCATCAGTGTTTATGTTCTGTTTGAATTATCTTTAGAATCACAAATGCTCATTGTGTTTAGTTGCCAATTGATTTGTCCTGAGAACTCAGTCCATCCTCTGTGTTCTCCTGTTGTATATTTCTGGTCTGTCTCCTATGTCTCCAGCTGATCCTTCTGGATCTTCTGCTTGAGTTCTTCTTCCTCTATGTGTGTTTTAAGTATGGGTTTTCACAGAGGTGTGTGCAAGGACCTCTTCTGTTCTCACTTCCATGTTTTCTTTCTATGGCGTTACATCGCCTACATCTTGGTGACTTCCAGACCTTTATTTTCAGCATTCTCTTTGTGACTGTCTCACAAGCTCCTGGTATACGTAATTGTAATAAACAACCGATGTCGCAAATTCTACACCTTTTTCCCACAGAGTTCTCTGTCCTCCGAAAACCTTCTCCTTCCTTCCTCCTCAGATTTCTGCCTTAATGAAAGGTATCTTTGCCCATCCAATTGCCATAAAATACAACCCAAAAATCAGATTTGTCTCTTTCTACTCCCACACTTCCCAGATTTAATTACTCGCCAAGTCTTATCAATTCTATGTATTTAGTACCTCTTAAATCTTTCCACTGTTCTTCTATGCTGCCACTGTCTTGGTTCACACTGAATTCTCTAACTTGAGATAATGTAACTTCTTCCTTTCCAGTGTCTCTGCTCCAGTCCTCTTGTCACTCAGGCAGTCTTTTCTCTAGAGGTCACTGAGGTTTCAGTACTGTTAAGTGTCAGACTGGATGGATAGGAGCCTGCTAGATAAGGGAGAGAGAATACCAAGAATGACTACTGGTCATTCTGCATCTCAGGAGCCTTTCTTTGAGGAGATGAGAACATAAAACAGAATGGGGTCCTCTAATCAGCAGGTATTTAGTATGAAAATAAAGATAGCCTCAGCAGAAGTGACCGACTCACATTCATTTTTCACTAACATATTTAGTGTTTGTCTTGCTCCCCAGATAGAGGACGGATGAGATCATTTTAAGTTCCACTTTATCTAAGAGAAAGATTAGCTTCTCTAACAGGACCATTAATCCTGAGCTACATATATATGTAATATATATTACGTATGTATACAGAATATAATACGTACATATTTCATATATATGTAATAAATACATATATACAAAACATTTCTAGTGTGACCATCTTTCTACAATAAATACTCTCACCTCAAATAAACCAAGATTGATTGGATCAGAGAATGAATAACAAATCAAGGTCAACAGTCTACACATATCTAGGTCTATGTACATATGTATATCCACAATCCAAAATCTGAAATGCTGCAAAATCCAAAACTTTTTGAGTGCTGATGTGACACTCAAAGGAAATACTTATTGGAGCATTTCAGATATAGAATTTTGGGATGATGGATGTTCAACCTCTATGTACTCTGCAAATATTACAGAATTTTTAAAAATCAGAATTCAGAAACACTTCTGCTCTTTAGTGTTTCAGATAAGAAATACACAACCTGTGAACAAGGGTGCTTCAGAAAATCTTTCATGGAATGATTTGTATTATCTTTTAGCTCTATTTTTTCCATGAAGTTTTTGGAGACCCCTGTGTGTGCATGCGTGCGTGTGTGTGTATTACTAAGGATGTTTAACATATAAAATTCACTTATTTTACATAAAGATATACTAAAGTTACCTCTAACATATAGACTGTTAAATGACTACTTATCATATCCCTATAAATACTACAGTGTTTGAATATCGACTAGTAGTCAAGATATGGAAGTAGTCTCAAGTAAATATTAGAATGTATTCATTAAAATGAAATTTTTACTTGCACTTTAAGCCTTATAGTATGTTCAGTGACATTCACTGGAAATTTTCCAGAGCCAAAATAGCCAGGGAGACCAGAAAAAACATTTGACAAAGTTTTCTATTTATCTATTAATTTATACAGAGATTATAAACCGTGACTCTCATTTTAAAAGTGCTCACAGCTTATTAGAGAAGGTCGACTCAAAGCAAACATAATACAACGCAACAGTGTCTAAGAGAGGCATCCATAGAGTAGTCAGAGAGCTCAAAAGAACAACAACTCCCTCCATATTAGGAAGAATGGAGCCTGCACAAAAGTGCCAAACATAACATGTCATCAATCAGTGAATATTATCACAATTAATAGTGATAAATGTTTCATATCAATAAGTTGGACTAATGGCAATTTGTCCCGGAATCATTTGGCTATTCAGCACTCAGATGTCCTCTTGTACTGAGAGGTTTCTGGAGATATGGGACTGAGCACCATCCTAGACCCAGATTCTATGTCCTACATTTGACGCATGCATCTTTGACTTGATGTGCATGCTTGTTGGCTGTCTTATTTGCTTCAGAAAAAGGGCAGATTCAAAGAGTAGAAGTCCTAATGGGAATAAATCCCTGATCAGGACTGGGATCAAAGACTCACCATGGGCAGAAACTGACCCTCAACTATTGTCTAACTGACCTTTAAATCTTGCTAATAAGAAGCATAAGAGAGGCAAACAAAATATTCTAATCTGTAAAATGACGTTTATATTTAGTAATATCTTTTGCTGAAGTGGTTATTGTTATCTTTAGTTGGTAAGTTATATTAGATGTTTTATTTTAATTCTACACTAAAGTGTAAATATGCCATGCTAGAAGTGTGCAATATTAAGTTTGAAATGTTTTACTAAGGAGTTACCAATGATCTTAGGATGCTGCATATTTGATATTAAATTTTTGAAAAATGTTTTAAGTGACCAAGTAATATATCCCCAATAAAAATTAGGAACACATTTCTGCCCTTGCAGATTATTGTTTATATTTGATAACTTTGGGACCAAAAGTAGCCATTACTGTCACCACAAATGCACATGATCTTATGCTGTATATAAACTAAATGTATAAGTTCTATGTGTATAAGTTTTTTTTTTTTTGGGGATGCAATAAGTTACTTCCAAAAAATTTATTATATTTTATTGTATTTCAATTTATTCAGCAGATATATTAACATTTTTCTCAAGTGTACATTTTAAAAATAATTGTATATTATTTTCTCAAAATTTAAAGCATATTCCCAGAAATGAATGCTACTTATTTCAGTTTGCTAAGATATTAAAATTGACAGGGAAGAAAATATAAAGACTATAAAATTTCAGAAATCAGTATGGATTGGTAAAATATCTTGACTTCATAAAATCATATACATTATCCTTATCTTTCCTTTAAGTTTTATTTCTTTTCTCTTAGAATTGTATCCATTTCCTCCTGATTGAAATTAAAAATGGCATTTATTTGTATTAAAACTTTGTCCATCAAGACCCAGAAAATGTCAGTGAAACTAATTAACTACAGATTTTTAACTACTTCAAACCACTATATCTATGGTGATTTAATTTTTTTAATCATTCAAAATGATGGGCTTTACAACGTTTTATTTTTCAGGACTAATTTCATGTGTATGAAGACTGAGTAGTGGGTCAGAGATTTGAATTTAATGGCCAGCTTTGAGGACTAACACTATCAGTACGTGTGTGAAATTGGTAAAGCCCTTAATAGTTCTTGGGCAAGTTTTCCTCAGATAATCCTAAGTACTTCACTAGATTGTTGTATAAAATTAGACTGTTTAAATACTAACTAAGTTAGCTACAACACCATGCAAATGTTAAGTCTTATTTCTTTTAGTATTATAGACTCTAACCTAAACTAATAGCACACTTTTAGCTACCTAAGATAACATTTTCTAAAGTGGTCCAATGATACCTTGCAAAAAAATTTTTAAAGTATTTTTATGGTTATATAGGTTTAGAAAATGCTACATGCTATAGTTCCACTTAGAAGAATTATATATTGCAGCCCATAACAGGTCCCAAGATGTTCTGCAGTAAAGAAAACTAATATTGTTTAACACAGGTTTTCTGAACTTAACTTACTTGATCTAGAAACCTTGTTTCATGTAATACCTCTCATATTCATTTTAACAGAAGGGACCAATAAGCAAGGGGAAATTAAATATTTGAAGGTAATTATCATCTATAAAGGTAAAATGATAATTTATACTAATATTCTTGTATATAATTCCTAATTTGTACAAAGACTTGACTTTTAAATTTAGATACATTTAATATAACAGGCCCAAGATACGCACATAGAGAATGTTCACTGAGCAACCTATCTAGTACCTGAAAGTACTGGATGTTTATTTATTGCAGAGATGAACAGACTAAGGAGGAACCAATTATGGAAAGCCTGCACATAGTTAAGCTGTAGAGAATGCATTTTGAAGGAAGTTAGAAACTCTAATAATTAACCAAGTGGAGTGGAAAGAGAATTTCAGTTAAATCAAATCCTGTACGATGGTACTGAGGAGGCAAGCAAATCTCCTATGTGGATGACAGCAAGCAAATTAACTTGAAGATGTGGAATGTCAGACTGGCAATAATGAGAAAAAGCTTGGTGAGACTGAATGGAAATAGAATCTTAGGGGTGAGACGAGCTCAGGAAACCATTGTTTTTTATGGAACTTAAATATCAAAACATCTACACACCTTTAATCAACCACTCATCAGCGTTTCACAATTCATCATAAGTTATCCTTTATTTTAAGTACTAATTATTCCTGTCTAGACATTCAGCGAGTTATGTGTATGGTTTTAGGAAAGCTTGATAAATATTTTGAGTCTGATCCTGTGCATGGAACAGAAAGTCTTTGTGTGGTTTCCCAGCCAGCTAAGCAAGAATGACATGAAAAACATGCAGAGATGTTTTTAACAAGAGTTAGCCCTGTACACTCACCTTCCCATAAACACTGGACTTCCTTTTATGAATGCACCTGCTCTCTCCGGAAGCCTTATTTCTAGGAATACTGCCAAACTTCCTATTTTTGAATAGGACAGTAGATCACTAAGGAGTGAATTCCATGTAACTTCGTTCCACGTAACACATGTCATACCAGGGTAAGCCTTTAGAAAGATAATTAATAGGAGATTATATTACTTGTTTTTTAGCATATTTCAAAGAAATAAATCACAAAAGATCTTCATAATACAATAAAATTTATTATTATTTTTAATCTATGATTTTTAGCTTTTTGGGCAATTCAGATAAGGCCATGGTAAGGTTTAAATTTGAATCATCATGAGAAAAAGAATATGTGAACAAAGGAATGTGGACAATAAAAATAAAGGTAAATAGTATCATACATACACACATAAAATATTTTTAATACATTAAAAATGCATCTACCATTACTATTTGTAAACCTAAAAATAGTTTTTAAATAACTTTCCTGGTAAGGCAGAATATGATAAAATCTGTATTTGGCACTATGCTGCTTGGCTTGTGAATCCTGTTTCATAAGTACTGGAAATAATAAGATGCATATTTTCATGATATATTCCATAATCTTTATTTTTTTTGCAATTTTAATATATCTCTTGTCAATTATTCTGAATTAATTAGATGAGACATCTTTCAGAGTGTTTTAAAAGCAAGTTGTACAAGGAATTCCATAATAATTTAAGGAATTATTATAATAAAATAAATATGAAGGTCCAAATTGTTTTTATTCAATTATATTCTTCCAGAGAGCTAAGCTGAATCTTCTTGTGAGCAGCATTTAGATAGCAAGGTCCTAGAGTTATTCTTGGCAAGTTGTACAGACATGACAGGTCCAAACCTGTGAAATTTGCTTCTTTAATGGCATTTCTACAATCTTAAGAAAGTAAAGCAGTTTTTGAACTGCTTTGACAATAATGATGTTATTGAAACAGTGTTTACGTAGCCAGGGACTGGTTCTATGAACCACAATTACCAATCTGTCCCCAAGATTTGGTCCTCAATATGCCATAGAACAAGCCAGTGACTGTGTTCTTGCCATACTGCAGAGTACCAGTGTATTTATTTATTTACCACTTTGTTCCACAGAGGATTTGAACTGGCTTACAAATCTCAAAATAAAGAGTGAATGAGTCAAGATGTAGGGAGGATATGGGTACAAACATCAAAGCCAGTGAGATAAATGCACACAGACATGAACATTGGAGAATCCCGTGCAGTTGCTAGACGTAGGACCTCAGTTTGGGCTCTAAGTTGTCTAATAGCACGAGAGCAAAAGAAAGAGGGGAGAGAGAGACAGGAAAGAAGAAAATATGCTCAATTATTTAATCAAAGTTTTAATAATAAAATAAAATAAACCAGTTATTCAGAATATAGGGATATTTTTCTGAGGCCTGAATTGGAGGACAATACAGCATGGAGTGGTAGACAATGTCCTCCTTGGCAGCATCACTAAATTACAGGGAATGGTGAATTTTGTACAATTTTCATAGCATTTCTCAGTGAAGACATTTGTTGATGAGGAATGCAATTTTACCACAGTCTAAATAGGCATTTTGCTTGATTTGAGGTAGCACACTGTGTAGAAAGGGACTTCCTGGAAGTGTCATTTTATTTTCTTGGAGGCTCCCTTAGAAGCTAGAGGTGATGCCTTTGAGGCTAGGTGAATCATGATCTATAAGCTTCTTCTTAAAATACAATTAGTGTGAAAAAGCACTGACAATAGATAGTAAATATTGGTTCTTTATCCCTGGGAGTAATGCAAAGCATGTATAAACTATATAAATTTTGATTTGTGTTAACTGATTTATTTTAATTATTTAAAAGTATTTTTTAGTCTCTATTTTGATTATGTTATCTGAATTTCAAAATTGAATAAAGAACTGAGAAATGTTCAAGGTGCCTTCCAAATAATGACCCTCCATGCCCATTATCAGCTGTACTTTACAGCCTTTTCTGATGCCTGAACTACAGTGTTTGGTGTATTTTCCTCATTCAGAAGTGTCATGTAAGTTTCCATCTGTGGCATGTAAGGAAATTTGGCTTCTAAGGTATTTCTCGTCAATCATCTGAAAGCTTTAAAACATGATTATGTGGCACACAAATCTACAGTCTCTAGCTGATAAAAATTGTCAGAGCAGGTCTTCCTGCTGCTGTTCATTTTATATGGATTACTTAAAATAAATCAAACTTTTCTTGATGTTTGAATACTTATTTTCAAAGACTTGGCTTGCCTTAAATCATTTTTATCTACATAATAACTGCTAAGAACAAATCTTTCTGGATATCTACAATTAACATTTCTTTATAATCTGGATCAAACTGGTTGCTAAAAGAATAAAATTATGTAAATTTCCTTGTTTCATATGATGTTGACTGGTTTGAAAATGTGTTTCATGGTATTCTAGGGATTCAGAGACCTGAAAATAAATACCCCTATGAAAACAGTGCACCAGTTCATATGCCCTGCTGAGGCAATGGGCATAAGACCACATTGTATTCTGTGACCCTGTCCCTCCTTTTCTTTGCAACTGATTGTTCCAGTGGTAAGTGTTTGACCCAATCATAACCAATTTAATAGGTTAAATAATGGCCTTTTTCCTGTAACTTGTGATCTGTTAGAGCCAGGCAACCAATATACAAGTATATGCATAAGGGAATATGACCCAATAGCATATAATGACTACGGAAATTCAAATGGGTATGAAAAAGGTAAAAAATGGCATAAGTACTCAAGAGGAAAAATGTGTGGAGAGTTCCAACAATGAGAAAAACATGGATGTTGACAATATAGTGCAGGTTATACCTGGAATTGAAAGTCTTAAGTAGATACTAATTCCAGCCACTATGATAATATTCCCAGGACTGCAATTTCTTGGATGAAAAGTGACAAAAGCAAGGCTGGATCCTGACATGGATCATAGGAACAAAACTCGTAGCAAACAGCAAAAATCTATGGATAGGATCTGTGGCTCATCTCACAGAAAAGAGTCCGACTTGAAAATTCAGATTCTGGAACAAAAAGGGCATGTCATTATCAGAAGTGAGATTCCAAGTAGAGAAGCTAGAAGAGGAAATCAGGCACTGGGAACTGGTCCCTGAAGCTCTGTTACTAGAATCAATTTAGTAATGCTGGAAATTTCCAATGCTGGAAATTTTAAATTTGAAACAGTATGAGAGGTAAGTAGTCAGCTCTGAGATCCTGTACCCAGGAACTGCAAAGGTGGATTGGGGCTTAACCCCTTAGTGAAACCCTGGAGGGAGCAACTCTCCAAACTGGCTCTGGGCCCTCCATAACTCTCATGAGTTTTGGAGCAAGCCCCACAAAAGGAAGGACTTCAGCCTGTAAGCCACTGCTTTGGGGGATCCTTCTGGACACAAGCTCGTTAAGATAGAGCTCTCTCTCTCTCTCTCTCTCTCTCTTTCTGTCTCTGTGTCTCTCTTGCTGCGGATCTTGGTTTTGTTCATTGTCTATACTTTTCTTCCTGTTTAATGGTCCTTATTTCCTTTCCTAAATTAATCCCATCCTAGAAATACAGCCTCACATCTCTCTCACTTGTGATTCATTTTCTTTTCTCCCACACCACAAAAGTCGACTCATCCAAGGGTGCTCCACTCCCAGTCCTGTCCTTGCTTCTGAAAACTCAGTACTAACTAGAGCCTTCCTCTCCTAGAAAGGGATAGAAGGGAAGTTACACTTAGGATTAAAGGGACACTGTCAACAGAACTAAAGCTTTAGCTAGAAGGGAAATTCAGCAATGTTATTAGAATCATGCTTTAGTCTTCTGGTGATTTAGACAAGACAGACAAATGGTAGAAAAACTAATGGCCCATCCAGTAAACAGCTAGGAAAAAATGCTTGGGTAGTGTGGCAGGGTCTATTTAATTAACATTCATTAATAAAATTATAATGGCACATGATTATAAAGCCAAATAATATAAAAAGTTATGAAAATTAACAGTCTAGAGATGTTCCATCCTTTAGCTATTGTTTCAATAAAAACAACAATACTTATAACCTACTGAGTGATTATAATGTTGAATTACATTCTTGCAATAATTCAGTAAGATAATATTATATATTATTACTCTTTTCACAAATGCTGAAAGTGAGCAGCCAGTATCAACCAAGGTCAAATGTCAAAGCCCATGATGAGCACCACTAGTATTTATATCACATAAACACACACACACTCACACACAAATGAAACTTAATGTAAGTGAAATTTCTTCATCAAACATCACTTCAGTCATGAGAGAACTATTTCATTCAAAAAAATTTTAAAAACCTCAATTTTAGGATATGGACAATAAAAACCCAGACATTTTTTCATTGATTTCAGAGGAAGTCACTTTTAAAAAATTTCTCAAATGTATACACTTGCTAATAATGTTGAAGAAATAAAACATTTGGAAATTTGAAGCTCTTTAGCTAATAGATAAATAATTAGATAAGTTAATGATATACTATTAACCGTTCTTAACTTTCAATCATTCATATTCATTAAAATTTTGTAAGAGTCAAAGCAAAGTTATGTTTTAGGGCTAAAACATAACACATTTTTTTTTTTCATAACTTCGTAGCAATGTTACCATTTTACTTCTTCATAAGTGGACCTGCAAATTGCTTGGTGACTTATATTCATCACCAACCAGCTTGTGACCAGCTTGGAGAATCTGTATGAAAGCACTGTTTTTGAACTAAATATATCTGCAGTGTCATTATAATTGGATTAATTTAAATGTAAGTTTAGACTAATATAACATGAATTCCAAGGAGTTCAGAAGAAATCTTCTTAAAATATAGTCTAATTAATAACTAATTTTTAGCAGGTCTTTATGTTATTACCTGATTTACAACCGCATAAGAGCTTTAGCAATACTTTGAAATTAGGCTTTGTGGTAGTCATTAAATCACTCTGGCTATGAAATAATAATTTTAAATTATTTTCAAGATTGCACAAAAGAAATGTTTCTGTTGTAAAAGGAAATAGTTATTAATCTTTTAATTTTTAAAATTCATATGAAATGATGCATTTCTGAATATGGAATTATAATGTTATAACTCTTTATAGGAAAGCGTCTTACTGTATTAGCTCTCATATGGGAACAATCCAATCAAATCTTGTTAAGATTAAATCAACTTTATTAAATTGATTATTTTTCATTATTTATCAATTCCTATAGGAATGTAGAAGGTATATATTGAAAAGAAATATAAATTACAGAAGGGGTCAATATAGCCACTTTTTAGCTTTCAGACTTTTCAAATATTAACCCCAAAAGGCAATTTACAAAATTTGAGTACAACAGCAAATTATCTCAAAAATACTGAGGAAAGTTGGCAAATTCAATTCATTTTTGCCTGTAGTGAATCTAGCAAGTGCTTTGGTGATGCATAATTATGAAATGGGATATATTCTCTTCCACCAGCTGGAAAAATTCTGATGGTGGTACTGACCCTGATGGGAATAGGGTCTAAAGTGGAACAGAATAAAAGGAGTCATAAAACAGAGAATAGAGAACAATTGCAGAACAGGAGTAGTTTGGAAGGGTCACAGAAAGAGGAGATGTTTAGAGTTTGGCCCATTCTTCAGCATAATCAACATAAGAACGGTCACATTACTAAAATACAGCACCTACAGAGAGTGTGTGTTGCCATTACACCTGCTCTGCTCCATGTGCAGTGATGGAGAGACAGTGCATATTTGCCATGATTCTCTTCAGTGGGGTCCAGACCAGATTCAGCTACATAACTAGACCTTGAAGTTCAGTGGAGCTGGTGGATTTTAGGCTATTGGCACTTTTCTAAAAGAAATTATTTTGTTCTCAAATAAGTTATATACATAAAATTAAAGGGAGAAGTCAGATAGAGACATAAGGTCATGTCTTTGGAGGACTGGATGTTATACCTGTTCATCAAAGACCATAATAAAATATAAAATTAGATTATAAGTTGCTCTAGGGGCAAATATTTTTTTATATATTCAACATAACTTCCTACATTATCTAAAAATTTGCTTCTAATAGTAGACTTACATAAACTGTTTCATTATTAAACTGATAGCTACTAACATTCAGCCCAGATACTACAGGTTCATATATTTGTTCACATTTTCCTTTTACATCCTCTAGAAATACAGTGTACTTATTTTAGTTGGTTTGGATAATTGTCAATGAACATGAGAATCAGTTTGATATTTCTCTGCAGTACAGAGTGGAATTTTTTTTAAAAAAACTATAATAAAGATCATATGATAAAATGGAAGAATTATAGAAAAAAATCATTTATTAAATACAAATATTTGGTTCGCATGCTAAGTTTCAGGAAAAAAAAGTAAAGGTGAACTGTTAAAATAGCTGACAAAAGCGTTTTAAAATTATAATGAATAGAACACAGACTAGGGTTTTGTGTTATCCTAGAACTGGCAATGGAATCTGTTTAAGCCTTGATTCTGCAGTGCTTTGGTACTACTTGTCATTCCTATTAAGAGTTGCAATGATACATTCTCAGAGGAGGAGTTGTTAGCAACTGCAATTTGTGCTTAAACCTGGCTGTTCCATTAACTCATCATAAGCCTGAATACTGAATGTTTCAGTGCTATTAAAGTTGATATTATGCAGGTGGTAGAAAAGAGGACCTCCAAGTATCTTAAGGTCAGTTTTATCGTAGCTTTACCTTCTTTTCCGTATCCACTAGGAGCCATTTATAACAACTGCTGAAAAAGCAAAGGCACTCTTGCTTATTCGTCATGAGAAGCACTCACCCTTAGAAAGACTTTCAAACCTGCAACTTTACAAAGAATACTTTGCTAATAAGCCTGCAGAAAACCACAGGATTTATGAAAACATACATCAGTGCCAACTACTTTATATGACATTGCTAGTAGCATGCATCTGGAGTGAAGTTTTCAGTTTTTAGAACACTTCTATTTTTCACATATTTGTATCTTTGGATGAGAGATTTTATACCAAGTAATCTCCCACAGTTATTGCTGCATATCTGAGCTCATAATTCATATTCTAACCACATAGTTATAATTGGCCATATTGAAGACCTCTTTAACTCACCAAAGGGAGAGATAAACTAACCTTTATTTTGAGAAATAAAAGAAAGGTAATATTTATTCTTGGTGTTTTCTTATTCTCTTAAAATAAACCAGTGAATTGCTCCACATTTTTCAGCATACTTAGCACTAATGCTCTACAAATGACCAGCCAAAACATATTTTGGCTGCACATACTTCTCCCTGCTAGGATTTGAATCCTTTAAATAAAATACTCAGCTGTTCTTAAGAGAATGAACCAAATGCTCATATCTTAATTATGTCATTACATAAAATCAAATGCTTATGTCTCTCATAACCTAGAGCTTCCTCTTTAACTGTCTAAATCTCACTAACATTAAAGAAAAGATATGCTTAGAGATCTTCCCAGTAAAGCGTATGTCTGTATGTGTGTTTACATTTATACACATATGAATGTGGTCCAGAAAATAAGTTCAACATTACTTTTCAACTACTTTTAACAATTTCTTCTTATGTTTGCAAATGTTCCCACAATACTTAATGCATTCATATAAAATGATTTGTAAAATGTATCTGCCTGAGTGTTTGTGTCTATGCCAATTAGTTTTTTTGGCTGTGCACAAGGAATAGCACTTCAGAATGAGGAACTTAATGCTGGCAATCTTTCAGACATAGGCTGTTAGCTCCTCGAGGGGCAGATAATGGTTTCAGGGCTCAATAAATAATGCAGTCTTTTAACATAGCTTTGATTTAAAAACATTTCTCTCTCAATAAAATTCCACACATTGTATGCAATCTATAGCTTCCTGCAGCTCCACATAATTCCAAGGAGGATGTAGTAGAATCACTTTAATATTGCATGTTTTGATATATAAAACACTATGAAGAGAATCAGAAACATTTTGCTGCCATTGCAAATACAGCTCAGTTCCAAAAGAATTTCTCCAATAAGTCAATCAATTTTAAAACAATCAATCAAATATTTAAATCTTCATTGACTTGAATATCTAATTCATACAAAATGGTCACAGTAGTGGCTCTATGTTTCATAATTTGAAAATCCATTTTTGTTTTCTCAAGAAACACATAAAAGAAGCATTTTGGAATAAGAATTTAATTTTAAGGCTAAAATGCAATTATCAAATTAATTTAGACATTCAAAATATCAATGACTTTTTATGTTTAAATATGTCTATTAGAAAAGAGAATACATAATAAGCTTTAGTTAAGTATTACAAATTATATTACACAAATGGCAATTCTAACAAAGTACTTCATGTGTATTTATTAATCACAGAATAAAATAAAATTCAAGTTATCTGAAAAAAGCCAATTTGTATTTCTCATCATATTTTAAATTGGCTACATAAATTCAAATAAACAAAATTCTTTCACAATAATGTGTTTGCAATTTTTTTCCAGAAAATTATTAAAAAGGAACAAAAAAATTTAGGTTTGATTATGTGCAGCACTATATAAAAACCTTTTAAATTCTTTGATACAATTAAATTGATAACATAATTCTAGTACTGAAATAATGAAAGATTTATATATTTAAAGTGAAATAATAACATCAGAATGACCATTTGATAGCTTGAAAGAATCAGCATGGAACAAGTTCTGGTTTAAATTTTCAAAGGAATGGTAAGCATTATCCCATACAAAATACATGTCACATGAAATATTATGAAACTTAAGGAAGTATACTGCAAGAAGAAGAAGGAAGTTATCATTAAGTCCACTTTATAAATTATTTTAATAGAAAGTAAATACCTTATATCATACAATATATGAATACTTTGGATTGACAAAAAGTATGATTTATGTCAAAATATTAACACTTGAACCTATATAATGGTTCAATATTGAGATGATATGCACAATTCAGGTTTAATTATGTTTATATTTATTTGAAATTAAATCTGAAGCACACAATTAAATATTTTCCAAGTGCCGTATTATTGCCATCGGCATCCTGATATGATGACCTATAAATATTAAGATATTAGATAATTTGGTTAACATTTTGGTTGTTTTCAATTTTTGCTATTATAAACATTATTATAAAGAACTTTTTCAACATTATTTTTTATCTATATCTCTAATTTTATTCCCATTTTGATTTTTTGAAGTAGAATTACATGATTGCAAGACATGACTTTTTGAGACTTTCAGTTATTATAGCCATATTGCTCCTAAAAAGCTCCCAAAGCAAACAGTAAATGAGAGTGAGTGCATTGCTTTGTTGTCACCAACATCAAGTGTTATTATTAAAAACAATGGCAATTTGAAAGGAAAAATTACTAGTCCATTATTGTTTACATTTTAATTTCATTATACATGAATAATATTTTATTTTTTATATATGTTCTCAATTTTTATTTCTTTTTGTGATTTTTTTCTGTTCATGTCCTGGGTGCATTTTTCTAACTTTTTTTTTCTTTTTTTTTATGAAAAATATATTTTATTATTTTAAATTGACAAATTAGTAATTGCATGTATATTATCATGTACAACATGTTTGGAGATATGAGCTAATTAACACAGGCATTACCTCGCATGTTTATCATTTTTGTGGTGAGAACACTTAAAATTTATTCCCTTAGCAGTTTTCATAAATACTATACATTGTTATTAATTGTAGTCACCATGTTGTACAATAGATCTCTTGCACTTATTCCTCCTAACTGAAATTTTGTATCCTTTGACCAACATCTTCCCAATCCCCCCTTTCCCACCCAGCTCCTGGTAACCACCACTCTACTTTCTGCTTCTGTGAGTTCAACTTTTTTACATTCCCTATATAAGTGAAACCATGTGGTATGTCGTTATGTTCCTGGCTTATTTCATTTAACATAATGTCCTCCGAGTTCATTCATATTGCTCTAAATGACATGATTTCCTTCCTTTTTAAAGAGGAATAGTATTCATTTTGAATATGTACCACATTTTATTTCTCCACTCATCTATTGACAAACACCTGTGTTCTTTCCCTACTTTGTCTACTGTGAATAATGTTGCAGTGAACATGGTAGTGCACATATCTCTTTGACATAGAGTTTATTTCCTCTAGATATATACACCCAGTAGTGGGATTGCAGAATCATATGGTAATTCTCTTTTTAATTTTTTGAGGAAATTCTATACTGTTTTCCATAATGGCTCTACTACTTTACATTTTCATCAACAGTGTGCACATCCTCTCCAACTATTGTTATCTTTCATCTTTTTTATAACAGTCAGTCATCCTAACAGTGTAAGATGACATCCACTTGTGGTTTTACTTTGCATTTCTGTGGTAATTAGAGATATTGAGCATTTTTTTCATATACCTCTTGACCATCTGTATATTCTCTTTTGAGAAATGTCTATTCACATCTCATTTTTTAATCAGGTTTTTTTGTTGTTGTTGTTTTCTTATATTGAGGTGTTTGCATTACTTATATGTTTGGGGTATTAACTCCTTATCAGATACTTGGTTTGCAAATATTTTCTCCCATTCCATAGGTTGTCTCTTCACTCTGGTGGTTGTTTCCTTTGCTGTGATGAAGCTTTTTAATAGTAATAGTCAAGTAATAGTAATAGTAATAGTAAAGTAATCCCATTTGTCTGTTTTCACTTTTGTATTCTTGCTTTTGGGTTAATATCCAAAAATTCAATACTAAGACCAGTGCTGTGGAGTTTTTCCATTATGTTTTCTTTAGTAATTTTATAGTTTCAGGTCATACATCTAAATCTTTAATCCATTTTGAGCTGATTTTTGTCAACTTGAGTTGATACGGTGTGAGAAAAGGGTCTACTTTCATTTTTTTGCATGTGGACATTCAGTTGTCCTAAAACCATTTACTGAAGAGACTGTCCTTCCCCATTGTGTGTTCTTGGCACCCTTGTCAAAAATTAATTGACTGTAAATGTGTGAATTTTTTTCTAGGCTCTCTATTCTGTTCCATTGGTAAACTTGTCTGTTTTAATTCAGTACCATGGTGTTTTACTTATTATATCTTTGTAGTATATTTTGAAGTCACATAACTTTTTTCTTTTGTTTAAGATTGTCTCTGCTATTTGGGGTCTTTTGTGGTTCCATAGAGTTTTAGGGTAGATTTTTTTTTTCTATTTCTATGAAACATGTCATTGGAATTTTGATAGAGATTGCACTGAATCTGTTGATCACTTTGAGTGGTACAGACATTTTAACAATATTAGTTCTTCCAATCCATTAATGGAGAATATCATTCCATTTATTTGTGTCTTCTTCAATTTCTTTCATCAGTGTTTTACCATTTTTGGTGTACAGATCTTTCACCTCCTTGGTTAAAATTTGTGTCTAAGGTTTTTTTTTTTTTTTTTTTTTTTTTGGTAGCTATTGTAAATGGGATTTAAAAAAATTTTTTTACAAATAATTTGTAGTTAATTTATAAAAATGCTACTGATTTTTGTATGTTGATGTTGTATCCTGCAAGTTTACTAAATTTATGGATAGCCATTTTTAAACACTTTCTCCCTTCCACCTTGTTACTATGAATCTGAAAAACCAAATAACCACTGTACTATCCTCCCTTGCAGCTCTATGGGACTGTTTTAATCAAATCTGACAAATAAGACTTAAAGAAAGTCTTAAGAAATTCTTATGGAAAATCTTGGATTTCTTGTTGAAAAGAATAGATACTAAAGTGAGATGGCTAGGTTACTTTAGAGATTGCAACCTTGCTTTCTTTGGCTACTTGAATGAGAATATGATGCCTTCATTTTTTGTTTGTGTTTGAATTTGGGTTCTCCATAAAACAGAAGTCAAGACAGGATTAGACATGTAAGAGTTTTATTGAGGGAAAATTAGTGTGAAGGAAAAGAGTCAAAGGGGCAGAAACTTTCAAACATAATGCAGATTTCACAACTATGAAGGGAGAGAGAGAAGAAAAATAGGTAAGAAGAACTCAGACCACAGTGCAGCCTGAATGCCTCAGCAAGGCTAATGGGGAGTTAGAGTGAAAATTTCCCATTAGAGGAAATAGGTGTTGTGTTAAGAGTATCCCAAAACCAGTACTCTCACTGTGCTCAGCCATTGCCTGGGAGCAGGTAAGGGAACCTTGGCCTTGGTCTACATGCTAAAGTGAATCCCAAACTGTGGCGGCTCTGATCCCCACAGCATATTATCTTGGAGGGAAAGCTACACGGCACACCTCCATGGCCACCACAGTTTTTGTATTGTTTTTCAGGCTGAGTCCTGGCAGATACCTAAGTTCTCAAAACATTTATAAACCAGGATATTAATTGATAAATTTACATATAGCAATATAAGTCCAATCCTTGAACTACACTTTTTTCAGCTTCTCCATGGATCCTGTGTGCCTCTTTTCCTAAGGGGAAAGTTAGAAGAGGTTACTAAATTTGGTGGAATTAACTACAGCCCCCATCTCCACAGTAGATCTCAGAAATGCCACTGGTAATAATCCTATTCCTCTTCCATCACCCAATATAAATTCTCATACAGTTATCACCTTAGCAGATCTTGGTAGCTTACCTGTTGGTATGGCTTCAACCTTCTTTCCTTAGAACCCAAACCCTTGGTAATCACAATCTTCACAGTCAAGGGTTGCTGAACATATCAGTTCACAGCTACAGTGGGACCAGAGAGTGCCAAGAGGCTCCCAAGTGAATCACATGATATATTAGCTTTCTATGCCATGGAACAAGTTACCACAAAATTAGCAGCTTAAAACAATATGCATATGTCATCTGACAGTTCCCATGAGTAAGGATTCTGGTCGTGGCTTAACTGGATTCTTTGTCCAGGGTCTCACTTTGCTTCAATCAAGGCATTAGCCAGGACTACACCTTTTAATTTTAAAGATCAAAGTGGGATGATCCACTTCAAAACTTATTCATGTTTTTGACAAAATTCTGTTCCATGCTATTGCAGGACTGAGGACCTCAGCTCACAAAAGGCCTTCTATCAATTGGTGATCACAACATGACTGCTTTCCTAGGCCCAAAGGAAAATTTCTCCTGTAAGCCTTTCATCGAAATTGGGCCCACCCCAAGATAATCCCTTTTTGATTAATTTATAGTCAACTGATTAGGGGCCTTAATTATATCTATAATATCCTTTCACATTTGCCATATATAATATCACATCATATTCATTGGTCATGCCCAAACGGAAGGGTGGGCGAGCATTTCAGGAGTCATCCTAGAATTCTGCACACCATATTTGGGTTCCACACATCTCCTTCCTGCCCCTTTGTGTAAAAACAGCCCCACCTTCTGCTGATTGGGGTCAATTTCAACTGCCAAGATGGTGACTCCTCTTCTCACTTGCTGATTCGTAGACCCCCAAACACCAAAGTGTACTTGCTGTAGCCATATTCTGTAATTCAATGAGACTTATGCTGTGTCCACTCGTAAGATTTTTCCCACTTTGGAAAGCATGACTTCTAACACTGTAGAGCCCAGATTTGCAAAAATGGGAAGCATTAAGTCCTTCAAAGAGTAATTGTAAGTAATAGTAAAAGAGGACACTGCTGTCTCCAGCCTTTGGTTTCCAGATCCATGCGTTCTTTTTATTTTGGACTTGGCACCATATAGAAATTTCCAATTTAATGCATATAGCGCAACCTGAAGGTTGTCACTCCATCCTTGCAGAGTATTATCTCCAAGCTTGCACTTTAATTGTGTCTTTAGTAGGTTGTTTCAGCACTCCATGAGACTGGCTGCTTCTGGATGTTGTGGTTTATTATATGGCCAGTGAATCCCACAGTGATAGAATAGTCCCACTTCTCTTTAACTGTGAAGTGGATCTGCTTGTTGGAAGCTGTTTTCTGTGGGATTCCATGGTTATGGTCATGTATTCCATTATGAACTATATATGATTCTGGCTGAGATCTGTAGAGAGGAAAGGCAAACACCTATCCATCCTGTCAAGGATGAGTCATTTGTCTTTCCTAGATGACAAATGTCTAATGTAATTAGTCAGCAAGTTTTCAGACGGTGTTATCAAGGACTAGTGCCATATTAGGAATTCAGTGTTTATCTCAATTTTGAGTAGGTTGGGTATTCAGACAGCGGTGACTAGATTGGCCTCTGCAAGTTGATGTCTTTCAGTTGGGATGATGTGAATTCCAATTTCTGCCACTGTGGGCATTACATTTACATGACTCTTGACATTTCCTTTCCAGGGAGGCCAGTGATGAAGACTATCTCAGTTTTGTCTACTTGTTTATTCAGCATCTATTCCATGCTGGATGCTTTCTGGTAAATGTTATTGTGGGTTACAAAAATCTTCACCCTTTGTGTCCTCCCCTACATGACCATCCCAATACCCCTATCCCAGACCTTCTAGTTTTCAATTTTCATTCCCTTTTCTTTCAGACCTGTGACCAGTTGGCTAGGTTTGGCACACTGACTTTTAAGGCCACTTCTATAAATGTCTGTAATGTAGCAATCATCCATTTTTAGCTTGCATCTACAAATAGACGTACATAATGTGTCTCCCGAGGGTGCAGAACTGTTGGTCAATTCTCCCAACAGCAGATTCTCTAAAATGAAATTCTAAGCAGTGCATTGCCATGGCTGTCAAAGTATTCATATTGAGACCACAGACAGTAAGCATGAATTCAATAAATCAACATAGCAAGAATACTCAAAAGAAAATAGAGAAAAGACTGTGAACTTAATGGCATTTCTGGCCTGCTAGATCAACTACAAGATCACCTATTTCTGGATTTCTGGTTAGGTAAAAAATTTCTTCATCTGTTTACTGAAATCACTTTAATCAATTAAGAAATTTTTTTTTCCTGAAAATAAGAAAAATATGACAAAGAAAGATTCTTGGAGAAACCCAATTGCTTTTCATAACTTTTTCACCATCCTTGTGTAGACTTCATTCTCAAGATTTTCCTCAACATCAGAAGACAGCTACGTATGGTAGCTCCAAGTGTTATATTGGTCTTTCAAGCAGACAGAAGGAGAAGAGGTAAAGGGACAAAATTCCAAGGATCATGTCAGCTGAGTCTGCCTGTGGAGAAAATAGGATAATTTGGTCAAGTTCCTTCAGCTCAGGTCTGGTTGGGTGTTGAGCAGCACATTTCTTTGTAAACAAGTTTTGTGTGGGTGGAGTTAGTGTACATGTGCACTAATGTATCTTTTTAGTTTAATTGCTATTGTGTGTACTTGAGTTTGTGGAGCAGGCTGGCCAGCAGAGAGCTCGTGTCTAAACATAGAGCATATTTACTCTACTGGCAGCTGTTCAGTTTTTCTTTGAACTTTTCTGGTGGCAGTCAAGTTTCTGAGTTTCTCTGTGTACTGCTTACCTCATAGTGTTGTGTGTGCTGAATAAAGACTATTCCTTCTTCAACCAAGGCTCCAAGGACATTTTTGCCAGTTCCCTAGCTCATAGACCTGCATGTGAAGGGTTTGTGAATGGGCTTGAGGGGTCTGTGAGCTCTAGACCCTAGCTCTAACTCCATAATTGGGTAGTTGGAGCAGGATTCTGAGCAGGTACAAGAGCCAAGAAGCCCTTGGAGAAGAAGGAAATGTGGCTACTTTTGAACATGTTGTGCTCTGTGGCCACTCTCCTGTTGACTAGGATTTGGTTGTTGCTCACTGCACTGCAAGTCAGCATAGACCAGGCCATACAGTGGAAAACCCCTTGGGAGGGGGAGGAAATGTGGCTGTCCTTGAGTGTCCCAGTGGCCACTTTTCTGCTGACTGGAGCCTGGATGCTGCTCACTTTGCTGCCAACTGATCAAGATCTGAAGAAGAAAGCAGAGTTGTTGGAAGCACAGACAATTATCGTGGAGGATGACGTGCAGCAAATGGCCACTCTTGCTTCTCACACCAGGGAAGATGACAAACCCACTGGTGAGTTGGGGAGACTGTGCATCCTCACACATGACCTGTCATGATCCAGAAAGTGAAACAAGAGCAGCCTATGGGACTGGGTGGACAACCAGTGGGCAATCAACAGGTGACCCAATTTACCACCTATGTCCTATATACCCAGGTTGAATTAGATGACTTGGGAAGACAGTTTTGGCAGAAACAGGGAGCCCCTGGCTGCTTGGCTATTGTGGTTATGAGACCTAGGGGTGGATAGTGTGATATGCTCTGGTGAGGAGATGGAAAAATTGGTCTCCATCACCATGCACCCGTCCCTGAGGCAGCAGCTGCAGAATAGCCACAGGTATGCACAAGGGCTGGGTAACCACTCCTTAATGGAACAGGTGAGTATAGCTACCTGAACCATGTGGGCAAATGCTGGAGAACTGCCAACGATTGTTAGTTAAAGGTAAACATATGCGGAGTTGGTCCAAATCATTTGAGAGCTGGGGATGCAGCGGTCCATGTTTAATGTGAACACTCGTGGCCCAGGTGATGAAAACTTTACAGGCAGCATGAGAGACATAGTGCTATAGAATGCCCCGTCAACATCCTTTGGGTCACTGATGGCCATACTGGTCCCATACATCAGTGGTCTTATACATGAGGTAACAACCATGGTAGCCAGCTTGGGTGAAGTAGAGCATAGCAGACAAGCAAAAGGGGTCCAAAAGGTGGCTAAGACCAAACCCCCAAGAAATACTCAGGATTTTATCCCAAAGGGACCAACCAAGACTAGCCATAAGCAGATGTGGCTTTATGTGCTTGCAGCAGGGGTTGATAGGAAGAAAACTGACCAGCAGCCAAATGTGGTTATGTTTGCCTTGTGGCAGCAATTGCACCCTGAACAGTGTTTCACTAAATTTCTGGAAACAGGTAGCAATTTACAGTCAGTGGATTTAAAAGACTTTTTGGTTGCTCTCAAGTAGGTGGATGAACTGTTCCATTTTGACTAGGGAGCAGGCCATGGTGCTTATCTTCTGAGGGCAGGCAAGGACCAGAGGCCTCATGTTGAATTGGCAATACCTTGGTTGAGGACAAATGTGCTGTGTGTTTTGGCATTGATGGATTCAGGTACAGAATGTATCCTGATATATGGCAATCCAGATAAGTTTCCAGGGGCCACAGTTCGTATAGATAGCTATGGAGGACATACTGTTGAGGTCAAAGCTGTGTCATTGCCATTGGGCATAGGAAGATTACCTCCTCGTGTATATACTGTATATATATCCCCTGTAGCTGAATACATCTTGGGTATGGATGTACTTTATGGTTGGCTCCTGCAAACAACAGTTGGAAAGTTTCAGCTGCGGATACAAACAGTAAAGCCTGTGTTATGCGGTTATGCTAAACATGACCCACAGGTGTTACCCAAGCCAAGACGTGTAGTTAATGTAAAACAATATTGTCTACTGGGAGGACATGCAGAGATAAACGTCACTATACTGGAATTAGAAAAAGTTGGCATTATTCATCCAGCTCATAGCCCATTTAATGCTCCGGTATGGCCAGTGAAAAAGCCTGATGGTACCTGGAGAATGACTGTAGACTATCAAGAACTAAACAAAGTGGTTCCTCCTTTGCATGCTGCTGTGACTTTGGTTCACAACTTGATGGATCAGCTGATGACTCAGCTGGGAACTTATCATTATGTATTGGACCTTGCAAATGCTTTACTCTCTATTCCAATCTCAGCTGATAGCCAAGATCAGTTCCCCTTCACCTAGGAAGGGAGAGAGTGGACCTTTCAAGTATTGCCCCAAGGTTATCTGCATAGCCCAACCATCTGTCATGGTTTGGTGGCTGGGGACCTAGCCAAGTGGACTAGACCCAGCACAGTTACAATGTTTCGCTACATTGATGATGTGTTATTAACTTCTGATTCTCTTGCAGATTTAACCCAGGCAGCTCCAACACTGCTAAGTCATTTGGAACAATGTGTGTGGGCTGTGAACACAGCCAAGGTGCAAGGACCTGGGCTGTCAGTCAAATTCCTGGGAGTGGTCTGGTTGGGTAAGACAAGAGTCATCCCAGAAGCTATTATAGATAAGATACAGGCATACCCTCGACTCACAGCTATAGCTCAGGGGTCTTGGGACTTCTGGGGTTTGGCAGAGCTTTTATACCCCATATGGCCCAAATGGCATGCCCACTGTATGCATTGACAAAGAAAGGAGCCCCCTCGGACTGGACTGAGGAAGTAGCACAAGCTTACCAGGCTACAAAAAGGGCAATACAGCAAGTGCAGGCATTACAAGTGGCTGATCCCACTAAACCTTTTGAGTTAGACATACATATAACCCAGGAAGGGTCAGGATGGGGTTTGTGGCAGAGACAAGACCAATTCCACACACTTGTAGGATTCTGGCCTCAGCTCTGGAAGGGCACTAAAGTGTGCTACAACCTAATAGAAAAGCAGTTAGCAGCTGTATATTCTGCCCTGATAACCGCTGAAGCTCTCACAGGAACTGTCAAAGTCCTAGTAAGGATGACATATGGCATAACAGATTGGCTGTGCATGTGGGCCACCAACCCTAACGTGGGTGTAGATCACACTCCCACTCTGTCTAAATGTGGAGCATATATAAAACAAAGGAGCACTGTGACAATGAGTCCTCTGTCCAAAGAGTTGCAAACTGTGCTGGGCCCAGTAGAGGTTGTGAAGGAAACTTTGACACAACCCCTACCCATGGAGGTGGAGGCTACACCTTTCCATGAGGGACAGGGACCTATCACAGAGCAAGCTTTGCATACAGATGGCTCTAGCATGGGAACTTTAGCATCATGGACAGCTGTTGCTGTCCAGTCCTCAACAGATACCATGTGGTATGAAAACGGCACAGGACAAAGCAGTCAATGGGCAGATTTGAGAGCAGTATGGATGGTGATAAAAAATGAGCCTGGGCCATTAACCATCTGTACTGACAGCTGTGCCGTGTTCAAAGGTTTAACCTTTTGGATCTCTACTTGGAAATATCAATAGTGGATGGTAGGCCACCAACTCCTTTGGGGACAAGCCACGTGGCAAAAGCTATGGGAATTGGGACATAAGAAAGAAGTAACCCTTTCCATGTCACAGGACACTTTCCCTTATCCAGTCCAGGAAATGATGAAGCCAATGCCTTGGCTAAGGTAAGATGGCTGGAGAGAGCCCCAGCTGCTGACGTAGCCCAATGGTTGCATCAATGAATGCAGCATGCTGGCAGCAAAACCATGTGGATGGCGGCTCAAAGATGGGCCTTGCCTATAAAATGGGAAGATGTAGTGAATGCTTGTCATGTTTGTCAACTATGTGCTCAAGAGAGTCCACATCCCTGGCAGATGCCCCATACAGATGGGCAAATAACTCAAGGAAGGGTGCCCCTGACTTGATGGCATGTGGACTTTGTCAGACCACTGCCAAGTTTGTAGAATTTCAGGTACATCTTCACAGCTGTTGATATGGCTACTGGTCTTCCATTTGTATGGCCTTGTAAGGCCTCAGACTAGGTAAACACTGTGAAACCCACTTTACTGGGCATGGGGTTCAGAGGTGGGCCTTCCAGTTATCCATTCAGTGGAAGTTACATGTGCCATATTATCCCCAGGCAGTGGGAATGATTGAACGGTATAATGGTCTCTTAAAAAAGGGACTAAGGCTATCTGCCCAACCCCCATCCCCGAGGGGGTGGACACGGCGGTTAAGGCCAACAGTCAGGATTCTAAATGAGAGACCCTGCAAGGGCAGGCCCTCTCCAGTGGAAGCTCTGTTGCACAGGGCTACAGCACCTATGCAACTGCAAGTCACTACTAAAGATGAGCTTTTGAAGCCAGGATACGGTAAAAATGGAAATATTCTCTTACTGGCCCCAGCATGTTTGCAACAGGGATAGACAGTACAATGGGAATGGCTTTGGAGAAGAAAAGCCCCCCATATACTCTGGGTTGGCTTAATAGGGCCTTGAGGGAAAGGATTAGAGGATTAAACTTGCAAGTTTCACCTTGGGTGACAAGTACCTGGCCTCCTCGAGTAAAGGTAACATGGCCTGGAACAGATAAGTGCTCTAGTCTAAAGGGCACATTTGTATTATCATTATGGCCAATTATGAGTTCCCCTATACTGTTACATGTAGAGCCTACAGATCTCACAGTGTTAGCAGATAAAGTATGGTATCATAAACCAGGTAAGATACTATTCCTGCAGCCATCCTTTCTCAGGATGGCAAACTGGTGTGTATTTTACCAGAAGGGTGAGAACTTCCCCTATTGGTAACAATAACCCTTCTGTCTTTTTGCCCATAGTGTTCTGGCTGCAGGCACTGAACCAGAGTCGACTGGGTACATGCATACTTTGGCGTGATCATCTACTGAATATGCACTGAACTTCACATCACTATGACTACAAGATTCCCATGGAAAGTCACATCAGTGATGACTACTAACCAGACATGTGTGACTAAAGGACAGAGGTACGGGACAAGCCTTAAGGACAAGCCTTAAGCCATATCGAACAGACAATAGGTTGTATAAATAAAAGTGTCATTTATCCTCACTAAGGGAAAATTGCGGAATATTTTGAATGCGTAGATTGTACACTGATGGATCCTGAGGGGTGGATTGTGGGGAAAATAGGATCATTTAGTCAGGCTCCCTAGGCTCATGTTTGGTTGGGAGTCGAGCAGCACATTTCTTTGTAAACAAGCTGTGTGTAGGTGGAGTTAGTGCACATGTGCACCAACGTATCTTTTTAGTTTAATTGCTATTGTGTGTTATTGAGTTTGTGAAGCAGGGTGGCTAGCAGAGAGCTCATGTTTAAAAATATAGCATATTTACTCTGGTGGCAGTTGTTCAGTTTTTCTTTAGACTTTGCCAGTAGCAGTCAAGTTTCTGAGTTTCTCTGTGGACTGCTTACCTCATAGTGTTGTGTGTGCTGAATAAAGACTATTCCTTCTTCAACCAGGGCCCCAAGGACCTTTTTGCCAGTTCCCTAGCTCATAGACCTGCATGTGAAGGGTTTGTGAATGGGCTCGAGAGGTCTGTGAGCTCCAGACCCTAGCTCTAGCTCTACACTGCCTCTTTTTAAAACCTCTTCCAGAAGCCCTGCTCACACACTTAAATTTGTATTTAGTTTGCCAGAGATGGATAATATGTCTCCTTGTATACAGTATAGAAAAGTATACGGTATGTGAGAATTGTTAAAGTCAGCCAATATCACTCGCCACTCACTCAGAATTGGCATTTTCCATTACAAATGTGTTTCAGAGACAAATACAATTATCAGTAAATGGACAATGGGATTGGAGTGCAGGTGGAGGAAAACGTAAGTGCTCTGATTTCTTCATTATTCGCTGCGGGGCGTTAAAAGATGTTGTCTAATGTTTACAAAACAAAGAATACAGGGCTAAGACAATTAATTATATTAAATTAACTTACAGAAAAAAAGAATGTAATTTTCAAGACTTACATGGAGGGAAAATAGAAAATGTATCTCTTTAAAGAGGGAAAGAGGAGATAGTGAGTTAATTTGCTATGATTTATAGAGATGAAAAGTTCGTATATCTTTTAAACTGGATAAACATATTATTGAGAAAATGGTAACAGGCAGTAGAAGGAGAAATCTTTTAAAATAGTTCTCTGAAGTGTGAGAGCAGGAGTGGGGTGCCAATGTGGGTGAGGAAAATATAGCTTTGCATTTTATGCCTTTTTATATGATTTTACTTTTCAAAAACAATATTCTTATATTAGTATGATAATTTTTATGAGTGGAAAAACACCACAGGATGCCATAGATAAAGAGACCTTTTATTTAGTCTTTAACCAACACTGTAAAATTTTTTACTCCCCTTTTCTTGCGGCATTAAATGGACAATCGAACATACCTGACCTTAATTCATTGGCAAAAGGCTTCTGAATTATTTAATACTAGATTGCCTTGCAACTTGTGATTAGAATGAAATATACTAAGTATTCTTTCTTCCTTTGTAATTTATTTTAAAACCTATACTTTTGCATTAGGACACAGTCACAATTTTAGTCTAATGTATCTGTAACCTTTATATTCACTGTTATAATTAACCACTAATTGATATTCCTAGAACCAACTTTTGTAGATATCAAGTTGATCAACCGCGCATTGGCATATGTTTTGCTTTCCAAAGCTTAAAAAAAAAAAAAAAAAAGTTCAGTTAATACTATAATTGTCTCATTTCAATGACAAACAAATAAAAATTATTTCCTTCCAATTCGACTTTTTTTTTTCTTTACAGGATGCTAGAAGGTCATGATGCTATTTTATTTCCATATAAACTCTCACAAATTGTTGCTACATATATCTTAATTGCTAGTTGTTATTTTTGTAAGCAGTAGTTGAATTTTCATGAGATTTTCCATGATCAAACAAAGTACATATTTAAAATTTTTAAATATCAAGAGTGATTTAATTAGATTCTTTTAATCTAATTAATTTTATTGACTTCCAGCTTCTTAACTGGGGTTTCATTTTTCAGTAACTAATTTTGGTACTTGTGATGTTAAGATGCCAACCATCCACTGGTCAAAGTTTACAATTCTAAGAACAGCAAAGCTGCAAATATTGGCATGTAAATAGCGGATGACTCTGCCAACCAAATAAATTGTTTCAAAAAATACCAATGATAATAACGGACTAGACGTTTTTAGTGCCTACTCTAAATTTTTTTCTTCTCCTTGTTTTGCTAAATAAGTAAATAAACTACAGTTGTATTAGGGATGGCAATATTCCCTACCCAAACAAAAATGCATGATGGTTGGAGCATCAGCAGCATCTATCTTTGTACAGGAAAAGTAAAAAGTAAAAAAAAAAAAAAAAAAAAATCCCAGAGATATTGCCACTGACCGGAAATCAGCAATCTCCAAAGTGTGAAATTTTTGTAATGAAAAAAATTATTTCTTTATTCGATTGTAAATCCTTATTTCTGTTATTTACAGCCAAATACAATCTTAAACATAAATTAATATGCATTTAATACATAAATATTTAATGTTCTTATGGTTGTATAGTTTGCCTAATTCTTTCATAATAATTGTCTCATTTATATGTACAGTGCAGAAGAGGCAAAAATATAAAGGATTTTTTTTTTGCTTTGTTTTGTTCTTTTTTTATTTAAGCTATAGTCACAGATAGTGATTCTTTTCTGCTGTGCTATCTTTGAACAAAATTGGAATTTCTTGGTTTATTTAGTTTGATGTAGAATCACATTACATTAAAAAATATTGAAGAAAACTTGAATTTTTTTCTAGCGAGAAAGAGATCCAAAGGAAAGTATGTAAATTCATAGCATATTATTATTATTATTATTATTATTATTATTTATTATGAGGTTTCTTTTTATTTTCTTAAGAATTACCTACAAACAAAGAAGTCAAGTAACCAGAGCTCTAATGGCAAAGTTTATATGAGGAATGTTAAATTCTATGGAAGAATAAATGCTGCCAAAGTTTTAACTTAAGGCTGTGGCATAAAGTCCAGGACAAGTGAATATAAGATATAAATGAATTAGTATTCTTCAAATTTAGAGGGAATATCAAAATAATAAGAATTTGGTCATTTTAAAATGTTGACAAAGACTTTCAGAGATGTGGCAGAAAAAATCTGATTTAGTATCATTCTTTCCCCAGTAAAAATTCATGTGATATAGAACAAAATAAAACCAGAACGAATAAAAAGTAAATACTGCAGCTAATAGTCAAACAAAGAAAAAAAATTCTGGTCATCAGAAATAAATAGCCAGCCATCAGAGGATGCCAGTGCTGTACCCTTCCATGGAGGTTCTGGAAGCAGATATACTGCCAAAGCAAGGCAAGGAGCTCATACGAAAAGCTAGAAACCTTTAGGTGCTCACAGTCTTCATGGAATAGAGAAACTCTATTTTGTGGCCCAGATAAATACTTAGGGACTTTGTCACCCGTCTCTGGGTGAGAAAAAATAAATAAATTCAGGAGAAAAAGAATCTTAGACCAGTACCAACCCAAGAGATAGGATAGGCCAATGCCATAATTTGCTGGTCTCAGTGCATAATGAAAGTGTAGGCCCTCTTGTTCAAAAAGCAAGAAAAAAAGCACTATGAAATGTACCAATATAACAACTTTACCTTTCTTTCATTTCATATTCTCTCTCTTTACTTTTCATGGTTTATATTATTCTCTCTTTAAGATCTTTCCAAGTTAAAAAAAAATAAAAATAAAAAAACAAGAAAAATACCAAAAATTTTAAATTACTGGCAGGAGTTTTATACTTTTTATTTATATTGTCCAATCACAGTTTTAAATTCAAATATGAATGTTGTTTAATCAGCATGAGGAATCACAGAAATTATACAATTTGTGTTTCACAGTTCACATGTGCACATGTATTTCCTTCTACACAACGTTAGAAACTACAAAACTAACTCAGCTGCTTTTATTTCTTTTCTTGATATCTGCACATTCTATGAACCCTTGTACTTAAGTATGCTGACAACTAGAGATGCATTGAAAGGAAAATCAGCTATGGGTTGCCTTATCTTTTCCTTTTCTTCTATCACAACATTTTCAGTGTCATTGGTTGGCTAATACAGGGAATTAACACAAGTAAGAAAGGATATGATAAACCTTGGTTACAGTGCTTTATAGAATGCCATTGTGTTTTCTTTTCTGTTTGATGCAAGTTCTGGTTTGAACAGAATGGGTGACCTCTTTTGAGTATCAGTGCTCCCACTTAATCAGTTGTAGATATAAGACGCTTTTCTTGCTTTGAGTTTTGTTGAACTCTCATACATCGTGGATCCAAAGGAATTGTGTTCTTTTGAAGAATCATGAGCTCTATACATGAACGGTCAGCACCTATCTCCTCTGCATCACTGTCCCACCAGACTTTACTTACAAGACACAAGATCAAAGATAAAGAGTCTCAAGAAGGTGACAACAGAATATTAAACTAAGCATGAACTCTTCTGACTGTATGCTAAACAGATCTCACGCTTGTGAAGCTGGCTTTGGGTACAGGATCAAAATTCATGCTACCTACAGAGTATCAGCAATAAAAAAAAAAAAAAAAGGAACCTAAACAATAGTCCAGAACTATTGAAACCACTATCAAATTGCTGGATGAAGCTAATTTGAAAGTTCTATAGTATTAATGGAAGAGAATCAAGTCATTTACATTACTAGACATAAGCATTGTTAAAACAGCAATGTATCAAGAAAGACCCAAAAGCCAGTTGGAGCATAATATAATGAGTTTGTATTTTTAAAAGAAACTAAGGTATTAAAGTATAACACAAAGACACAAAATTGTATAAATTCGTAAGTATGACCCACTGGATGCTGACAAAGTGAGCACACCTAAGTAGGTAAGAATGAGTCAGGTCCAGATATAAAATATTTCCAGCAGCTCAGAAGCTCCATTTATGCCCTGTCCTACACAGTACTGCATCCTGTATCCAAAAGTAACCACTATCATGATTTCTAAAACCATAGAGCTTGCTCTTTTTCCAATTTGTATTAAATGCAGTCATAAAGTTTTCATCTTTCTTCCTTTGCACATTTTGTTTGTGAGATTCATAAAAGTTGTTTCATGTACCAATGATTGATTTATTTTAATTTTTGTAGAATACAGCATTTTTAATACAATCTGTTTACTATCCTATTAATAATGGATATATCTAGTTAGGAGTCTGTCTTAGTCTGTTCAGGATGCTATAACAAAATACCATAAACTAGGTTGTTTATAAACAACAGAAATTTATTTCTCAGTTCTGGAGCCCTTGATGTCCAAGATCAAGGCACCGGCAGATTTGTTGTCTTGTGAGGTTCCCCTCTCTGGTTCATGGGTGGTGCCTTCTTGTTGTGTACCCACATCGTGGAGGGGGTGACCAAACTGCCTTAGGCCTCTTTTATAAGGGTGCTAATCCCATTCATGAGGGCTCCACATTTAAGACCTAACCATCTTCCAAAGGCCCCACCTCCTAATACCATCACATTGGAGATTTGGATTTCAAGATATAAATTTTAGAGGAGATGTTCAGACTATGGCAGGATCATTATGAAAATGCTGATGTAAACATTCTAGTATGTCTTTTGAAGCACATATGTAACATACATTACCCAGGAGTAGAATTACTGGGTCATCAGCTATGCATTTCCTAAACTTTCTAGTTATTGCTTCCAAAGAATTTCAAAGTGTTGATAACAATTTACTTTCAAAATAGCAATATTTGAGGGATCCAGTTACCACAACAACACTTTGTACTGTTAGTTCTTTTTTTCGTTCTCTTGGGTGGGTTTAATTTGCATTTCTATGATGCTACATATAATTTAAATAACTTTTTTTGTGTCTACCATATGTGTGTGTATGGGTGCATATGTGTGTGAGACCTGCCTATTCAAATCCCTTGCCCATTTTTTTATTGGATTCTTTTTCATATTATTTGTAGGTGTTCTTCATACATGCTGAATTCAAGATTTTTGTTAATTATACGTGTTCTGAAAATATTTCCTGTATTAGTTTGCTAGGTCTACCATAACAAAATACCACAGACTGGGTGGGTTAAAACAAAAGAAATTTATTTTTCACAGTTCTGGAGGCTGGAAGTCCAAGATCAAGGTGTCAGAGGTTTGTTTTTTCTGATGCTTGCAGGTGACCACCTTCTCACTGTGTTCTTACATGGTCCTTCCTCTGAGCACATGCATTCCCAGGGCCTCCCTGCATGTCCAAGTTCCCTTTTTGTATAAAGACACCAGTTATACTGAATGAGGGCCTAGCCTGTGGCCTTCTTTAGTTTTAATCACCCTTTGAAAGACCCTCTCTCTAAATATAGTCACATTCTGAGGTTCTAGGGATTAGGGCTTCAACATCTGAATTTTGAGAGAGTTAATTTATCCCCCTAGCATTCCTCTATTTTGTATGACTTTAATTCTTTGGCCACTTACTAATAAGAACCAGTAAATTTGTAGGCACTTACTCTATTTTTCAGTTTTACTCAATTCTGGAAAATGTTTCATATGAATCTGAAAAAAAAACATACAAACATATCTTGTTTTATTGCACTTCGCAGATACTGTGATTTTTACACACTCAAAGTTTGTAGGAACCCCGCATTGAGTGTCTATCAGTGCCATTTTTTCAACAACTTGTACTCACTTCGTGTCTCTGGGTCACATTTTGGTAATTCTAGCAATATTTCAAACTTTATTGATATTATATAGGTTATGGTGACATATGATCATTGATCTTGACATATGATAATGTTGCTAATTATTTTAAATTCCAAAAGCTGTGCCCACATAATAGAGTGAACTTAATTGATAAATGTTGTGTGTGTTCTGACTCCTCCACTGACTGGACTTTCCCCGTCTCTCTCCCTCCTCACACCTCCCTATTCTGTGAGACACAGCAATGTTGAAAGAGGCAAAATGATAATCTTACAATGGACTCTAAGTGTTCAAATAAAAGGAGTTGCATGACTGTCATTTTAAACAAGAAGCTAGAAGTGATTAAGCTTAGGGAAGAAGGCATGTCAAAGCTGAGAAAGGCTTAAAGCTCGATGTCTTACACAAAACAGTTATCCAAATTGTAAAGGCAAATAAATAAATAAATAAATAACCAAAAAAAGTTCTTGAAGGAAATTAAAAGTGATACTCCAGTGAACACCCAAATGACAAAAAGTGAAACAGCTTTATTGCTGATATATAAATAATTTTTTAATAATCTGGATAAAAGATTCAACCAGCTACAGCGTTCTCTTAAGACAAAGCCTAATCCAGAGCAAGGCCCTAACTCTCTTCAATTCTGAGAGGCTGAGAGAGGTGGGGAAGTGGCAAAAGAAAGGAAAGAAACTGTCTCCAAAAGGTTAAAGTGCAAGGCGAAGCAGCAAGTGCTGATGTAGAAGCTATAGGACGTTATTCACAAGATCCAGCTAAGGTTACTGATGAAGGTGGCTATGCTAAATAACAGATTTTTAGTGTTGACAAAACAGCCTTGTACTGGAAGAATATGCCATCTAGGACTTTCATGGATAGAGAGGAAAGGTCAATACTTGGCTTCAAATCTTCAAAGAACAGCCTGACTCTCTTGTTAGGTGCCAATGCAGCTGTTGACTTTAAGTTGAAGTTCATGCTCGTTTACCATTCTGAAAATTCTAGAATCCTAAAGAATTATGCTAAATCTACTCTGCCTGTGCTCTGTAAATGGAATAACAAAGGCTGGATGACAGCACATCTGTTTACAGCATAGTTTACTGAATGTTTCAAGCCCACTGTTGAGACCTACTACTCAGAAAAAAATACTTGGATCAGCAGCTCATTTTGACAATGTACCTAGTTGTACAAGAGCTCTGATGGAGATGTACAAGGAGATTAATGTTGTTTCATGCTTGCTAACATAACATCCATTCTGCACTCCATGGATCAAGAAGTACTTTTGACTTTCAAGTATTATTACTTAATACATCTTGTAAGGTTGTAGATGCCGTAGATGGATTCCTCTGATCGACCTGGGCAAAGTAAATTGAAAATCTTTTAAAAAGATTCACCATTTTAGATGTCATTAAGAACATTTGTGATACATGGAGGAGGTCAAAATATCAATATTAACAATATTAATTCGGAGCAATTTATTTTAACCCTGATGGATGACATTGAAGAGTTCAAGATTTCAGTGGAAGAAGTAATTGTAGATGTGATGGAAATAGTAAAAGAACTAAAATTAGAAACGGAGCCTGAAGATGTGACTGAATTGTTGCAATTTCATGTTAAAACTTGAATGAATGAGGAGTTACTTCTCATGCATGAGCAAAGAAACTGGTTTCTTGAGATGTAATCTACTCCTGATGAAGATGCTGTGAACATTGTTAAAATGACAACAAAGGATTTAGAATATTACATAAACCTAGTTGATATAGCAGTGGCAGGGTTTGAGAGGATTGACTCCAATTTTGGAAATTCTAGTATGGGTAAAATGCTATCAAACAGCATCGCATGCTACAGAGAAATCTTTCATGGAGGGACGAGTTTATTGATATGGCAAACTTCATTCTTGCTTATTTTAAGAAACTGTCACAGCCACCCCAGCATTCAACAGCCACCACCCTGATCAGCCAGCAGTCATCAACATCAAAGCAAGAGTCTCAACTAGCAAGAAGATTACAACTCACTGAACACGCAGATGATCATTAGCAATTTTTAGCAATAAAATATTTTTTTAATTAAGGCATGTATGTTTTTTAGGCATAATTCTAGGCACACTTAATATACTACAATATAGTGTAAGCATAACTTTTGTATGCACTGGGCAACCAAAATATACATATGACTTGTTTTAATGCAATATTTGCTTTATTGCAGTGGTCTGAAACTAAACCTACAATATCTTCTACTTATGTTTGTATATTCTGCAACGATTGGGAACAAATTATTATATCTGTAAATCAGGTTAAATTTGTTAATTGCATTTTCAGTTTGTATTCTTTCTGACTTTTGTCACCTTTCTTAATCACTTCTGAGAGATATTTGTTTAATTCTCCCACCCTGATTTGGGGTGTGTCTATTTTTTTTTAGCTTTGTTAATTTCTGATTTTACCTTCTGAAGCTATGTTGTTAGATGCACACAAACAATCATATCTTTGTTGTGAAATATCAAATAAATTTTTTACTATTTTATTTTGAAATAGTTTTGGAATTATAAAAAAGTTGTAATAGCAGTACAAATAGTGCTCATATTCCTTTTTCTCATAGAACCCTTCAAGTTTTGCCAGCTGTCCCAACGATGTCCTTTACAGAAGATGATTCAATGCAAGGGCCATGAACTGCCCTCAGTTGTCAAATTTCCCAAGTCTTTCTTCTGGAACAGCTCATCCTTCCTGCCTTCCTTCCTTTATTTTTTTTCATATCTTGTGAGCTACCATTTATATTCCCAGAAAAGCTCTTGAGAGTTAATGAAAATTATATTTGTATGTTGTCAGTGCACAGTGGAAGCAGATGATTTTTCCGCCCTAGGATGGAGAACACACAATTATAAACTTTTGAAAGAAAAGCATGTATTACATTATATAGCTGAGGGTAAGGTAGCTTCCTGAATAGCAGAAGTGGAATAATTCTGGATTCAGTTACATTACACATGTTTATTTCAGGTTGTACCTGCTTCAGAGTGTCAATAGAGAGCAGAAATACTAGACAATTGTAGTTTACAAAATACTTTCATAGTACACGAAATCTGATTCTAACACAGCCCTGTAAATTAGGTAGGGCATGAGTTATTTTTACGTATGAAGGAAGTGAGAGTTTAAGAGCCTTTTATGATAGCATAAGTTTATTAACTTTTTGAATAGCTGAACTCAAAGAGTTAAAACAAGGAAACACATATTCTTCTCCTCCATGTCCATTTGCCATCTTGTCTTTTAAAAGGAGATTCCATACTTTTTAGTCACTTTAAATTATAAGAACAAGTTCTATTTTAATAAATATGACTCACTTTTAAGTACTAAATAGAACAAACAAATACAAGTGAAAACCGCAATCTTACATCTAATCTAAACTTCACTCTCCACATCCGTTTGTCACATTCCACCAACTTAGGCCCTAAGTGTCTGGATGGGGCGTGTTATCTGTACTTTGATTCTTCTTTCTTCTCCCCTTCCTCCTGTGAAATGGGTTCAGATTCAAGTTTCTGGCTCTTTTGGGGGTATAAGTGAGGGTTTTTTCTCCTGCACAGTTCCTGACATAAACAACCATCTCCCCTGCTGCCTCTGGCAACCCTTCCTGCAAAGCACAGTACATGATTTTCACTTCTACTTTTTAGAGATCTCTCATCGTAACAGGCTTTTTTCTTTGACAGAATATCTTCAAGATGGTTGCATTAGTTTTTTTTTTTTTTTTTTTTTTTTTTTATTACTGCATACAAATTACCATAAACTTAGCAACTTAAAACAACACACATTTAGAGGTCAGGAGCAAGATGGCTGACTAGATGAAGACATTGCTTATCACTCCCATGAAGATGGAGAATGCATCGAATATACAGCTAAGCTTGGACAAGAACAATGAAAGGAGGGAGCAGGAATACATCGAGGTGGTAGCAGGAATGTTGATGAGCATAGAAACTCGGGATAGTCAAAAAGAAAATGGAAAAATCCTCAGCCACCACCACCCCACCCCTAACCTGGAGAAGAGTTTCTGACCACAAGAAGGTGAGCAAACTTGTGACCCAATTCATGGAAAAGTCTGCACTGCCCTTGTGGTGACGCACTAGGTGTTGGGAACTGCTTTAGGCACATGTGGCTGTGTTGGCTTGGGGAGGGACACAAGCAAAGCCACTCCCACTACCCAGATCCCAGACTTCTGCAGCAAGCTTGAAACTGTTATCAGTCCAGGCACTGTTTGGCTCCAGCCATGCTCCCTGGGAGTGGATTGTCCAGGGCAGTGTGGGTGCCACCTTCAGGAAGGAAGAGGTTAGTGGCACACCCTCCACACCCAGAAAGCAGCTTATTCATGGTACCCATAGCTGGTGATCCCATCCACATGGGTGGGATGCTTGTAGAATACTTATAGTCATGAGGCCGGGGCAAAGAATCCACACATTCCTCTCAGGGGCAACCTCTGTAGCCATGAGTTTGGTTCTGGGAACTCTTGGTGGCAGATGAGACTAAATTGACTTGGTGAGGAAAAAACACTAAATAGCCCTAATTCCCAGGGCTCCTGGATTCTACAGCAGTCACAGATTTGAGATCTTCTCCAATACCCAAGACCATCCTGCTCTGGCCCCCACAGCAGATTCACGCCCTTGTGGCCACTTCATTTCACCAGGTTGCCATCACCCAAGTCCACAGAGCATCCTATCCCTTGGGAATAGGTGGTCCAGTGCAGTGAGGATGCCACCCTACGGATAAAGGGGGTTGGTGTGCACACTTTTCAGAGTCAGAAGACCCCCCCTTCTTTGGTGAGGTGCCTTGCAATTTGTGCAACCACAAAGAGGTAGTGAAGGACTTGTATACCTCTCTTGGGTACAGACATATACCATCAGCAGCAATGAGCCTGGCTAGGACTGCCTGCCTCAACAAGGGGGCTTCAGAAGGATTCAGCATCTCTCTTGGGGGCACAGCAACATACCCACAGCCCCAGCAACCTCATGAAGGGCATCCCACACCAGTTGAGAAGATCTAGTGTCCTAGTAACACTCCTAGGGTAGCAGGGTCCTGTCCACAACTACAGCAGCCTCAGCTAGAGTGGGTCCACTTCAACAGTGGTGCTGCAGACATCCCAGTGTTCCTCCTGAGACTTCAGGGCTCCATACACAAATCCAGTGACCACACTCAGTATTGCCCACTTGAACAGTGAAGCTACAGAGTACAACAATACCTCTGCTGAGGGTAAAGGGTTCTCCTCAGAGCCCCAGTGACACTGTTGAGTCACCAACTCTATCTGAGGGGCTGCTGAACATCCACCCTGTTATCCCTATCAAAGCCTAAGGTCCTACTCCTGACCACCAGAAACCCAGCCCAAGGTTGTCCATTTAAGCTGAGGACCTTCAGATCATCCCAAAGCTCCTATCAAGGTCATGGGACACTAGCTGCAGTGCCAGCAAGGCAACTCAGAGTCATCAACGTCAGCCAAAGAGCAACAGGGCTTCCAGGCATTTCTTCCAAAAGCTCAAGAACTCACCCACAACCTCAATGACCCAACCCAGTGTCACTCACTTCATCAAGGAACTACTGAGTTCCCCAACACCTAGGCCATGGAGGAACTCCCAGACAATATGGACACTGAATACAGCCAATGTAACCATGCAAAGAGTACACTACTGTGTCTACCTGGAACCAAAATTAAAACGCTCTACCCAACAGTCAATATAAAAGGCAGTCTCTCTCCTCAAAAGCCACTCTTGAGTACTAGAATAAGCAACTGCTCAACTAGATGCCCATGCATCAATGCAGGGATACTAGAAATATGAGAAAACATGAAAACATAACACCCCAAACAAATAAAATAATTCTTTAGTATCATACCCCAAACAACAGAAAACTATGAATTGTCTGAAAAGGAATTCAAGCAACAATCTTAAGGAAATGCAATAAGATACAAGAAATGTCAGATAGATGACACAATGACATGAAAAGAAAATCCAGGATATGAAGGAGGAGCTTTATAAAGAAATAAATGCCTTTTAAAAAAGTACCAGACTCTTAGAACTGAAGAATTCATTAAAAAAAAAAAAAAGAAATACAACTGAGAGCTTATGTGACAGGCTAGAGCAAGCAGAAGAAAGAATTTCTGCTCTCAAAACCAAGCTTTTTAAAATAACCAGGCAGACAAAAAGAAAAAAAGAATTTTATAAATGAGGAAAACACTTGAGAACTATCAGACAACCTTAAGCATATATAAACCTCCAAATTATGTGTTTTCAAGAAGGGGAGGAGAAAGGAAAAGGCATTGAAAACCTATTCAAAGAAACAATAGTGGAAAACTTTCCAGATATTGGGAGAGAGATGGACTTCCAGATCCAAGAGGCTCAAAGATCCCCAGTCAGATTCAATCCAAAATAATCATCTCTGAGATACACTGTTATCAAATTTTGAATGTCAAAGACAAAATGAGAATTCTAAAACCAGCAAGAGAAAACTGTTAGGTCACAGATATGGGAGTCCTTGTCAGACTAACAGAGGATTTCTCAGTGGAAACCTTACAGGCCAGGATTGAATAGGGATGACATATGCAAAGTACTAAAAGAAAAAACCCACCAGCCAAGAATACTATACCCAGCAAAGCTACCCTTAAGAAATGAAGGGCATATAGTGTATTTCAATTGCCCCTCTTTGCAGATGACATGATCCTATGTAGAAAAACCTAAAGGTTCTACCAAGTAACTCTTAGAGCTGATAAAGAATTCAGTAAAATTGCACATTACAAAATCTATATACAAAAATCAGTAGTGTTTTTATACTCTAAAAATGAACTAGCAGAAAAATAAATCAAGAAGCAAGCCTGTTTGCAATAGCTACCAAGAAAAAATAAAATTCCTAGGAGTAAATCTAACCAAGGAGGTAAAGATCTTTACAATGAGAACTACAAATCACTGCTGAAAGAAATTAAAGAGGACACAGAAAGACATTTCATATTCATGAAATGGAAGAATAAATGTTGTGAAAATGTCCATACTACCCAAAGTGATCTTCAGATTCAATATAATCCACATAAAAATACCAATCTTCACAGAAATAGAAAAATCAATCCTAACACTCATGCAGTACTTCAAAAGATCCCAAATAGCCAAATCAATTCTGAGCAAAAAAATAAATAAAACAGCATGGTACTGGCATAAAAGCAGACACCAACAGAGCAGAATAGCGAACCCAGAAATCAACCCAGGTACTTATAGCCAACTGATCTTCAACAAAACCACTCAGAGCATACATTGGGGAAAGGACAGCCTCTTCAATAAATGTGCTTGGAAAACTGAATATCCATGTGTAGAAGAATGAAACTAGACCCATACTTCTTGCCAGATACCAAAATCAACTCATGGTGGATTAAAGACTTAAATGTAGGACCTGAAACTATAAAACCCCTGAAAGAAAACATAGGAGAAATACTTCAAGATGTAAGACTGGGCAAAGACTTTATGAATAAGACCGTAAAAGCACAGGCAACAACAACAAAAATTAAACAAATGAGATTATGTCAAATTAAAAGCTTCTGCACATCAAAGGAAATAATCAACAGAGTGAAAAGATGACCTACTGAATGGGTGAAAATATTTGCAGACTAAACATCTGATGAGTGGTTAATATCAATAATATACAAGGAATTCAACCTACTTAGCAAAAAACCAAATAATTCCATTAAAAAATGGGCAAAAGAGCTGCATATACATTTCTCAAAGGAAGACATGCAAATGGCCAACAGGTACATGAAAAAATGCTTCGGGGATATGCAAACCAAAACCATGTTGATATATCATCCTGTCCCTGATAGACTTGCTATTATCAAAAAGACAGAGAATAACAAATGCTGTTAAAGATGTAGAGAAAGGGGAACACTTCTACAATGTTGGTGGGACTATAAATTGATACATCCATTATGGAAAACAGTATGGATGTTTCTCAAATAACTACAGAGAGAACTACCACACAATCCAGTAGTCCTACTACTGGGTATACACCTAAAAGAATAGAAATCACCATGTCGTAGGGATACCTGTATTCCCATGTTTATCACAGCTCTATTTATAGTAGTCAAGATATGGAACCAACCTAAATGTCCATCAGCACATGACTTAATATGGAAAATGTGGTATTTTACACAATGGAGTATTACTCAACCATAAAAAAAGAATGAAATTCTGCCATTTGCAGCAACATGGATGAACTTGGAGAAAATTATATTAGATGAATTAAGCCAGGCACAGAAAGAGAAATACCACATCCTCACTCACAAGTGCAAACTAGAAGGAAGGAAGGAAGGAAGGAAGGAAGGAAGGAAGGAAGGAAGGAAGGAAGGAAGGAAGGAAGGAAGGAAGGAAGGAAGGAAAGAAAAGAAACAACAATCACAATAGTAAGTGAACTGTCAGAAGGAAAGGACAGAACTGAGGTTACCAGAGGTGAAAAGGGTGGAGAGGGAGAGGGTTAGGGAGAAATAGGTTAATGAACACAAAGGATGATTACATTTTATAATAATGAATATACAAATTATCTTGATTTGATCATTACTTATTGTACAGTGGCATTGATATTCAACTCTGTACCCCACATGTATCTATAATCAATTATGTTTCAATAAAAAAAATAAAGCCCTAAAACTTCCAAAAAAAAAAAAAAAAACATTTATTATTTCACATTTGTCAGGTCCGCAGCCAGCCGACCCGAACAGCCCTAGCCTCGTTCCTTTTGGTGGGCGAGCAAATGGCCTGGGATTCCTCTTTCCCTCCTGTCCCCTTTGGAAGGAGATGGGGGAAGAGAGCCATGAAGAAAGGTGAACACACCTCTGGCCCCAACCAGCCTGGTTAAAGGACACTCAGACTCAGCGGGGGTTCTGTGGAGCAGTTCCATTTATTAGCACACAAGCACCTGCTTTTAAGGGCAAATGGGGAAGGCAGGTTTTTTACACCCTCCAATCAGCTTAAGGGTCCTATCTCAATGCCTATCTATTGCAATCACGCAGTGTTCACGAGTGCGGCCAATTAAGGGCTAAGGCAAGGTTCCCGCAGACACTCCCACCCTACTTCCTCCCGATGCCATCTTAGGCTGCTACGTTAATCCACTTGTAATGTCACTTAAGGTGGCGTTAGTTTTTAAAGCCCGACACACATTTTCTCTGAGTGAAGAGTCTGGGCAGGGTTCAGTTGGATTCTCTGTTTAGGATCTCACATGGCTGCAAAGTGTCAGAAGGGTGGTATTCTCATCTAGAGGCTCAACTGGGGAAGATTCTGTTTTTGAGCTTTCTCAGGTTGTTGGCAGAATTCCTTTCCTGCCTCTGCAACACTTATGGCCTTAGCTTCTTGTTGGCTGTCAAATGGAGGCTACTCTCTGCTCCCAGAGGCGACCTGCATTTCCTTGCTCACATGGAATTCCTCAACATGGCCAAGTACTTCCTAGAAGCAGAAAGTAGAATCTGTAGAGCAGTCTGCTTGCAAGACAAAGTCTTATATAATGTAACACAATTACAGAGGTGACACATTCCATCACCTTTTCCTATTTTTATTGGTTACATGAGTCAAAAGTCCTGCCCATACTCAAGGGGAAGGAATTATATAAGGATTTGAATACTACAAGGTATGTATCATTGGGAGTCCCCATAGGGTCTGACCACCACAATGGCTAAATTCCATTTATTATTTGCCACCTCCAGTTGGTCGATGGAAAACTCATGAATTCTTGTCATATCAGAATAAATTGCAAGTGGCTCCCTTGGTGGTTTGTCTCTCATCCCTGTCTCATCCCTGTCATTCTGGGTTTCTCTAGTCATCTTTGACTCTAGAGTTTGCTAAGTGGGTTGCAGGCATTTATATTTGTGGTTCCAGAGTCTTAGATGAGGCTGCTAAGAAATTTCAGTCAAACCTAATTGAAGCTTAATTCCTACAATGTTATTGCCACTTTCCACAACAGTTCATTCTGTTTGTTCTGCTCTGGGGACAGAATAGAAATGAACATTTGTGTTTCTGCATTCAGAATCATCTACCTTAATTGATTCTCTTGGAGCAACAATTATATGGCAGGAAGCATGGAGAAAGGACATGAAAAAGCTGTAACTTTCACAATAAGACTCCTTACTCTGATATGCTCCTAGTTTCATTTTCCTTCTAAATTGTGTAATTTTTCCCTTTTTATAAGCTAGTTGAAAATGTGTAGGTGAGAGCACTGTATGTGGGAGGCAGCCTCTAGGATGGCTGTCAACGTTCTCGTCTTCTGGTATCCGATCCCCTGTAGAACCCCCTCTGCTTAAGTGTGGGCTGGACTTACCGACTCATTTCTAGTGAATAGAACACAGCAGAAGTAATGAGATGTCACTACTGAAATTAGGTTACAAAAATGCTATGACTTCTGTGGATCATTTAGTTTCTCTCTCTGCTGCCATGTTTTGAGGTACTTTACAGAGCAAGACACTGATGTCCCCAGCTGGTAGTCTGAAGGTCTCCCAACACCATGTGAGTGAGATCAGAAACAGTTTATCCTCCAATGGAGCTTTGAGTTGATTGGATTGTGAGAGACCTTGAGCCAGAAACATGCAACTAAACCATGCTAAGATTCCTGACCTGCAGAAGCTGAACTAATGAATGTTTATTGTTTTAAGCCGATAACTTTTGTAATTTTATTATGCAGCAGTAATCAAATGCACTATGCTACATGAGCAATAACCCCCACAGTCTCCCAAACTGTAGCGACTTAACAACAACAAAAGTTTCCTTTTAACTTACATGAGAGTCTAATGGCTCTATTCCATCTTGAATCCTGACTGTGGGTTCCTAAAGCAACTGTGGAAGTGGAGAGCAGCCTGGAGTAGAAGAATCTGGCCAGGGTGGGGTGGGGAGCATTTTTAATCAGTAGGCCCATACATAGATTTTATCACTTCTCTTTAAGTCTTTATTGGTAAAAACCCAGATTCATGCCCCTAACTGCAAGTAAGACTGAGAAGAGAAGCACAGGATAATGGTGAGGCTGACAATCTCTGCCCCTGAGGGTTGGCAATCTTTCAGTAAACCTTGGAGGAGTCTCTGATGGTCCTGCACTGCTTTCTTTATAATTCACAGATACTGTGTGCTTATTTTTTCAGCTTGAGGATTTAATTGAAATTCTGCGACAATAGGAAATTTCCCATTTCATACAGGTAATAAATGCAAGAATTATATACTGAACTCAAGGTTTTCTACCTTGTGGAGAACTTCACTTGAAGGCAGTAATCGGATCTCTTCCTAGTTTTTGGCATACATTGATCAAGATACTGTGTCCAGCAAGACCCAACAGGACTTGGCCCCAGGCCTCTGCTCTGACCCTTCCTTTCTGGAAGCCTTCCAGCCGCAGTGGCCTTCATTTACTTTTTCACATTCTCTATGCTCCTTCTCACTTCTCATTTTTCACAAAACTCATGTGAGTCCTTTTCTCCTGACTTAATTTTACATCATCAAATCTCAACAAAATTATTATGTCCATCAGTTTTCCCTGATACTATAGCAGGTTTCCCTTTTATTCAAACTGATTAAACCATTTCTTTTCTTTCACACTGCTTATTGTTTGTAGTTACATGTATTTCTGTAAATCTTTGGTTAATTTCCCCTTTTAAATTTGTTATAGCCATGAGGTTAGAGACCATGTTTGTTTTGCTCATGATAACATCTTTGGTACTTAATAAGTACATACTAGGTGCATGATAAATATTTTTAATTGATTGAATAAATGAATGAATGATCTCAGACCAATCTCATTTAACGGTTTTGGTAAACTAGGGAGGTTTCTAAGGCCCCTTAAAAATCCAACAGTGTTGGGCCGAGCCCGTGGTGCACTCGGGAGAGTGCAGCGCTAGGAGCGCAGCAAGGCTCCCGCCGCAGGTTCGGATCCTATATAGGAATGGCCTGTGTGCTCACTGGCTGAGTGCCGGTCACGAAACAAAGACAAAAAAAAAAAAAAAAAGTCCAACAGTGTCTGCCATAGCGCAGGGGCAGCTAGAGAATGGCGACATGAGGAAAAACATAGGAATTGTCTTTAAAGAGTTACCTACTCTTTTAGGGTGAGTGATTTCCCTCTCTAATTAGTACAGCTCAGAAGAACATTTCTCCCACCACAACATGACTAAGAACACAGATGGAGCACTTGGCTGACGTTCTCTGTGGGGAGCAGGCAGAAGAATGACCTACATGAAGAATTCGGAGGGGGGTAATATAACCCGTTTTCTTCCCTCACAGGATCAAATTTTGTCCTATTATACTTTAGAATGAAGAAAGGAAAAAATAGTGAATAATATTTTTAAGTGGCACCTACTTTATTTATTTTTTCTCCTACTTTACCATTTTTTCCCCAAGGGGTTCTACTCTTAAATAGTTTTCTTTTCCTCTGAGTGTCTTGTGTGTGTCCTGGGTCTGTTACTGAATTGTTTTCAAGTTCAATATTCAGTTGTAATAAAATAGGCCTGAGTTAGAATCAATCTAAAAAAAAAAAAAAAAGCACAGAATACAATTTCCTCTTGGTTGTTCTCTGTCTCTCCCTCTCTCCCTCTCTCACCCCCCCCATTGTATTTCTACCCTGCACCTTGTATTGTAGCCTCACTCCACTTGCTCATCTCTATATAATCGTCAAGAAAACAAATGGTGGGAAAGTACTAAAGGGTCAGCGATGGGATTATAATCAGGAAGGGGAGAAGATGAAGTGAGGGATGAAGGTCTGCTAACATTGGAGAGTACTATACCAAGTTTCTACACCAGAAACTTGACATACATAATCTCGTTTAATTCTCATTGAGGACCTATTCTGTATTTAAATATTATTACCGCCAACCCCTCCCCAACTCTATATTCTAGATGAAGAACCTGAGGCTTAGAGGAGATGCACATTCTGCCTGTGATTAAACAGTGGGTCTGTGTTAGAGCTGGAATTTGAATGTAGGTTTGTCTGACTCCAAAAGCATATTGTTCTCACCTCATTTGCTTGTAAATAATGAAACATGAAACGTGCAGAATAAAAATCTAAAGTAGGTAAATCTCTTCCTGGATGATTGACTAATAAGAGTAGAGTTAGAAATGAAGTGGCTGCACCTTATTTCAGTTGCAGTGGATTCTCTAAATTAAAAAAATGTTTAAGAATTTCACTAGGGACGTGAGAAAAAATAGAAAGAAATAAAGATGAACTTAATACATGCAGTCGCTGTGTCGAGACAGAGGTGCACTGGGAATTGCATTTTGCAGGCACACCAATGACCACTTGTGCTTCAGAATTTCCAAATGAATTTTTGTATTTGCTCTTTCTCATGGCAAAGCCTTTCAGAACGCTCCTTGGTAATTTAAAAATCCATGTTGACACAAGCTTTTCTGGAGTTGCTTGCAATTTCATAGTAACCAAGAGCCTCTCCTAGCTGTTTTCCTGGCTTTATCCAACTGTTTGCTCTTTATTTCAGAAATCTGCAACAGTGTTGGTTTTGCACAATCTCAGTTCTTTCCTTATGCCCAGAGGCCAAAAGGGAAAAAAGGGTGTGAGAATTGGAGAATTCACAGCCAAATTGAATGAGAAAGTTGAGGCAATTATCTGAAAATACATGTGAAAACATGTTATCATTCAGAATGAAAGGTAAATGTCTTCAAATTTGTTTCATTTGGACTAAGAAGACTTGAAGAGATTGCAATCTTTTCCTCCTTATGCATAAACCACTGAGTTAAACATTTGCAAGGATGAAGGTGTCACTGAAGTACTTGTTTAAAAATAAATATTGCTTTTCACAGAAAGGCTAAATTCATTCTCCAGGGAGCCGTAGTCATGGCAATGACACTCAGAACTAAAATCAACAGTACCTTCTTCGATGAAGCTAGCTACTGCATGGTTTACATAAATACACACATTTTGCCTATTTAGTATTTAAACTATTAAATTAACGTTCCTGGACATCATTGTTTGCGTTCTTAAATCTTTTTCTTCAAAAATCTATGTGATTACTTTTCAGCTGATCATAAAGACGGCTATAATATTTTGATAGATCAACTACTAAATCCAAGACCCATTTGTTTTATCTGACAAAAGCAGTTCCTTGACATAGATAACTTCTTTTATTAGATAAAACTGATGGGTCTAGAATTTAGGGCTTTTTTCTTCCATATTTATAGTTAGGTAGTAATGGCTTGCTCAACACATTGTTTGCACAGTTAGAATGTCACTTTTAGATTTTTTTGTTTGTTTTATTAGTCAAGAAACTTTCTTAGTTTTTTAATGTTTCAACCCCCACTCCCAGCCCCGTTACACAGGCTTATTGTAAAAAAATTGGAGAATATTGCAAATTTAAAACTTACAGAGAATACAGTTAATATGTGGCACATTCACGTGTACTTCATAGAGTTCATAAAGTACATTCATCTGTATATCCTATTTTTCACATTTAACATACCTTCAGTATTTTCTCTATCAATGATATTCTTTAAAAACCTCATTTATAATAAATGAACACTATCTCATACCCTAGATGTTATATAATGCATTTAATCATTTACTCTATACTTAGATATTTGAGTTTGAGTTTCACATATGTACTACTTCTTACAAATTATTATTTCTACTTCCAGAACATTTGTTAAACTATATATTTTTAAAGAAGAATGAGAATATTTATTAGTTTGGAAGTTTTCTTATGTCTTGATTTTCTAGAAAATACAACAGAGAATACTAACAATGAATGTTTCCACATCCCTCTAAAACCTTATTTCATCCATCTTATTTTAAATAAAAGATGATTAGGCTTTTTTTTGTTGTTTGTTTTTGTCTTTTTTTTTTTTTTTTTTTTTTCTGTGACCGGCCGCACTGCGCTCAGCCAGTGAGCGCACCAGCCATCCCTATATAGGATCCGAACCCGCAGGCGGGAGCGCTGCTGCGCTCCCAGCGCCGCACTCTCCCGAGTGCAACACGGGGTTGGCCCAAAGATAATTAGGTTTTTATTTAATAAAGAAAACTACCAGTGCCTGGGGTGGATATCAAATAATGCCTTTATTTAAAAATATTAAACTGTAAAGAACATAATGATGTTTGGATTTTTTATATATTATAGATTTTCCACACTCCCATAACATAATTCATAACAATAATACCTTCTGATTCCTTTAATTCTTTCCTCAACTTAAGACTTTATTAGACTCTTTCTTCTTGGGAATTGAGACAGAAAGCATTTCCATTCATTCTTACCAGTTTTTCTGTTTTGTGCTTTGGGGACCAAAGAAGGGAGACCGGGTGAATTTTCTAAAAGCCATGGCTGGGTCTCTCCCAAAATATGAAGGTTAAGTAGTGAGCATGCGCTGAGCCCACCTCGGTGCTTCCTCCTCCACCCACGGCCTCACTCTCTGGGAGCCCTTAGCAGCAGGGAGTAGCTGCTCTGTTATAGCAGGAGGAAAGTGGATTGTCTACAAATGGACTCTGCCTACAAAGGCCTTTCTGTTTGTTACTCATAGCTGTGGATTTGATCCTCAATGACAAAGCAGATTCCAGGAGGAAGTTGCAGGACAGGTAATATAGAGAGGAGAGATTGGAGGGGATGCAATGGGATAGGAATAAAAATAAGATTCAAGCACATCTTATGCTGAGGAGGAGGCAATGCAAGAGCATAGGTCAGAGCCAGGCACAGCTGTAAGTCAATAATTATCAAATGAATAAGTGCATGAATATTTTGTTTGAGAGCTTATCTTAAACCATTTCTTTGGCTTCCGCTTTGTTTACTATTAGAGTTCAATGGAACATTACTGATGAAGAAGGTTGTGAACAAATGACCCCCATTTAATAAACTTCCTGCTGGTTTTGCTGATGAGTTTTCTCCCACCAAGTGTCCTCTTCAGCAATGTTGGGTTAAATACAGAATAACGAATTTATTATAACGTCTGCTAACTTACCAGCTATTTACCATATTTTTTTCCTCTTAATTGTCAGTTTTTTAAAAAAATGAAGATTAACAAGGCATTACTAATTTATAGAATGGCTTTATCCATGCTTTTAAATGTTGATTTGCATTAACTAAAATAAGACCGGGATCATCAGTTTTCCTTGGATAACTCTCTTCCTTAACAGCTATTTGCATCGAAATATGCTGAGTGAATGTGTTTTTAGTTTTCTGAAAATGAGCATATTTGAAATATATCTTGAGATTCTTGGCTTTATTTAAGAGTTTGGAGGCATCCCTTATCCCAATGTATTTTATGTTCTGTTGAAAAAATCTCAGAAACATATGTTACAAGGAAAGAACACAGATAATTTATATATTCAGAACTTTTTCTCAGCATATATAAAATATATTGTATGGTCACTTGGCAATATAGTTGGTTTTAGATAAAGGTTGCACAAAATTCAAATATATTATTTTCTATGACTCCTTTGTAAATCACCTTTGGCTTCTTCAATTTTATTTCAGCTGTATTTGTCTTTTGTGCTGGCTAATATAGCACCTGCCATATGAGCATATAGACATAATTTTACTTTTTGTTTTTAATCTGAAAAGCATGCCAGTACAAGAAGGTAATTGCTATTTTGGAGGAATAATATGCAATTTTTATCAAATATAGCTTAAATAATAAATTTAAAATAAATTTATTAGGCTTACCAGATGTCTACTTACTCACACTCCAGTCGCTGTTATATGTGAGATGCAGAGTCCAGAGAAGGCAATAGAAGGATGGTAAAGGGTTAGGATCTTTCTGTTGCTCAACAGTGCAGGCAGATAATTCTGTTTTTTTTTTTTTTTCCTTTTTTTTCCTTCTTACTGTTATTCTAGGCAGTCATGGATTTTCATGGAATGCATGAAGAGGACATAAGGCTGTATACACAGCACTGACCAAGGTGTTTTAAAAATTGTGTATGAGAGTAATTATGCTAATAAAAATACATTTTTCTAATGAGTGACTTTTGGTATGAAATTTTTCAAATTATTAAACTAGCAATCAGCCTCCTGAAGCTAACTACTACTGGACTAAAAAAAATTCTTAGGATTGGAAGAATTTATAAGGTTATGTAATCTAATCCCTTTGTTTTTATGGTAGAAGTAACTGGATAAGAAAAACTCAAGCAAGTCACTTTCCCAAGAACACCTGGCTGGTTAATAGTAGAGTGTGACATCTGTAATCACTGTCCACTCCCCCCACCTAAAAAGTAATATATAAATAAAATATAAAAATGTATATTTAAAAAAAATATTTCTTTCTCAATATCAAACCTATAATGTACTGTTTTTTGAGGAAGTTTTGCCGTTTTCTTGGAATTCTATGATTTTTTTCTACTCTATTTGCACACAATTCATGTTTACCTTCTGAATGCTAATGTAATGAGAACCAATAATTCCCTTTGGTATTTTATGATTTATCTGATACTCTATGAATAGGCAACAAATAGCTCAGAATATATTATAATGAATTTGATACGCTTATAACCAATGAATATCTAATCGACACGAATCATTTCTACTATATATGCCATATATGTTACTGAAAATCTTTTTGCTAGAATTTTATGTAAATGGATCATAAATTCCATAAAGTATAATTCTTCTTTTACATGAAAGACTTCCTTTATTATTTGTATTTCTTGTGTGAGTTGCTTGTGATAAATCTGAAAAATTCTTTATTTGCCTTTGTTTTTGAAAAACATTTGTGTTGTATATAGAATTACAGGTTGACAATTATGGTAACCTGAATAATGATCCCTCAGAAATGTCCACATTCCTAATCCCTGGAATCTGTGGATGTCTTAACTTACGTGGTAAAAGGAACTTTTTGAAAGTGATTAAGTTAAGGAGCTTGGATAGGGATATTATCTGGGTAAACCTAATGTAACCTCAAGTGCCCTGATAAAAGAGAGAAGATGTAAGGACGGAGACATATATCCCAGAGGAGAGAAAATGGCACACTTATGATTCTGAAGATGAAGGAAGGAACCAAGGAGGCCAAAGAATTCAGGTGGCCTAGATGGAGGAAAAGATAAGAGAACAGATTTTCCTCTAGGCCCTCCAGAAGACCACAGCCCTGTGTATGCCTTAATTTTAGCTCAGTAAAACTGACTTTAGACTTGTTCTCCAGAAATGTAATATAATAATTTTACAAAGTTTTAAGCTGCTAAGTTCATGGTGATTTGTTAGAGTGGCAATAGGAAATTAGTACAACAGTATTTATTTATTTTTTTTTGAGTAATTTAAAAAGTTTGCTCTGCTATCTTCTCACTTGCATGGAGAAATCTGTTGTTATCTTTATTCACTTATATGTAATGTGTCTTTCCTTGGCTGTTTTAAAAATATTAATTTTATTATTAATAGATCTGCAACATAACCAGCGCCATGTTAGACAAGCCCAAGTACAAAATGGCACCGCCCACCTCCTCCCCTCCCCTCCCCCATTCTCTTTTACAAGAAGCCTCATGGTTTCGGAGAAAATGAAACTTTAGGCATTTCCATATGTGCAGAACTCTCCATCCCCATGACCTAACTCAGTCCCCACCCCAGAATTACATCACCCAGCTCTTGGTGCCACCATACCTATATAAGCTCTACCACCCCCACACCTGGGGCTGTCCCCATTTTCAGGGCAGCCCCAGGCTTCCTCCATTTTGAGTACAGCCCAGCAGATTTCTATCTTTAATAAAGCTTGACCAGTACCCAGAATCTCAGCTCACTTTCTTTCAATTAGTTTTGAGCAACTTGATCATAACATGCCTTGATGTAGTTTTCTTCACATTTCCTGTGCTTAGAGTTTGTTGAGCTTCTTGGATCTGTAGGCTATAGTGTATACTTTGGGTTGTTATTTCTTCTTCTTTTCTTATCACTATCTTCCTAATTCTCTTTTCCTTCAGAAGATTTAATCAAATATATTTTAGGCCACTTGGTGTTCTATGCTTTCAATGCATGTTTCAGTTTGGTTCAAATTAAAACATAACTGATTATACATATTTGTGGGCTACATAGTTGAATATCAATACCTGTGTACAATACAGGATGATCACATCAGGATAATTAGTCTATTCATCTTTACAAAGCACAATCATTCCTTGTGACCCTTAACCAATTTCTCAGTCACCCCTCCCCCTCCCCCACCTTTAATCACCGCAGCTGTGTTCTCCTCTTTTGAAAGTTCAATGTGTTATTGTGATCTTTCTTTCTTTCTTTCTTTCTTTCTTTCTTTCTTTCTTTCATTCTTTCTTTCTTTCTTTCTTTCTTTCTTTCTTTCTTTCTTTCTTTCTTTCTTTCTTTCTTTTTCTTTCTCTCTCTCTTTCTTTCTCTCTCTCTCTTTCTTTCTTTCTCTTTCTTTCTTTCTTTCCCTTTCTTTCTTTCTGTCTGTCTTTCTTTCTCTCTCTGTTTCTATCTTCTATCTTTGTCTCTTTCTCTCCCTCCCTTCCTTCCTCCCTCCATCCCTCCTTTCTTCTTTTCTTTCTTTCTTTTTCTAATAATTTATTTTTTTGCTCCCACTTATGAGTGACTATGTGTAGTATTTCTCTTTCTATGCCTGGCTTATTTCACTTAACATAATTTTCTCCACGTTCATCCATATGGCTTTGAATGGCAGAATTTCATTCTTTGTTATGGATGAGTAATATTCCATCATGTATATATACCACATTTTTCTTATCCAACCATCTGGTGATGGACATTTAGGTTCTTTCCATCTTTTGGCTATTGTAAATAGAGCTGTGATGAACACAGGAGTGCATGTATCCTTTCCACAAGATGATTTCCATTCCTTTGGTTATATACTCAGTAGAGGGATTGCTGGATTGTATGATAGTTCTACCTGAAACTTTTTAAGAAACCTCCATACTGTTCTCCATTAAAGCTGTACTAATTTGCCATCCCATCAGTGTAGAAGGGTTCCCCTTTTTCCACATCCTTGCCAGCATTTGTTATTCTGTCTTTTTGATAATAGCCAGTCTAACTGGGGTGAGATGATATCTCAGTGTGGTTTTGATTTGCATTTCACTGATGCTTAGTGATGTTGAGAATTTTTTCATGTATCTGTTGGCCATTTGTATGCCTTCCTTCGAAAAATGTCTATTCAACTCCCTTTCCCATTTTCTAATCAGGTTACTTGTTTTTGTACTATGTAGTTGTTTGACATCCATGCATATTCTGGATATTAATCACTTGTCAAATGTATAGTTTGCAAACATTTTCTCCCATTCTGTAGGTTGTCTTTTTACTCTGTTGATTGTTTCCTTTGCTGTGAAGAAGCTTTCAATATAATATCATTTGCTTATTTTTGATTCTGTTGCCTGTGCCTTTGAGATCTTATTCATAAAGTCTTTGCCCAGTCCTACATCCTGAAGTGTTTCCCCTATGTTTTCTTTCAAAATTTTTATAGTTTCAGGCCTTATATTTAAGTCTTTAATTCATTTTGAGTCAATTTTGGTATATGGTAAGAGGTATGGGTCTAGTTTCTTTCTTCTACACAAGAATATCCAGTTTTCCTAGCACTATTTATTGAAGAGGCAGTCTTTTCCCCAATGTATGTTCTGGGTTGTTTTGTCAAAGATCAGTTGGCTGGAAGCATATGGATTGATTTCTGGGTTCTCTATTCTGCTCCATTGGTCCGTGTGTCTGCTTTTATGTCAGTGCCATGCTGTTTTGGTTACTAAAGCTTTGTATTATAATCAGAAGTCAGACAGTGTAATGCCTCCAGTTTTATTTATTTATTTATTGCTCTGGATTGCTTTGGATAATCAGGGTCTTTTGTTGTTCCGCATGAATTTTATAATTGGGTTTTCTATTTGTATTTTCTATAACATGAAGGGATGTTGAATTTTATCAAATGCTTTTTCATTTTCTATTGAAATAATTGTATGGTTTTTGTTCTTGATTTTGTTGATATGGTGTATCACATTTATTGATTTGTGTATTTTGAACCATGTTTGCATCCCTGGGATGAATCCCACTTCATCAGGTTGTATAATCTTTTTGATGTGATGCTATATTCTGTTTGCTAATATTTTATTTAGGATTTTGCTTCTATGTTCATCAAGGATATTAGCCTGTAGTTTTCTCTTTCTGTTATGTCTTTATCTGATTTGAGTATCAGGGTGATGTTGGCCTCATAGAATGAGTTTGGAAAAATGACCTCTCTTCCAATTTTTTGAAATAGTTTGTAAAGCATTGGTATTAATTTCTCTTTAAAAGTTTTGTAGAATACAACAGAGAAGCCATCCAGTCCTGGGCTTTTCCTTATTGGGAGACTGCTGATTATTGCTTCAAAATCATTGCCACTTATTAGTCTATTCAGGTTTTTGGCTTCTTCTTGGTCTAGTCTTGGTAGTTTGTATGTGTACACAAATTTATCTGTCTCCTCCAGATTTTCAAATTTGTTTGCATATAGTTGTGCAGAAGAGTTTCTAAAGTTTCTTTGTGTTTCTGTGGCATTGGTTATAATGTTTCCTTTTCATTTCTGATTTTTTTCATTTGGGTCTTCTCTCTTCTCAGTTATTCTAGCTAATGATTTATCTATTTTGTTTACCCTCTCAAAAAACAACTTTTTGTTCATTGACCTTTTGTATTTTTTTTTTTTTTTTAGTGTCTATTTCATTTAGTTCTTCTCTGATCTTAATTATATCTTTCTAACCACTAATTTGGGGATGGGATTATTCTTGTTTCTCTAGTTCTTTGGGGTGTAATGTTAGGTTGTTTATTTGTTCTTTCTACTCTGTCAATGGAAGAAATTATTGCCATAAACTTCACTCTCAGCAATGCTTCACAGATTTTGGTGTGATGAGTCTTCATTTTATTAGTTTTGAGGAATTTTTTGATTTTCTGTTTAATTTCTTATTTGACCCACAGGTCATTTAGGAGCATGTTGTTTAATTTCCATGTTTATATAGTTTCCAAAGTTTCTCTTGTTGTCGATATCTAGTTTTAATCCACTGTAGTCTGAAAAGATTCTTGAAATGATTTCAATTTTTAAAATTTGTTGAGAATATTTGTGACTTAATGTGTGGTTTATCTTTGAGAATGTTCTTGTGCTGCTGAGAAGAAAGTATTTTCTGTAGATGTTGGAATAAATGTTCTGTAGATGTCCACTACATCCAATTGGACTAAAGTGCAGTTTAAGTCCTGTGTTCCTCTGTTTATTGGTTGCCTAGATGATTTGGTTGATGTTGACAGAGGGGTATTGAGGTCTCCAACTATTATTGTATTGTGGGTCTTTCTCTCTCTTTAGATCTAGCAGTGTTTGCTTTATGTATGTAGTTCCTTTGAAGCCACATGCAAATAAATTTATGATTGTTATGTCTTCTTTCTAGATACACCCCCTTTATCTTTTTACAATGATCCTCTTTTTCTTTTTTTTGGATTTTGATTTAAGGTTTGTTTTATCCTATATAAGAATAGGTACTCCTGCTCTTTTTTAGTTTCCATTGTCATGGTATATCTTTTTCATCCCTTTACTATTAGTCTTTCTAAGTCTTTACAGGTGAGTTGAGGTTCTTGTAGTCAGCATATAGTTAGGTCTAGTTTTTTAATCCAATCAGCCAGTCTGTCTTTTGAGTGGGGAATTCAATTCATTTACATTTAGGGTTGTTTTTGAAAGGTATTATCTTACACTAGTCCCTTTAGTAAACAGCATTTAGTTTAAATAAGGAAACTACTAGTATGGCAGTAAGAACTGTTCAAAAATAAAGAACATCAGTGAGAAAAATGTAAAAGTGTCAACCTCTGAATCTCATAAGGAATATGTGAGATTTGTATCCATTGCATTTAGTTTTCTCTTAGCCAAGGCCACTGGTGTTTCTAGAAGTTATCCACATTCCTTGGTTCATGGCCCCATTCTTTTTATTTTTAAAGCCAACAATGGCAACATCAAATCCTGCTCATGCTACATCTCTCTTACTTCTTGCCCTATCTCTGTCTCATCTGACATTTTACCAGGCTGCATCTTCAACATTTTGCTTAGAAATATCCTCAGCTAAATATCCAATCTCTATAAATTCTGCTTTCCACAAAGCTGCAGAGCATAATTCAGCTAAGCTTTTTGTTACTATATGGTAAGGATCTCTTTTGCTTCAATTGTAATAGCATGTTTCTGCTGAAACCTTACCAGCAGCACTTTTAATTTCTATATGTCTATTAACAGTCTATTCATGACAATTTAGGTATTCTATAAGGTAATTTGGCTTTCTTTGGGGATTGGCGACTCCCCTTTGAATTGGAATGCATATAAATGTTACCTTATGACTGTCTCACCATTGTGGTTTGGAAGCAAATAACTTGTTTTCTAGTTTCACAGATGTGCAGTTGTGCCCCAGGGTGGATTATACCCAATACCTCACCTGTACCTGACTTAAATGATTAGATGATAAGACAGGGATTGTTGAACTGATTAGAGTTAAATAAGAACTTTTTTGGCTTTGAGTTGATGCTATAGTGAGATGAGATAAAACCTTTGGGGATATTGGGATGGGATGAATGGATTTTGTATGTGGAATGGATGTGAATCTTTTATAGGCAGAATCAGACAGGACTCCTCAAAGATGTCCACATCCTAATCCCTGGAACCTGTGAACATGTTATGTTATATGGCAAGAGAGAATTATGGTTGCAGATGGAATTAAGGTTACCAATCAATTTACCATTAAGATAGGGAGATTGTCGAAGGTTACCTGGTGGACCCAATAAAAATTATGTCATTAAAAGCTGAGAGCCCTTCCCGGCTGGGTCAGAGATATGTAGTGAAAAAAGAAGGAAGAGAGATTCAATGTGTGAGAGGGATTAAACTGGCCGTTTCTGTCCTTGAAAATGGAGGAAGGCTGTTGGGGCTTTGAAGATGGCTCCAGGCCAAGGAATGTGGGTGGTTTCTAGAAGCTGAGCAGTCTCCAGCTGAGAGCCAGTGAGGAAATGGGAATTTCAACATACTGAATTCTGCTCACAACTGATGAGCAAGGCTTTCCAGAGCCTCAAGAAAGGAACACAACCTTGCTGACACCTTTAGCCCAGTGAATCCTGTGTCAAATTTCTGACCTAAAGAACTATAAATTACTAAATCTCTGTGGTTCAAGCCACTAAGTTTGTGGTAATTTGTTATGGCAATAATAGGAAACAAATATATGTCTTTAATAGTGTTATTGTGATGATTCTACTGTTTTTCTTAAATCTTCAAACAATCTTCTTTCTCAATGTAGCATATAAGGCCCCACCCACACAATCTCATCCCTACCAACTACTCCAGCTGCATATTCCACCATTTCTGAAATTATATCCTGCAATAGCCTTATAAAAAATAGTCTTGCTCTTTAATAAACAGGGTTTTATTCCCCTATGTTACTTCTGCTGCTTGAAAAATGCTTTTAGCTTTTCTGCACAGTTCTAATCTTCAAACAAGATTTAGGTCACATGTTGTCTTCTGTGGATATAACCACCATTGCTCCCATAGGCATTCTTATTGCTGCTTCCTCTCAGACTCCACTGAAATTTGTAGAAACCCATATACTAGCACTTACCTTAGTATTTAATAACTTCCATACATTTATTTCCCCAGTATGGACTATGGACCCACTAATAAATAACTCAAAACTAAGTTGTGTACTTGCTAAGAGCACTAAGATTCAATGTCTAAATGACTTTCCTCCAACAAAGGGGTTTGCTAAGTAAACTAGTTTTTATCACAATAAAGACATTCCAATGTCTTCTGGAATCCTTGAAAAAGGATAATTTTTAAAAACTGCATTCTCAACTTTCAAACATATGCATGTATAGAACACAGTACACCTTGTGTCTAAAGTGATTTGGAAGTGCATTGACAGATTTTTGTCTCATCGGAGACCTCTAGTGTCAAATGAAGTAATCCATAGTAACACTAGAAATTAGAAATGTTTGGTTGAGCCTGTTTACTTAAATCTTCCAGTTACCTCTCATTATGGACTTAAATTCTTGGAGAATTTAGATGATAACATTACTGTATGTCAATGCTACTTACACATATGAAAGGACATAGTTCTCTTTCCCACTAATAATTATTCCTGACAAATTATTTCTGGACATAGGTCCCAGGTTTAATGTTGGTCTTTGTGTAATGATCACAAAGGGGTTAATATTACCATGAAAAAACATTAAACTTTAAAATTTCTCCTCTCAGTATACTGTATGATTCCATTTATATGAAGGCAAAGGGCTGCAAAAGTAACCTAAGATGATAGAAATTATGCTGTGGTTGCCTAAGCAGGAAATGTAGATTCATTACAAAGGAGCATGAGGAAACATTGGGATGACAGAAAGACTTAATAACCCCGAAGTGACCAAGGACATTATTTAAATAATTTTATTGTACTTGTTTTCTTTCTTTCCATTTTTAACACTTTCTGTTCTGGGTTGATGTTGGCCGTAAAGCAGAATGGTGATTAGGGGATTTTCACTGATAAATAGCTCTTGTCTAGACCTTTAACCCACTTTCATTTTTCTTTATTTTGTGAAAATTATTTGCATAAACTTGTGCACATTTGTACATAATAAATCCAGTGGAAATAGTGTGGTGTGCTACAAATATAAAAAAAAATACAAATAAATTTTTCCATTCCTCATCCCTTGATATCATTAGCAATATTTCATTTAAAAAATATCTTTCAGTGAGCCTTGCTTTTAGTTAAAACAATGGTACATAAATTTACTCATTTCAGAAATAACTATGTGAACTAACTCCCTGCATTCTAAAAGCATGTTTTTAAAAATGGAAATATGAAACTAGATGTCTTGAAGTTGCACATCTCCCATTGCAAATTCAGGTAATTAAATCAATAAATTTAAAGCAAAGTTAAAGAAGGTCATAATGAGTTTGCTCATAGCAATATAAACTAATCATGTTGGAGAAGGAATTGCAGAAACTGAAATGATCCAACAGTTCTAATTAAGGCAGTAGTGAGAAATGCAGTTCCAGGTGGAATGCCGAACAACCTAATTTTTCCTCCCTTTCCCACTTTTGAAGTAGCTTCACCAAATGAGTTGCCCTCTTCAGTGTTACGTGTTTATTTTATAAACTCTGATGATTAATACTTAAAATGCAAGAAGAACTATCATAACAAAGAAGTCATTTAAAATACCAACGTTTGATTACCCAAGAGAGTGATTCACACTGAATTAAATAATATACTGCTCGATCACTGAGTAGACAGTTGTACACATGAAATTTCTAATATGCCCTTGGATTCTAAATTAAATTCAAAGTGATTGTTTTAAATAGCTTATCTTTGTTCTAGCCAGAAGTTAATTAAACCCAAGATGATCCCATGAAACTGTGCCATATTTAAAACTACAAAGTATGTCAAAGAAGAAATATACAGCAGAAAAAATGCTAAGTAATCATTTATTATTGTACATAATTTTTTTTTAAAGGTGCTGTTGTTCGTGCTCACCAATTTAGACCCTGGTTCTGTTAAGTACAACCAAATGGATTACAAACCACACAGGAGGAAACAGGGTATGAGCTAGAAGGAAGGTCAAGAATCATCAAATCTTAGACTCCTGGAAGCAGCATGAAGATGAAAGAGTCTTTTCATAGTCATCTAGTCCAGCCTTCATGCAATGAGGTAACTTTGCCCCAAGGTATTGTTTGGCTTTGCATTATCAATTGGTCCATTTAAATTCTCTCGGGGTAGGATCAAGTTCCTTTAGATTTATGTGCATAAAACTTATTTTTCTGGAAGGAGAATTACATTGTCAGTGCCTAGAACTGTGATAGAGGGAATATAGGACAAAAGGTGTTCCCAATCCTATGAATAATTTTTTTAAATGGTGTAAGATAATATGATTTCACATATCAGAACTGAATAAAAAATACAGCCAGGAATAATTTTATAATTTCCTTTTTGTATTTCTTGACTTTGTTTTGTTTTGTTTTGTTTTTGGCTTTTTGCAATGATTTGCAAGTAAATTTTTTAGGAGGAATGGAGTTGGATATCTTTTTTTGGAGGTCAAAGGAATGTGGGGCATTTGTTCTGCAGCCTGTCTGGGAGCAATAAACTCTGAGAGAATAACAGAAGGTGGGTAATTAGCCTCTTTTTCTCTTTAAGAGAGCCCATTTATTCAACCTTGTAGCACTGCACCAAGCATAGTTCTTAGTATAGTGTGAGAGATAAATGTGTTCATGGAGTACATCTCTTCATTGCCAGAAAATCATTGCTGGAGTGTCCAAATAGCTCCAAAAATCAGTCACTGCTTCTAAAATACAATTATATCAAGCATATATTTTTCTTTTTTTTCCCTAAAAACATGATATGCAACTTAAAGGTAAGAAATAAGGGATAACAAAAAGTAGATCTTTCTATCTTTTTTGCTGTGTTAGAATATATTCAGAGTCCAGAAACTGATTTAGCATCTCAACCAGTAGCTCATTCAGACCCTGGTCACTCAGCATAAAATGCAAGCATTCTAGTTCCTTTCATTTTTATGACATTTCTACCATGATTATTAAACAAAAAGCTTACTATCAAAAACTTTAAAACACAAAGAAGCATAAAAAAGATCATAAAAGTTGTTCATAATCAACCCAGAAATAACTACTGTTAACATAATTTATTTCTCATATGGGTAAGTGTTCACAATTTCATCAACACATGTATGGAAACTGCTTGGCATTTAAGAAACACACAGTGGATATTAGCTATCATTAGTAATATTAAAAGAAAAACTTTAAAAAATTAAATTTAACAGAGTTGAATTGAGCCAAGAATGATTTGTGAATCAGGCAGCCCCCAGAACCAGAATAGGTGACTCCAGAGCTGCCACATGATCATAAAAAATTTATGGACAGGAAAAGAAAAGTGACTCCCAGTTGCTTACAGCTGGGAGTTTGCCTTATTTAAACCTGGTTTGAACAGTTGACTGCCCGTGATTGGCTGAGACTTGGCTATTTGTTATGAGTAGGTTACAGTCTGTTTACACATCAAGTTAGGTTACAGTTTACTATGTCCAAAGAAACCCTTTGACCAAACTTAATTAAATAGTAAATAGTAATTATTATTATGATTCAGAAATATAATTTCAAATTATTAGATTACATGAACTGCATAGATGTATCATACTTTATGAAAATTCTCCTATTTTTGGACAGTTATATTTCATATGATGTGCTATTAACATTTTTATGCATAAATTTCTCTACATCTCAGAAAATAACTAAAGTTATAGAAGTGGAAATACCTGGTTAAGACACAGGAGCATCTTGAAAGACTATAACACCTAATGTCAAATTCCCCTCTACATATAAAATGTATGCATTTTAATCCCAGCAACAGTGTGATAACATTGTTTTCCCTAGAAACTGCTGGTCAATATGCACTGGAGAAAAGTCTTTAATATTTGATAATGAAAATAGTAACACGTTCCTTAAATTTGTGCTTTGGCCATTTGTTTTTGCTCCTTTTTTTTGCAAGGAATTTTTTATTTAAAAATTTGATAGATATTAAAGATTGCACTTGTTCTCTTAGTTTTTTATTTGACTTTTAAATTTGAAAATCATAAATTTCTCAATTTGAAGTATCCAAATACTCTTTACATACTTTTAAGGAAACACACACACTCATACAGAATGGAAAAAGTCAAATAACAGGGTTAAAGGGCTGGTAACTAGTTTTAAAGCCTTTGTTCCAGAGAACACCTCTAATATCTTATCAATGGGGAATTTTATTTCACTCCCTGATAATACAGATTTTATTTTTCACTGGATTGTTTCTAACATAAAGAGTACATTGTCAAATTACTAATTTAGAAAATCAGAGATCTTGGGCTGGCCCCATGACTCACTCGGGAGACCATGGCACTGGGAGCGCCGAGGCCACAGGTTCGGATCCTATATGGGGATGGCTGGTGTGCCCACTGGCTGAGCCAAGTGTTGCGATCCCATTACCGGTCAGAAAAAAAAAAAAAGAAAGAAAGAAAGAAAGAAAGAAAATCAGAGATCTTACTAAATGTCAAGTTTACTAATTATTTTAAGAATACAGGTAATCACAAGGCACAGGAAATATAGGAAGAGTCCTAAGACCACCAATACTGGTTCCTAAATCCTTCTTTTTGCTACATCACTGCACACTGTGGCACAGATTACCCTGTGAGATCTCTAAGCAGTGTATGCTGACTTATGAGACAAGGTTTGTCTTAGTCTTTTTGAGCTGCTATAACAAAATACCATAAACTGGGTAGCCTATAAACAATGAAAATTTAATTCTCATAGTTCTGGAGGCTGAGAAGGCCCAAACCAAGCTACCAGCAGATTTGGTGTATGGTGATGCCCAGGTTTCTACTTTATCAATAACACCATCTCACCATGTCTTCAACATGGTGGAAGGTGTGAATAAGCTTTTTGAACTTATTTTACAAAGATACTAATCTCTTTCTTAATGGCTCTGCTCCCATAACTTAATCACCTCTCCAAATGCTTCACTTCCTAATACGATCGACTTGTGGAGGGCAGGGGGGAGAATTTCAACATATGAATTCTGGGGGGACATGAGCATTTACATCATAGCAGAGTTATTGCAATTTTAAAATCTTTCCCTTATATACTCTGATAGTTACATGACTTATATGACATTGTCCTGGGAACCATACTCCATACATCTACTGATTCAAGTGTTGTTCACCACATGCAAACTCAGAAAGACCAGGCAAATTCTGCTAAAACAGTCCATAGATTAGAATATACAACGCTTCATTTAGAATATACTATTCATATTAGTGTATTTGAAAGAAGTCCTGTCATTCATAAGTTTTCAAGGCATTTCGACCACGTCATCTTTTTTCTTTCTTTCCAGCTATGTGAGTGAGCCTGGGAATGGTCCTTCCCACAGCTGACCTTTGAGATGACTGCAGCCCTGTCCAAAACCTTGGCTATAAGTTTTTGAGAAACCTTGGGCCAAAGGAACCCAGCAAAATTATGCCCAGATTCTAATCTACATAGACTATGAGAGAGCAAATGTCTGATGTCTTAGGTGCTGAGAAAAGTGTTTATGCAGCTATAGATAACTAATATATACTTTGGAATCTGGAAGTAGAGTGTTGCTATAACAAATAAGAAAGTGGTTAAAAATGTGGGAGTGGCTTTGTATCCAATAGAGGGCAGATGCTGGAATAATTTTGAAGAGCTTGTTAAAGAAAGCCTACATTGCCTTGAAGAGACTGCTAGTAGAAATCTGGACCTTGAAGATGTTCCCAGTGAGAGCTCAACAAGAAGTGAACAAGATGCTGTTGAAAACTGGAGGAAAGGGGAATTGTTAGTATGTAGTGGCAGAGGTCTATCAGCACTATCCTCTGCAGTAATGTGAAATGTACAAGATGTGCTTAATGACCCATAAGATATAATTAAGGAGGTTTCCAAGCAACTTATTCAAGATGTTGCCTGTTATCTTCTTTCTGTCTATTGTAAAATATGAAAGGAGAACAAGATATTCTACTGCCAGTAAGCAGCATGAGAAAATTACTCAGCTGAAAGCAGGTCTTACCTTTTATGGAAGAGGAATGACTTAGAGGGCAGAATCAAGAGCCCAGATGGGGATGCAGACAGCCACTGAGGATTATTCCCTGGTTTGGAGACCTAAGAGGGGAACTTCCAACTTCTGTTAGTTGCTATGGACCCGTGATTCAGATTTTGTTCCCATTTTCATTCTATATTTATTTCCTCACCACTGGGACAGGAACAGGGGGAAAAATCGTAAGGAGCATGAGAATGTACAAATGACAATATACATAACACCATGTTAAATAGGAGAAACCAGACACAAAAAGCTATATGCCATACGATTCTAGGTTATGAGAGAGGGAGCCCTCGTAAATGGAATTAATGCCCTTATCAGAGGCCCCAGAGAGCTAGCTAGCCTCTTCCACCATGTGAGGGCACAGCAACAAGGAGCCTCTGCGGAAGCTGGCCCTCCACAGAAACCGAACGTGATGGTGCCCTGTCTTGGACTTCCCAGCCTCCAGAACTGTGGGAAATAAATTTCTGTTGTTTTCAAGGCACACAGTTCAGGACATATTGTGATAGCAACCCAGACCTACTAAGACACAGATTTCTTCCATGTGGTGGGGAGACAGTTTCTCACAGTTCAGATTTTATCCTTTTAGCTTAACAGAAAATAGTATCTTTTTCTGTGCCTTAGTTTCTTCATCTGTAAAATGGGGATAATAGTACTTAGCTCTTAAGGTTTTTGTGAAAATGGATGGTTTACTCAAGTGTTCAGAAGTATTCCTAACACATAGTAAGACTGGGTTTAGCTATCCAGCCTGGACTTTTCCCTTAAATCTGCACTCATATATCAAGTTGCCTATTTGAGATCTCCATCTAGATGTCTATAAAGTATCTCAAGTTTAATATTTTTAAAACTGAGCTCCTGGTATCCTCTTTCTACATGCTTTTCTCACAGTTACCTTATGTCAGTATATTCAATTTTCCTGGTTACTCAAGCCAAAAATCATCCTTGACTATTGTTTTTCTCCCATATCCCACGTCAATTTTTTCTTTTTTTTAAGTTTATTTTTTTAATATTATCATTTTTTTACATTCTAAGAATTTTTTAACAAATCACATCAGCTAGGCTAGGGCTATCTAATTAGATTTTCTATACTGAAGGAAAAGATCTGTATCTGTGCTTTCTAATATGGTAGCATAAGCTTATGTGGCTATTGAGCCCTTGAAATGTGGCTGGCATAATTGAGGAACTGAATTTTCAGGTTTATTTCATTTTTAACAATTTAAGCTTAAATTTCAATGAATGACTGCATTTGCCTAGTGGTTATCATATCGGCTGGCACATTCATGAGTAACTTCAAAATTTACCTAAAGTCTCACCACTTCTGATGAATTTCATCGCTACAATCCTAGACCAGGGCACCCTCATCTCTTGTACTGATTTTTCAACAGTCTCAGTAAGTAGTCCTCTTCTTTCATCAGTGTACCCCCTTCAGTCTGTTCTTCATACAGCAGCCAAGGCAGGACTTGAAATTTTCATTACATCACAGCAGGACCTCTACGAAATCCCTCTGAAGTTTTCTCTTTTCATTCAGGGCAAGAGTCCCAGTTACTGCAGCCCCAACTCTACCCAGCCTTGTTGTTATCTCTCTGACTTTTCTTCTATTACTCTCTTCTCATTCACTTTGTTTTATATTCATTGGCATTTACATCAACAGTCACATTCCCAATAAGGACCTTTGCAATTGTTTTTTTCTTCTTCCTGGAAAGTTCTTGGCAGGGTTTGCTCTTTTACTTCTTTTGGGTCTTTACTCACATTCTCAATAAGGCTCTTCCTGTCTACATTTTCTAAATTTACAACCCCCCCCATACTTCCTATCACCTTTTACTAACTTACTTTTTTCTCCTTAGTATGTATTTCTAACATTCTAGATATCTTACTTATCATATTCATTGTCTGTCTCCTTCATTAAAAATGAAAGCTCCATGATGGCAGTGATGTTTATTGTTTGTTTCAGTCTGTATCCTGAGCATATAAAACTGTGCCAGTACCTAGCAGGTTTTCAATAAATAGTTGTATCAATTGGGCATATATCCTATATACTCTACAAGACTTAATTTATATTAATCTTATCTGTATACAATACATATACCATATATATATATGACTCTCTTTAGTCTTGTAAATATTTACTTTCTATGGGCATATACACATGACTTCCATTAACTAAAGATTTCAGGCAAGATGTGGATTCTGACTAAACAATATTTGTAGACTTAGCCAGAAAAAAAAATCATGATAAGACTTAATTTAAAAATGAGTTCTTGGTATGTAAGATCTCTCTAATAAAGGCTTCATTATAGGCTCCATCTTTGGAAAAATCATTTTGCTTATTTGAGACATAATTATTGTATAGAACACCAAAATGAATAAATATTATTTTATTTTTTACTTAATTTACTGTGCTCTACACTATAATGTAAAACTTTAAAAAATTTAATTAAATCCGTCTAATCAACTCCCTTTAACTAATTGTATCTTGAAGTTTGTCTCTAACACAGATATTTTATTAACATATGTATGTTCAATTTTAAAATTAAAAACAATTCTATTAAATTTTTGCATAACATTCTCTCAAAATAAATTCTCTTCTGTAATTGGAAAAAATAATTTCCAATGACAATGATTTTCTGAATTTGTTGGTTCCACCATTTTTAAATATAAGAACATATGGTATATTATGTAAGTACTATTAGTGAGGGTCAATGAAAATAATTGTTTTTGTTAACACTAAATTTCATTGCCTTCAATACGTGCTTGGTTATAAATTAATCAGTAATCAAAATCCTTAAATAGTTGCAGGGCAATTAAATTGATAAAACCCACAGTTCCCAAATAGTACACTGAGTAGCTTGGGATGTCATAGTGAACTCATACAGGTATCATGGGAGATTTGACATTTGTGAAGGAAAGACAAAAACACTCAACGTCTCATGGACACTCTCTGAACTACTAGCTCAAGAGAGTCCACATTTCCAACATTAGATCATGATACATTCTTCTCAAAGATGTTGTATTTTTTTGAGCCTGGGTTTTCTGTTATTTTCCACAATGACAGCTAAATATTGTTAGAAAATCAGTGTGAAATAGGAAATGAGGTTGGCACTATCCAATCAGATTTCAAGGACTGAGAAGTGTGTGGTACCCAACTGGTACACATAGCCCGTTAGGAACTAATTGTTGTTATTTAAGAATGAAATAAAAATATTATTTTTCTTTTAATGTATGTATGGCATTTTTTTCCAAGTAACTACTAATTTGTTGGGATATTAACAGTTATTATGTTGTGTAGACCTACGTATTTAATAAATAAAACTCTTAGAGATTTCTTTTTTGCCTAGGGGCACTGTGAAAATATTACTAAAATACAAGAGTGTTGTGAACTGAAAAAATGTGGGAACCTGTGGAGTCAGGTTTTTACTTTTATTATTTACTGAAATTCTGCTTTTAGTTTTTGTAACTTTAGGAAATGTTGTTTATAGGAAAATGATATGATGAGGCTCTCAGAGCTATAAGAAATTATTTATGAAAGTGAATTTGTGGTCCTGTTCCTAACTACTTTCGATTGTTTATCACAATAGAACTTGGAAACATTATTCAATTTGGCTTCATAACAAAAGATAATCAAAAATAAAAAATAGTGAGGTTTTGGTTTCAGGAAAACTTCAAAACATAGTTTTGAAACCCTTCGGATTTGACAAAACCCAACTGAGTACTGCCAAGGCACTCTTTTTCCTAATTTTTTAGACTCTTGTGTATTGTGGAGAAATTTAATCCTTATGTTACTGATTCATTTACACTGAACTCATCAAAATGTTTGGTAAATGCTACAGCATTTGATACCCAAAGAACTTTATAATAATTTACATCTGGAAATTCTAAACTTTTATAAATAATTCTTTAACCCCTTTTCTTTAAACCAGAAAATCATTTTTTTCCAAAGCACGTAGAACTAGAATTCAAATTTGACCTTAACTTGGCACAGTTCAGAAACCAAGTGGAAGTAAACTAGTGAAAGATTTTTGAGTGTCCCTCTAGTGAACTATTTTCAACATGGTAGATTTGAGTTGTCCTTAGTGGAACACAATTTTAATAATTAAAAAACTGAGTAAATAAAAGATTCTATATGTATTTTCTTTTAATGGAAATATTCCTATTCTGATAATGAAAAATTGCATTTTAATCATTTTGTAAGTTTTCTTAGTGGATAAATTTAATATGTCATATTGGCAAATTAATTATCTTATTTTTCATTCGCAAAACTATCAAAACTGACATAATAGATTCTGCCACAGTATCTTAAGTGTAATAAATGCTGCATATACCCAAGAATGTGTCCTGAAGCAACCAACAGTTGACATGTTAAAAACCAAAAATTTTAAAAAATGCATTAGATCATGTCTAAAAGGCAAATAAATGTTTCTTGATCACACTGTGTTGTTGGGCTTAACTTTTAAACATCCTCAACATAAGACATTAATGAAATAAAATTAAACACGAAGCAAATACTAAATGTGAGTAATCTTATTTATATTCAACAATCAGCTCACTAAAGTACAATGCCTGGTTTCCTTTGATACACAAAGACGATATAATATTATCGGGATATTTGCTAGGTCGAATCTTATAAAACTGCAATTTTTTAAGACAATGTGGTGAAATTACATGCAATTTCACTTGGCTGAACCCATATCTGGCCAGGAACATGTCACTATGAAAAGTATTGTTTCTAGAAAAATCACTTTATCAGAAAGATTTAGTTTTCATATTTTAAAAGAGCTGTTCATCTTATTATATTTCTATAATCCAAACATTTTCTGAATTAATCTGGAAATGAACTTCAAACCTTAGTAGTTGTTTGAGTCTAATGGTCAGTATAGATACATTCTAAGATTATAACCCTAAATCTCAGTGGATTAAAAAATAATGAATTTATTTTTCACTCGTGCTACTTGCCCGTCTTTACTCTAGGATCGAAGCTGATGTGACACTGGATAGTCAATGGAGCCAGAGGGAGAAGGGAACACAGTGAAGGGCAAACTAGCGCTTAAAAGTTCTGCTGAGGAGTCAGACAGTTCACTTCTGCTCACATTTGCCAAAGCAAATCATGTGGCAAACAACATTTGTGGAAATGAGAAAACACCATTCTGCCAGGTACTCCAAAAATGAGAGCAGAATATTGGTGAAGAGCTCTAATGAAACAGTACTGACACTTTAACTGAGAGCTCGTCGATTATGGAAGGTCCACCACAGAATGTAAACCTTCAGTAATGCCTGTTACTCCAAATACAACTACAGAAGGACCTGTAAATATTAATAAAAATGAGTGCTGGAGATGTAACAATTTATTGTGCATAAAATCTAGCAAATGCAGTGAAGAAAAACCAAAACACTGTGTAGTATGGGTAAAGAATATCCCTACTTCTATCTTATTTGAACGAACTAACTTTTCTAGGGTTAGATTAGGTTAACACAAGAAGACCAGTGGTTACGGTCTGAACCACTGTCACATGACGATGCCTCGTGTAGCCAAATCAATGTTGACTGTGGCTTAACAGTCAACTGGCTGATGTTGATTCCATCAAAACTGAGGAGGAAAAGAAAAAAAAAAAAAAACTAATCTGTTTGTCTTTTGGCTTTTGGGGGCTTCTTGTGTGTTTACATGGACACACTTTCACACACATGTTCTTTCCTCTTTTTTTTCTTGTCTTTTTTTCTAACTATATGATCTCATGGTGCTGCATAGTCAGAGGCAGGAGTAGCAGACACCGCAAAATATGTCATTTTATTTTGTAAGGAAGCAAATTGTACATGCAAATGGTCAAACAACTCACAGGCTAGTAGGAGTAAATTCCTTAAAGAAATAAATTTTTGCCTGAGACAAAAAAATGTCAAGAAAAAACAAATATGAGTAATAATAAAAAAGGTAAACCAGCATATATAGGCCTGTTCTTAAGAAGTAAAGATTCAAGCAAAATATGTTTAGGGGTTGAACATTAAATTTCTTTAAGTTAACCAATTTGGAAAATTTCAGAGTGACCATTAATGACACATTTAAGAATCCTATGAGCATCAATTATGTAATATTCTAGTGTTTTAAATAAATTACTTTCAAATTCTTTTTAATTTCTTGATCCAGAGTGTTAGATCAGACACAGTGGCAGTATCACTAATTACTCCCAGTGTAGTATAAAAGGACAAACGACTACATCTCAGACAAATCCAAGCCACCACAGGTAATTTTCTCTAATATGTAGCTTATCTTTGCTTGATTTAAAAAAAAAAATCTGATGTTATAGGCTAGAAAGATAATTTATAGAAAGGAATGTGAAACTCTTGCTTAGAGACTATCTTGCTGCCATAAACATTTTACAAATTTAGTTCAGCAAGCAACAGGGGAAACTCAGCTTTAGTGAATCTGAATGTGAAATGGTTTAGTTGGTTTTGTTCACTCTGATCTGATCTGGTCATGTTCATTTTTCTTGGATGTTGCCTTTATTTTTAAATGTAACTACTCCACATTCAAGGAAGAGAAAACCTTACGACAGCATTACTCAAAATTGAGGAGTAATTCAATTTCTAAGTATTAAATTTAAAATATTATAGTAAATATATTTATTGCTAAAGTAAATATAATGTTAAATGCATAACACACAATAACCAATGTGCTTTTCCAAAGCACTACTTTCCTTAATTAGCAAGAATTTATTAATGACTAAAACTTTCACAATTTTTTCCTCATAGTTTAACTTTTTGACGAAACATGATTTGATAGTTTTTAAACAACCTGGGTTTTTTGGGGAGTTTTCTGTTTGTTTTTTGTTTTTTTGTTTTTTCATGATTGAGTCTCTGCCTACTGGTTAGGCTCAGAAATATTTTTATATTCTATTTCCTTTCAACTTTTTCCTTGGCATCTAGCTTTGTATCATCTTGTTCTCTAGAAAGTAGGTCCTTGCTTGTGAGCCATGGCTCAAATATTCTATTATTTTCTAGATCCTTTGCATAATATATATCATTATCGACAGTGTCTCATTGAGCTCACTCTAGGCTTTGTAGCTTCCATGGCATGACCATCTGGAGATATTATTTCACTTCAAAAGTCTAAATCAATCCCTTTCTCATCTGCTGCCTCAAAGATCCATTTTTTTTCCCACACTCTCACTGTGCAAGAGTTCAAAATCATTGATTTTATCATCTCATTAGTACTATTTTTTACATTGGCATTCTATTCAATATGTTTTTAAAGTGCCTAAAGTGCTAATGGGATCTTTACCAACTTTCTTATGTTTACCCACTAGTGTAATTCCATCTATTATTCACAAAACAGCCCTCCAAGTTCATTTTTTCATATTTTGTAATCTGTGCTTTTTATACATCACTTAGCTAAATTAAAAGTTAAATTTAGTAAACTATTTGAAAAAAATGATCAATCCAGTTTTTAAAAATTTTTCTATAAGGATTTTTATTGAGTAAACAAAGATTTAATACTTAAGTGGATTCATAGTTTATTTCTTATCATAGTATATATTAACACTAAGAAACATTGTTAACTTTATTGTTAGGAAGAATGGAAAAAAATAGATTTAGGCACTTGATTTTGTTTCCACCTTTTGATATACAACATATCCTCTTAATCATAGAGCTTCTGCTTATGGAAGAGTTTCTGGCACGGTTTAATATTGTCTATTAATTCCTTACGTTATACTGCTTAATAGGAGTCATCTTGAGGAACCTTCTCCACAAGATATCACGGGTCCGTTTCTCTTACACTTGTACCTGAGACTACTTAGGGATTTTCTGTACTTTTGTTAATTATCTCCAGATCCCAACTCTCTGACCACAGCCATGGGCACTGACTGGCTCTTCACAGCAGAGAGAAGGTATTATTTGTATTAGTTTCTGCTGAAAGAAGTATACAGTTTATGATGGGAAAAACTCTTCTCTACTCTTATTTTAGAAATTCATTTTATTAGGGCCAAGATAAGCATTGTTTTCCTAAAAGAAGTTTCATTTAAAAGGGAAGATTGATTCAAAGGAATATATACATATAAAAGTTATGTTTCAGACTTCATAATGTGTGCAAATATATTTTGCTTTTTTTCTTTTCCTAATTCAATATCTTAAATAAATGTGTGCTCAGTTTAACAATAAAGTCACAGAACTATTTGCCAGCATTATTTTCAGTTTGCATCTGAAATCCCTCTATCTTTATATTAAAGCTCATTCCAATACAAGGTAGGACAACAAGATTGATGTAATTATTTAAACAGAAACAAAGAAGGTTCTGTTCATAGTTTCAAATAATAGTGCAAATCCACTGCTCTGTAACTGAGTTATGAGTGTTGTGGAGATAAAAGATTGTAAGCACCAGAGAATGTCATATAGGGAGTGATTCCAGGGAACTATAGCAGCACTTCAAATGCACAGCATTCCTTAAGGGAAGATAATTGATAGTAAGTCATAAGCACAAGTAATTTCCAGCTAAAAGCAAATAAAATAGTTTGAGGATCTTCTATATTTATTTCCCTTTGAAGAGGAAAATATCCTGTTCATTTAACAATAGGAAGAATTATAGTAAGAATAAAAAATGTAAGGTGAGGAGTAGTGAACATGGTGACAACCCACCAGATAAGATTAACAGGTTAAGTGATAATTTGGTGGCTAGTTATCTTAGTGAATAACCAACCTTAGCTTGGTCGAAATTTACAATCTTAAAATTCTTAACAAAAATCAGCAAATAAAGATGATGATGCTTAGAGTGAGAAGACTTGGGCTTGAATAGTTACCCTAATGGGGTATAAGTTCTCACGTACTGATGGACTTTAACAAGTTCATGATCATTTTAAACCAGTATGTTTAAATGAGTAGGAAATAATACTCTTACTTTAATTTCATTTTCATTTTTAGAGAGGTGTTGTAAGATGAACTTAGATAATGTATGTGAAATTTCTGTCCTAATTGTAAAGCTATTTAAGTTCTGCTAATTTCAAATGAGCCTTCTATTGATCTGTTGATATCTGGAAATTATGACAAACTATGTCTGCATGCCTGTTTCTTACTTGCTGCTGGCTTAATTTCAAAAAGCTTAATTTAAATATTCTTGGATTAGCCCTCCCTATATATATATTTTGTGGTTCTCTTTCTCGTGTAATGATATAAACAGTATTTGAAAACAGTGGTTAATAATGTGGGTATGGCAGAGGCACATTAAGTCCTCTATTAATAAATGTTAATATATGGACTTTTAGTGATTTTCCTAAATTTCTATTTTTAAAGTAACACATTTTTAACATTTTAGAATGTAGTTGAGTGTTCCTAGACATAATGCTTTTCTCTGAGTTTTGTGTTATGATATAAAGCAGGCACATAAGAGCAAACGAACATGGATGGTATGTACAATACAAATATCCACAATAATGAGAATTTTATTTCCATTAGAAAACATGGATTGTATATTATGGACTGAGTTGTGGCCTTCAAATTTTTAAATATTAAAGCTTTAACCCCCAATATTGCTGTATTTGGAGACAGGGTCTTCAGTAGGTAATGAAAGTTCAATGACATCATAAGGGTGGAGCCCTAATCCACTAAGATTAGTGTTCTTATAAGAAGAGACACCACAGAACTCGCTCTTGCTCTTTCTCTTTGCCATATAAAGACACAGAAAGAACAGCTGTTTGCAAGTCAGGGAGAGAGTAATCACCAGGGAATGAATCATCTGGCACCTTGTTCCTGGACATCCATCCTCCAAAACTGTGAGAAATTAGTATCTGTTGTTTAAGCCACTCGGTCTACGGTATTTTGTTACAGCAGCTTGTGCAGACTAAGACATTGAGATTGAAGCATTTAAAAGAACACCGAGGATAAAAGAATTTGTAAGAATTGGAAATCAAGATTTTTTTTCCACTTTACTGCACAGTAATAAATTCTCTTAACTCTTGTTCTCATTGGAAGAACATGAACTATTCTTAGAATGCTCCTCAACAATTTGAAAGATAATTGTGCAAATATATTTTGAAAATGTCAGACTTCAAGATGAGCATTAACCTTATCATGCAAAGTTTTTCTTAAATTGCACCCTTTAAACTTTATTTAGTTATTTACATTCAGAATAACAATAACCAAGAAATTCTGAGTCCAAAATACTAGAGTAAGACTTGCCACTTTGCCATTTTTGTCGAGCAATTGTATTAATGTATTGGGATTGTGAGAGTAAATGGATCTACTCTGTATGAACTGGGTCACACATAGTTCAAGTTAGCAAATGTTCAATAGAATCTTTCACATGGGCACAGGTAGGATAAGAGTACAAGAAACCATTTAAACATCCAAGAATTTATCTTTCAGTTAAGGGTATATTCTATAATTATTATCAAACATTTTTAGCGCTATGTTTGCCAAAGAAATAGAAGGAATAACTTTGCTGACTAATGTCACTGGGTGAAGAGTTTATTAGTGAGCTTTTCTTAGAAACCGGCTTCTTTCAACTTGATCAGCCTTCTTATGATTATAATGTCTCTTCTTATGATTTAAACATAGCTCTTTAAAGTTTAAAATAAAACTCAGGGGGTATCATATAAATCACTGAAATGCAAGTTCCCTTAAAATGCATATTAATGGCTTTTTAAAAATGGCTTGATTACACCCTCTGCATTAGTGAACTTGAGAGTTCCTTGCATTTTCCTCTTAGACTCTATTTCTTCCTTCGGCCTGTGCCTGGTTAGGCAATGACATATATTAATCATCCTCTGTGGACAAATAATCATTCTAGGCAGTAAAAAGAGATAAAAATAGAGATGATGTCATAGACTAGAACCGTGTCTTAGAAAAAATGAAGGGGATGTTTTCATTTTGCTTGATCATAAGTTGACCTAAATATTTTATCTTCAACATGTGTAGTCAGCAAAAACAATGGTTCTCATATATTGATGAGTTCTACATATCTGGCACTGAGATAAGCACTTTACATGCATTCTTTTCTTATTCACAAATTTTATTAGGTGGAGGGTAATATTACTACAATTTTAAATATGAGGAACTGAGACTTATAATTACCTAAGTAAATTTTTCTCAGTAACAGTATTTAGTGGTAGGGTCACAGTTCAGTATCAAGTCAGTCTGGCTCCAATGCCCATGTTGACTTTTATGTGGACTCTGTATAGAAACTGGCCTCTTCACTACTCTCAGCCTAATGTTCGTAAGAATTCTGTAACCAGACAGGCAGGTCTCTGTGAATATGGCAAATCACACCCATAGAAAATTAAATGTTATACAAAATCAAGCGAAAGCAAAAACAAACAAAATTTTATTTTCTCATTTACACTGCCATTTCTATTTCAAACATTTTAGTACTCTTTTCCCTCGTTACTTGCAGCATGATTAGACAGTTTAGATATGGAAGTGGACCTACCAACTTGAGTACATCAGGTTCGAGGAAAACTGACCCAGCTCTGGATGATGAGATGTATTACATCTGGTGAGAAAAGTAATAAGAGTTTCAAGTAAGTTGTCAGCAAGGATCTGAGATAAAGTAACTGGTTTCCCAATAGATGGCAGCAGAAAGAAAATGTGGGAAGGCAGAATGCCAGAATCTGGGCAGTTGGGTAGAGTCAAAATCAGACAGTAGCACATTCAAGATCAAAAGGACATGAAATTCAGGACATCAGTCTCCAGATGACTTCACTATTATGAGCACTGGTGGGAAAAAGACCTACAAGGAAAATGGGGTAGAGAATGTTCAATATCACAGAGACTATGTTGACCAAATTTGGCAGCAAACAGATATCAGATTTGAGGATATGTACAGTCACAAAAGTTCATTCAACACTGAGAAGCAGATTAGTATAGATGACTAGAAACAAAGCCAAAGAATGAAAGGTTATAGCTAATTAAATAACTCTTGCCTTAGTAGAAACCAGGTGGTACCTGGATACCAAAGTGAGACTTACATTGTAACACAAAATCCATAAATGTCTTTGTTCTTTGACTTTCCTGTTTGTTAAACCACTCTACCCAAATGTATTTTTACATGTAGATCGCAGCACATGAATAAATGTTCTAACCTTTACTTCAGTTCATTTTTATTTGTGTAGGGCGACGCTGTTTCTTCCACTCTTTGTGCCTTTCTTTTACTTATTCTCCTGGAGTTAGAATCCTTCATTTACCACTCTTCCCCGTTTTCTTGCTGTTGTCTTGCACTGCAACATCACTTTTCATGGCAATAGGCAATTTGGCAGTAGCTGGATGGCCCAGAAGATCCTGAAATAGCTGATAACAGGTAGAAAAAAGATAGCTGCCATCTAGGATTCTATGTTCTTCAAACACCATGTTTTAATTCCATGGCAATGAAACTGGGTTGTATCTGTTACTCAGTGATGACCCTTTCTATTACATTACAGGAATCTTCCTAAAGCATCAGGAGGTAAACTACTAACCTACATTATATTCTTAGAGAATGGAAATTACCTTTGTTTACGAAGTTCCTAGCAAATTAAAACTCCATTTCCCTATTATTTGCAATTTATGTTGGTGGGTGTAAGGGATTAACAACAAAAAGATTAGCACTCTTTTCTCCATTAATTTAACATTTTTGTATATGTTTCCATTTTAATGATTCTACTAACCACCTCAGAATGAGTAATACGTGATTAAGGTATCAGACAGTACTTATTTAATCCTAATAAGTTGCACATAAAGTTTATCACAAAATGATCGGGTTTACATGGCTTACATACACATTTGCAATCATGACAGTGAATTTCATCAACGTCCATGATATTGAGGGAATCAGAGCCCTTTAATTCCACATTTTTCTCAGCATTACTGTGTCTGTTTGTTTTTTTTGCTCATTTGTTTTTGTAGGGGCTCCAAATTTTTGTGTAACATGCACTGAATAGATATTAAATATCAAATGAAGTAACTCTGATTACATTAAATATTAATTTATAAATATATGAGAAATTCTAATAAAAATAGTTAATTCGTTTTAAAAATTTAATGGCAAACACACATCAGGCCTCTTAATCAAATTCCATCTTTAATTTCTTTTTAAATATTTGTTTTGTATTTTTTTTACTGAAACATAATTGATTATACATATTTCTGGTGTACAGAGTTGACTATCAATACTTGTATACAATATATGATGATCAAAACAGGATAATTAGCATATTCATCATTACAAAATATAATCATACGTAATCACTCTTTGTGTCCATTAACTAATTTCTTATTAACTGCCATCCCTCTCCCACTTTCCCACCTTTAGTAACTATGGTTCCGTTCATTCCCTCTGAAAGTTCACTGTATTATTATAATTGTTCTTTTTCTTTCCTTCCTCTATCCTTCCCTCCCTTTTTCTTTCCTTGCTTCCTTCCTTCCTTCCTTCCTTCCTTCCTTAGCGCCTACTTATGAGTGAGGATATGTGATATTTCTCTGTCTGTGCCTGGCTAATTTCATTTAACACAATTATCTCCAAGATCATTCAAGTTGCTGCAAATGGCAGAATTTCATTCTTTTACGGCTAAGTAGTATGCCCTTTTGTGTATTTTCCTTATCCACTCTTTCATCAGTGGACATTTAGGTTGATTCCATATCTTGGTTGTTGTAAACACAGTTGTGATAAACATGTAAGTGCAGGTATCCTTTTGACACAATGATTTCCATTCCTTTGGGTATATACCCAGAAGTGTGATTGCTGGATCATATGGTAGGTCTAATTGTACTTGTTTGAGAAACCTCCATACTGTTTTCCATAGTGGATGTACCAATTTATAGTCCCACCAATGTTGTAGAAGGGTTACTGCTGTGGATTTATTGAATTATGTCTATATACTAGAAGCTTAATTTCCACTGTACCTGCTGAAGTTGGGAAATCCTATTATGGTAATTGAAAGGTGGAGCCTTGAAGAGGTGATTAGATTGTAGGACCATGCCATAGTGAATAGATTAATTATGGTGGTCAGGAGTGTGGTTCCAAAGGCTTTAAAAGGAGAGTACATAAGGAATTCTCTCTCTCTCTGCTCCTCAGTTCTCAATGTGTGACACCCTGCATTGCTGTAGTCACCTCACCAGATGTGTCTGTGCACAGTGGACTTCTTAGTCTCTGAAACTGTAAGCAATAAATTTTATTTTCTTTATAAATCACCCAGTTTGGGGTATTTATACTGTAAGCAACAGAAACGGACTAATACAGTTCCCCTTTCTCTCCATTCTCACCAGCATTTGTTATTCTCTGTCTTTTTCATAATAGCCAGTCTAACTTGGGTGAGGTGATATCTCAGTGTGGTTCTGGTTTGCCTTTCCCTGATGATTAGTGATGTTGAGCATTTTTTCATGTACCTGTTACTCATTAGTATGTCTTTATTTGAGAAACATCTATTCGGTTCCTTTGCCCATTTTTTAATCAGATTATTTATTTGATTTACTAAGTTGCTTGATTTCCTTGTATATTCTGGACATTAATCCCTTGTTGGATATATAGTTTGGAAATATTTTTTCTTCCATACTGTAGGTTGTCTTTTCACTTTGTTGATTGTTTCTTTTGCCATGCAGAAGCTCTTTAGTTTGATAAAATCCCATGTGCTTTTTTTCTCTTTGTTGCCTGTGCTTTGGAGGTCTAATTCAAAAACTTATTACCCATTCCTACATTCTGAAGTGTTTCCTCTATGTTCTTTCTTAGGAGTTTTATAGTTTAAGGTTTTATAATTAAGTCTTTAATTCACTTTGGGTTGACTTTGGTATATGGCAAGAGGTACAGGCCTAGTTTCATTCTTCTATGCATGGATATCCAGTTTTCCCAGCAGCATTTATTGAAGAGGCTGCCCTTTCCCCAATGTATGTTATTGATGCCTTTGTTGAAGATCAGTTGGCTGTAAGTGTGTGGATTAATTTCTTCATTGTCTATTCTGTTCCTTTGATCTGTGTGTCTGCTTTTATGCCAGTACCATGCTGTTTTGGTTACTATAGCTTTGTAGTATAATTTGAAGTCAGGTACTGTAATGTCTTTGTTTTTTTGTTGTTGTTGTTGTTGTTTTTTACTCTGGATTGCTTTGGCTATTTGGAGTCTTCTGTTGTTCCATATGAATGTTAGGATTGTTCTTTCTATTTCTGTGAAGAATGTCATTGGTATTTTGATGTGGATTTCACTGTATCTGAAGAACACTTTAGATAGTATGGACATTTTCACAACATTAATTATTCCAATCCATGAACATGGAATGACTTTCCATCTTTTTGTGTCCACTTTAATTTCTTTCATCAGTGATTTGTAGTTCTCATAGTAGAGATCTTTCACATCCTTGGTTAAATTGATTCCTAGGTATTTTATTGTTTTGGTAGCAACTATAAATGGACTTGCTTTCTTGAACACTTCTGCTAGTTCATTGTTGGAGTATAAAAGCACTACTGATTTTTGTATATTGATTTTGTATTCTGCAACTTACAGCATTTGTTATGAGATTTAAGAGTTTTGGGTATGATCTTTAGACTTTTCTGTATATGGGATCATGTTATCTGTAAACAGGTACAATTTGACATTCTTTTTCTCAATTTGGATGCCCTTTATTTCTTTCTCTTGCCAGATTGCTCTGACTAGTACTTCTAATACTTGTTAAATAAGAGTGGTGAGAGAGGGTATCCTTGTGGGCCTTGTGAAACATCTTTGTGGGCCTCTGTTGCAACTAGTTGTCTGCCATTGTGGTGTGATAGCAGCCACAGACAATAAGTAAATGAATGTGCATACAGTATTCCAATAAATCTTTATTTACTAAATTAGGCAGAGGCTGGATTTGGTCCACAGACTGCAGTTTCTGACTCTTCCATTAGAATTTTTTAGTGCTTTTGATCTTAAATCATTTTGCATATATAACTTTTATAATCATATGGAATGGTTGTAAATATTTGTCTCCCTGACATCATAACAAGTATATTCGGGCATTTGTGGTCATCTGATCCACTCTTCACTCCCAGTTTTACAGATAGCAATGTTTGGCTTAATGGCATAGTTTAAAAAAAGAAAGAAAAATACTCTATCTCCTAACCATTTCCTGCTTTTCCTCAACGTTCTCTATAAACAGTGTCATGGAAGGCAAAGACCATTTATAAAATTATGGAACGTTAGATGAGAAGAGACCTTAGCAGTCATTTAGTGTACATTCCTATTTTGCAGATAAGTATATTGTGTTAATGAAATTAAGTGATTTGACAAACCAATCTAGTTAGGGAAAATAAAACAAACAAACACAATCCCAGAGTTGAAGTCAAGCCTTCTAGCTCTTTGATATAGTGTTCCTCTCACAATAATATTCTAAACATCTGTCATAATCACCTGATAAAATAGAATATAGGAGAAGGAAGCACAATAGGAGCAGTCTAACACCCTGGCTATTACCAAGATAAAAATGCTGGTTTCATTACTCTGCCTTGTTCTGAACTGACTCAAAATAAACTTATTTTTCCCACAACTTTGTCAAGGTATTGACAAATACTGACAAAACATATAATGTCTAGTTAAAAAGAATTATATACTTAGTAAATTATAGTAAGCATTTATTTCCCTCCATTTTAGCAATAGAGGCTGCATATTCATGTCTTTAAAAAGTGAACCTCTAACAGGAGGAAACTAAATATGTAAAGGGGGGGAAACGAATTCATTTTCATGACTCTTCATATGATCTCTGCAGCTGTCATCTGCATGTCACAGAATCACATAGGTTGTGAACAATAGGAACAAATATTTTAGGAAAATGAAAGTTAGCCTAGTTTTGATTGTGTGTGTGTGTGTGTGTGTGTGTGTGTGTGTGTGCATGCGTGTGCATGTGTAGTTTCCCCTGTGAGCTTGTGGGGATGAGCAGAGCTTGCGGAATGTGATCTCCAGGAGGGTACCAGAAGCTGGATGTGAGGTTGCTAGGCAATTTTCCCTATTGTTTTAAACAAACTGCACAGGGCTGGCAGCAGCTGTCAGAGTTCCTGGCTCTTAAGAATAACAGAGCTGAGGAACACAAAGAACAAAGGTCTTCCACAATAAATGGCAATAAATTACAGGAACTTTCTATGCCAGTAAATGCAAGCACTTGGATGGTAAAGCAATTAATAAGGTTAACAAACACAGGAGACCATTTGAATTCTATTTGTTGTCAAATACTTCTTCCTCCCAGACACTTTAATTTAAATCGTAAGAAAATCTGAAAAAGAGAACGGTAGATTGTGATTTTGGTAAAGTATTCCTTTAGAGTCATCATTTTCTTGCTTGTTTATTCTGATTTTATTCATGGAGAATTTCACCTCAGGGACAACAGTATAAATCTTACTCTAAATAAGTTTTAAAGACCTTAAATAGGAAGACATTCTACAATCCAAGTTAGAAAGCAATTGACTCATCTGCATCACTACAAGACTTTCTCTTTTTGCCCCTTTATAGCCATAGCCATTTATTCACCTCTTCTCTCCTCATCATGGAGGTAGTTGCATAAGGCTACGCATGTGATGAAATTGAATAGAAGTACACACACAAATACACACACTCACACAGAAATGAGATCACGTATAACTGGTAAAATGTGAAAAACCTCTGTGGGTTGTGCCAATGTCATTTTCTTGGTTGTGATATTGTGCTATAGTTTTGTAAGAGATTGCCAAGGGAAGAAGTTTTCGTGCATGAACTTTTGCTTTGCAACATCCTGTGAACCTAGAATTATTTTTTTTAAAAAAAGTTTAAGCAAACCAAATATGTTATTCATTTCTAATGGAACAAAATTAGAGATTTTTCCCCCTTAACAATGAATCACAGTCCTGATGATTTAATTTGTACCTATGTGTGAAAGATTCTCTTTCCTTCAATCAACTTGTGCTTGAGAATCCATTTGAAAATAATCTGAAAGGAGTAATCGGCCATTTCCTGGTTACTAATTGCTTGACATATTGCTGGACTTAATAGTTGAAGGCTGGCTGGTTAGCTCAGTTGGTTAGAGTCAAGGGTTCAGATCCCTATACTGGCCAACGACCAAAAAAAAAAAAAAATAGTAGAAGGATTTTTTAAAAGAAATTTATATTTATGGAGTCTACAAATTGGGACCTTTAAAATCAAGAAGTCCTTCTAAATCTAATGAACAAGTCTGCACACTCAGAATTAAGACTTTTCAAAACAACATATTTTGAGACAATGTTTTTTCTTGTGTGTGTATATGTATGTGAGTGTTTTCACTTTTTATTTTCAAATACATACAGATTTACCAGAATTTGCAAAGATAGTACATAGAGGTTCCATACCCTTCACTGAATACCTCCAGTGATTAACTCTTGTATAACTATAGTCTCTATCAAAACCAGAAATTTATCTTGGTACAATGTGTAAGTATAGTTCTATGCCAGTTTAACACTCATATGTAGATTTTTCTAATACTAGCCTCAATTAACTTTCAGAACTATTTCATCACCACAAAGATCTGCTGGTGCCAACATTTTACCAGTTCAACAGCATAGTCCCTTACTACTCCACTGTTTGTATTATAATTGTCTTAAATATTCCTCTACATACATTGATATCCAGATCAGACAGTCAGACTTTTCACTCTGACTCTCAAACATAATTTAGAAGATTTGAGAGGAAAAGGAAAATGTGTCCACATTTGCTCTGTTCATCATTCTTCCACCTTCTTAGTGTTCCAAGATGCTTTCTTTTATCATTTCCTTTCTGTTTAGAGAACTCCCTTTAGCCTTCTTTTAGGGTAGGTCTACTGGTATCACATTCTCTCTCATCTGGGAAGGTCTGGATTTTCTTTTCAGTCCTGAAGAATATTTCTTCTGGATATAAAATTCAGAGTTGATAATTCTTATCTTTCAGTGCCTGAAAATTTTTGTGCCATTTTTTTCTGGCCTTTGCTGTTTTCTGTCAAAAAATACACTGTCACTGAATTATTTTTTCCCCTATATATAAGAGATATCATATTAATTTACAAGGTGAGGAAATTGAGATGGCCAGGAGGTACTAATACCTAATAAGCCAATTTTTGAACTCTTGTGTCTGAATCCAGACACCATACTGTATAGACTGAAATGAATATAAATATTGGAACTAGGCAGATCAGGTATTAAACCTTACCTTAACCATTTACCACTTGTAGCCTTGAGCAACTTACTTAACCATTTAATGCCCTTATCTAGAAAATGGGAATAAAGATGCCTAATTGAAAAATTGTTGTAAAGATCAAAGATATGTTAATTAAAACTTCTGGCACTACCTAAAGAAATCATAGCTATTGTTATGCTGTTATATATTTTTAAAAAATATACAAAGTTGACATTCGTTTGGGTAATTTTCCTCCTTCTAAGTGTGATCAATAACTGATAATACTCCTGCTCCCCAGCAGATCTGAATACATTTCTCCCTGCCCCCATCTCTCTTTCTGTTTCCATCTGTATGTCTCCCAAGAGCCTCATATTTGACATTTGCATGTCATACTCCATCAATAGCCCTCCAATATAAACACTGTACTGTTGCCATCTTAAGTGACCTGAGACATGTTGAGCTCATTCATCACTTCATAGTTCCGTTTTTGTTGTTTTCTCTCTGTGGAATGCTTCTGTCCAGTTTTCTCTCTACTTATTCAAATATTCAAAACTAAAAGCTTAATTGAAACCCCATCGATTCAACACAGAGTTCCTGTCTATTCCATTTGACAGTATAACTCAATATTCTCATGTAAAGACCTACATTAGATCTCTTAAGCCCCATTATGAAGGACAATTGGGTTTCCTCTGAGTATGTGCTTTGCTTTTAACTTATCCGTGCTGCCAGTCATATAATAGTTTCCTGTGTACATGTTTACCTGGTTATCACGAACTCTGAGTCCAAATACGTGGTCCATTTTAGCAGTTATAAAATAACTTCAGAACATGCTAATTGCTACTCTACTCTAACTTGATACATGAGTTAATTCTACTGCCCCTATTTTTTCTTTTTTCATCATATACATCTTAATTTTTGCATGTCCTACATTTTAAATGTAAAATAAAATTTTATCTCATAAAAATGTCATCCTGAAAAAGAAAACACTTACAAAAATCTTTTAAAAATTGAGAAAATAATATAAAACAAATTTAAAATTACCTGGAAATATTCATTTCAAAATAACAAATGCAAATATTTGGATTGTTTACATTACATTTTTCTATAAATTTTGTATTTATGATTATTATAATAGGTTTAGAATGTGTTATACTATAATTTTATATTACACTTTTGAAAATTAGTATTACATGAGTATTTTCATGCCATTAAATATTCTTTGGAAACATATTTAGTAGCTTCATAATAATAGATCCTGTGAATGTATCATGATTTAATTGAGGTGTTGCCATACAGTCCAACATTATGCTGTTTAATGATAAGTACATTACTATTAGGATGAACAGCATTGTGTCAAACATCTTAAACTTAAATTGAATCTTTAACTTCATAGTATTAATGTAAATTAATGGAAGTAAAAGTCTTAATTTATGAGTTATGCATGTTTCCCAACTTATTAATACTTGTTGCCAAATTTCTCTTCACACGATTTCTCTGTTCACTGGACAATTGTGGGCATTGGCGCTCTTTTTATATTTACACTATATACATTTTTATAAGTAACTCCAACATCTTTGGAAGAAGACATACGAATAAATGAATGAACATCTAAATAATAGATACATTTCCAGTTCAAATTTATTTCTCCTCTCAAATCATAAAAGAATGATATATCATTTCACAGCATTTTATATTCCATGTTCTTTTAAAAAAATTTCTTTTAATATTGGAATTGAGTTTATGTCCTGAAGTAGGTTGAAAAATTCCCTTTAAGAAGACACCATGTATAATACGTTTTTCAAATCTTTATATTTTTATCATAACTGTGGGAATAAAATTAGATGTGATAGTGTACTTGTTTGTTGACAATTCAGCTTCACACACACACACACACACACACACACACACACACACAGAAGAAAGAAAAGAAAAAAACCCTAGACACTTTTATCAAGAAGTAGTATAAGGATTGCTGTGGTGAGAATACAAATAACCACAAACTCTCTTGTCCTGTCATCAACACTAACATCATGACAGCTAAAAATAATCTTCCCCCACTCTTTCCTTATCCAAGAATGTTAGACAGTGACAGCTTCACATTAAATTCTTTCCCAAATTCTGTTCATAACATCTCATGTGTCACACTTCAGGACACTGAATCCTTACCGTTTCTAAACAACTTGACAATGAGATCATTCAGTTGTCAGATCTCAAAACCCTGGGGGGCACAGACATGCATTCTTAGAAGCATTTTACTCAACCAAGAGAAATGCACACAGCATGCAAGAATGAGGGAAGAGTCAAATGGCAAGACTGCTTTAGGAGAATGAACCGGAAATTGGGTCATACCAAACCAACAGTATTGATAGGATTACTTTGGGTGAAGTGAACAAGCTCAGTAAAAATGATCACACTGACTGCCAGGATTATAGTCTCTAAGTATTTCTTCCCACTTCAAGGAACCAGGACTCCTTGGAGAAAGAAACAATATCAGTTTAGGGGCAGAAAATATAAAAACTGGATCTAGACCAAATCCACAAACCAGAGAACAAAGAAGCTTTCAAAGCTATTAGGGTCATGTCTAAAGTACAAAGGAGCCAACTGAGAGACTATCCCCCTGGCCAAAGAAAGAGGATATTTGGTGTATCAACAAGAATAAAAAAACTGTAATAGAAGGAAATATATCAAAACAGAGTTTGGGTGCAGCTTTCTCTAGTTTCCTAAATATGTTACCACTCATCTATCTGTTTTCCTGTTTCTAAAAATAATTCTCTGATGTCATTGCCTCAACTATTCTATCCGTTCTTAAAGTTTTATGAATGTTTTGTGCATGTTTACTACCATTTTAGTGGGGCTGCAAAATCAATAGAAATACATGTGTTCAATCTTCCATATTTAACCATATAAAGTCTGGGTCTTAGATATAATCTTTAAATGTTTTTAAGAAAATACACACACACACCTACACACACACAATCTGCCCTGCTAAACAGAAATAATGTTGAAAATAGATTTGACTTTCTTTGAATAAAAATGACTCTGTCTTGTTCCAATTTCATTTTTCTCATGCACTTATTCTAATTTATTTCTATAGAAAGAATATAGAAAATTTGTCTACATCTTAAGAAAATTTTCTGTATGATTTATACCTGTAGGCAGAGTTATATCATTTTCAGTCTTTTCTCTTATTCACAGTGGAAGTTGGGCTTCTGTTAGAATTTCTTAGATGCTGTTGTGTGTGGAGCAAATCAGATTGTGTTTCCACCCTGCCCTTCAAAGAACTTTAGTCATATATTGTGTGAAGCCATATTGGGCCATATTGTGATCTGATTAGAAGAAAATCACAGTGCAGGAAAAACATTAAGAGAAAGATATATTAGCATGGAAGGAAGACAGTGGAGAACAGAATAGGCAGCACTGTGTACAAGTTCAAATACTGGCTCTATTCTAACTGCAATTTTATTGAAGCATTTAACTTTGTGAGTCTGCCTCTATCAGTAAAATTGCATAATTGGAAAAGATAATATAGTAACCTCTGTCCATAAATTTTTTGTAATTCTTTTTTGCTTTATTGTTGGAGCAAACTATTCTACATTACTGATTTTTTTTTTTGTCAAAATATTTTATAACCTTGGAATGAGAGGATATTGCTTAGAAAAGGAAAAGCTGTAACACATTTTCAAGTTTCAGTATGGATTTTTAACTCAAAACTTGAACTCCAAAATGTCAAGTTTATGGTACCAAATTAGAATATTACCTTTTGAAAATGGAACTCTATTTATTTGGAAGTTTGTTGCGTAATACCAAATGTACTAGTCCATTTTGAGTTGCTATAACAGAAATAGCTGAGACTGGGTAACTGTAAAGAACAGAGGTTTATTTGGCTCATAATTCTGGGACAGCTGCATCTGGCATGGGCCTCAGGCTGCTTCTACTCATGGAAGAAAGTGGCAGGCAGCCAGTGGGTACAAGCAGATCACATGGCAAGAGGAAGCAAGAGAGAGAGAGAGAGAGAGGAGGTGCCAGGGTCTTTTAAAACAACCTGCTCTCACGGGAACTAATAGAGTGATAACTGACTCATTAATCCCCCCTCCCCCAGGGAGAGCATTAGTCCATTCATGAGGGATCTACCCCCATGACTCAGTTTCCAACAGTGCTGCATTGGGGATCAAATTTCCACATAAGTTTTGGAGGGGACAACACATCCAACTCCATCACTAAATATGCATTTAATACCTGGTTATATAATAATCTAGTACTTATATAAATCACCTAATTCTGCAAGTATTCCTCAAACTTTGCTGTTCTCTCACCTGGGAATTGGTAAAAAATACAAATTCCTAGACCCTGCTCAGAGATTATACGGTTCAGCAGTCTGGACTAGGACCAAGTTACCTACAACTGTTGCTGAATAACCAGCCAGTTCTGATATAGTCTCCATGTATTACTCTTGAAAATTATGGTTAAATATGCTATTTGTTATTTCTTTTTATGATTATACTATCAGAAAACTAAAATTATTTTTATGTAAAGGGAGAACACAATTCTTCCCATAATTCAACCAAAATCCTCCTACTTGCATTTAATAATAAGGAAATAAAGATGATTTTGCACATCAAAACTTTATATTTTTGGCACACATTCCATTGATGTGAAGAGAAATACAGGTTTAAAAAGTTATGTATTTACAATGATCTGCTCAATCTCATCAGCCACCATCAAATGAGGAGGGGGACGGGTGGGCTGTGGCAAAGGAATTAAATGGGAACCTGCCGTGCATATGGCTCCTTCTAGAGCCTCCATCATCTCTACATGAGAGTAGCTGGCTATGTTATAATTTTATGTTACCTTGGCACCCATTTTCAATATGTTAGACTTTCTCATACCAGAAGCAGGGCTTAGTCACCTCGACACAGTTTCCTATTCTCTACCTCTTCCCAACTCCTCAGTGTGATTGATCCAGATATGTGCCTTGTGGAACCACCTCACGGTGACTACCTCCCCATGAGACAGCCAGATACAACCTTCATGCCTCACCCCACGGACCGTAACAGCCCACAGGCACTGAGCAGATATGCCACAGTGACCTCCCTCAGTCACAGCATGACCTTCTGGAACTCGTAACTGTGGCTTTTAAACCCACCAATTAGACCTCCCTGAGGGAAATCTGTTTGGGTAATGCCATGAGCCCCAATAAAGGCTGGCCCTCAGATCTCTCATTCTCTTGTTCCCCACTGGCTGGTTCAGTGTATGTTTCCCAGATGACTTCTCTCTCTCCATTGGCCCTGCCAGGCATGCTGCACTCTTCTTTCTGGGATCCTTAAGTAATAGAAACTGCTTCTGTCATTTCCTGGGTTTTGTTGTGCTGACTCCTCTGTGTCTCACCTGATCAATATACCTGAACTTAACTCTCTTCCTGGTCAAGGCTCTCCTAGAGACGAGCTATCTTGGATTATGGGTACTCTTGAGAGAGACACTTTAAGACCAAAGTAGAAAAAAGTACAACACTGGCTCAAACTGGTACTTGGATATGAAACGTTAGGCTGCTGGATTCTGCTGCTAGAGGTCAATGTTGCTAATGAGTGCTCACATTTCTCTTGCCTTATCTGGACCCAGTGGGACTTGGTCTCACCTTGCAGTGATCTTGCTGTTGCTTAGACCCTGGGCTATGCACTTGCCTTACCTTGACTCCACTCAGAGAGACAAACATGAAGTGAAGACTCCTCTCAAATAATCTAATACACTCTACCCCTCCAGATCAGATATATTCCATTCAGTATTCTGTAATTATGACCCTGGGTCTATATGGACTACCTGTAAAACCCATATGTTCCTTAAGTTTCTGTATTGTTAAATGATGAGGTTAAAAATACCTTCCAGGAGGGGTAGAAAATCTTGCTTCTAAGGTGTACATTCATATTCTGACAACATGAAGATAAACACTGATTATGATTATTAAGAATAATTTTTATTACTCAACCCTAGTTTTGAAATATGGAATTTTTACATTCTGTTGGAAATTATATTAATTATGGTCTGATTGTTAGTTTCTAAATTTTTCAAACCAATGCTAGTTAGAAATAGTTGAGCTCAAATTGCCACGATCTACAGTATACTCCATAATATTATGTTGCACTGATAAGGTGTTCCAAAGGAAAAGTTAGTAATTTCATTTTTTAATTTTTATTTATACATATTTATGCGGTACAGGGTTGACTGTCAGCATTTGTGTACAGTACGTGATGATCAAACTGATATTATTATCATGTTCATTATTACAAATCATAATTACTTTTTGTGCCTGTTACACAATTATTCCCCTTCACTCCTCTCCCTCCCCTTTTCCCACCTCTAGTTACTATAAGTCTGTTCTCTCCTTCTAAAAGTTCAATGTTTTATTATGGTCTTTTTCATTCTTTGTTTCTCAGCTCCCACTTATGAGTGAAGACATGCAGTCTATATCTCTCTCTGCCTGGAATATTTCACTTAACATAATTTTCTCTAAGCTCATCCATGTTGCTGTGAATGGCAGAATTTCACTCTTTTTCATGGGTGAGTAGTATTCCATTGTGTATATATGCTGCATTTTCCTTATCCAGTTGTTTGTTGATGGAAACTTAGGTCAGTTCTATGTACTGGATATTGTAAATGGAGCTGCAATGAACATGGGAGTGCAGGTATCCCTGTGACATGATGATTTCTATTCCTTTGAATATATACCCAGAAGTGGGATTGCTGGATCATATGGTAGTTCTATCTGCAGTTGTTTGAGAAAACTCCATACTGTTTTCCATAATGGCTGTATTAATTTACAGTCCCATCAACATTGTTGAAGAGTTCTCTTTTCTCTACATTCCTGCCCGCATTTGTTATTCTCAGTCTTTTTGATACCAGCCAGTCTAGCTGGGGTGAGATAGCGTAATGTGGTTTTGATTTGCATTTCCCTGATGAAACATCATGGTACTGAAAAAATAAATAAATAAATAAACAGACACATTGACCAATGGAACAAAATAGACAACCCCAAGCTCAACACAGGTACTTATAGTGCTGTGGGTTGATTGAATTATATGCCCTAAAGTCCATGTATTAGAGGCTTAATTCCCACTATAACTGTAAAGGGTGAGAAATCCTATTATGGTAACTGAAAGGTGGGGCCTTGAAGAGGTGACTAGATTGTAGGACAACACTGCAATTAATGGATTGATAATGGTGGTCAGGGGAGTGGTCTGGAGGGCTTTAAAAAGGAGAGTGAATGAGGAGGTTAGTCTCTCTTTGCTCCACAATTTCACAATGTGATACTCTGCCGTCACTGTTGTAACCACCAGGACCCTCACCAATGTGTTCCCTGGACTTTGGACTTTCTGGTCTCCAAAACTGTAAGCAAGAAATTTCATTTTCTTTATAAATCACCCAGTTCCATGTATTTTGTTATAAGCAACAGAAATGGACTAATACGTACAGCCAACTGATCTTTGACAAAGGCACCAAGAACATACATTAGGGAAAAGACAGCCTCTTCAGTAAATGGTGCTGAGAAAACTATGTATTCAGGTGCAGAAAAATGAAATTAAACCCATACTTCTTGCCATATACCAAAACCAACTCAAAATGGATTAGACTTAAGTATAAGACCTGAAACTATAAAACTAAGAGAAGAAAATGTAGAGGAAACACTTCAGGCCATAGGACTAGGCAAAGACTTTATCAATAAGACCCCCAAAGCACAAGCAACAAAAAGAAAAAATAAACAAATGGGATTATATCAAATTAAAAAGCTTCTGCACTGCAAAGGAAACAATCAACAAAGTGAAAAGACAACCTATGGAATGGGAGAAAATATTTGTAAATCATACATCCAACATGGAATTAATATCCAGAATGTACAAGCAACTCAAACAACTTCACTGTTAAAAACCAAATAATCTAATTAAAAAATGGACAAAGGAGCCGAATAGTCATTTTTCAAAGGAAAACATACAAATGGCCAACAGGTACATGAGAAAATGCTCAGCATCACTAATAATTTCATTTGTGTACGTGCGTTTTCACAGAGGGAAGCTTAAATAGTCTATCAGTAAAATAGAGTTTGTTTTATAAAGTAAATGCATTTCTTAGAAGTAGTGCCATTCAACTACTTTTTTAAATTCTGTGCTTTCTGAAGCACTAATAAACTTCATTTGAGGAATACTGATGTGATCTTTCAACAATTCTATTCACTTTCAATTAATTTTTTACTTATCCAAAGACCTTAGACCAGAGAACCAGAATACTAAAGCCTCCAGGATAGAAGATGTCAGGACTTTAGGTCTGAGAAGAGAGCTAGATATTTCTTAATCCAACCCTTTATTCTGGCTGAGGAGAAGGCTTATTTGAGTCACACAGCCCAAAATAGCAAAGCAGAAAACATACATCTGTGTTGAATGACTGCATATCACTTCAGCCATTAAACTAGACTTGGCACAGCTTATAGGAATGGAAATGAACCACTGAATTTGGGAAGAAGACATGTTTATCATCCTTAAACCTTTTGCAAAAAAGACTTTAAAAACGTATTGAATTTATATAAAATACAAACAGTTAACAAAAACTAAAGTTGGGCAAGAGGAAAAAAAAGAACAGGAGCACAATATAGGCCCATAAATGAATGTACAAGTGAACAAAAAGATCATCTCTCTGTGTGGTACTGGTAGTTACTACTTTGACTCTAGTTTTCTCATCAGCCAATGCTAAGAAAACCTGGATAGATCATATAATTCAGCATGTCATAGGATGAAAACAAACCATCTTTTGGGAGAAATACAAACATTCTGGGTACCAAGGTCAAAAAGAAATAGCACAAAGAAACAAATGAAGCAAAAACTATCTTTCCATGATCAAGAACTACAGATGTTTGTATTTAGCTATTCAAGATAAACCCATTTTACTCAAAAACATATAACATATAAACATTTATTTGATAATTTTAGAGCTGAAATAAGTATTCCCATAACTTCATTATATACACACATAATGCATATATATATTAGACATATTCATCCTTCCATATTCATGACTCTAGTTACTGGAATATAATATAGAAATGCCTACTTTTTCTTCTTTTCAATTTCTAAGAGGCAGAGCATTTTTCTTTTTAGGAAATTTTAATGCTAAATTGAAGAGGTATACTACCTAAACAAGATGTGTTAAAAGGAGTAGAAAAAGAAAGAAATCACTTGGATATCAGATGAAAGAATGCATCAAAAACAGGGAGAAGCTTGAAATCTTCATAGCTTTATTACAGTAATAAAGTAAGTTACAACAAATTACAAAATTACAAAAAAATTAAATTATCTGGAGTATGTTTTTGACAACAGTGGAATTAAACTACAAATTATTAACATGAACAAGAATAACAAAAACAAAAAGAAAAACAACTAGAACATTCTCAATTTGTGGAAATTGAACAACACAGTTTTAAATCATCTACTAGTTAAAGGTTAGTTATAAAATAAATCAGAAAAAATTTGAACTGCATTATAATGCAGATAAAAGAAAAAATTTGTTTAGTTTAATCAATAATAGAGGGAAATTTACATCCTTAATTCCATATATTGGTTTAAAAAAGTCTGAAAATCTATGAACTAAGCTTCCAACTAAATAAGTTAGAAAAGAACAGAAAATTAAACCCAAATAAAATTATAGGAAAAGAATAGTAAAGAAAACAAACATACGGTAGGACACCAAAAAATGTAAAGTTGCTTTTTTGACAAAATTAGTCAAATTGGCAGATGCTTGGTTAATTAAGAAGAAAAGGCAAAAACATACATTATCTATTGCAAGAATGAGAAAGGGAACATCATTGCAACTTTATCAATGTTAAAAAAGATAGTAAATGGATATTATAAGCAAATTATGGTCTATATGATAATTAGGATAAAATAAATAAATTTATTTTAAAATAACTTACCAAAACCAACAGCAAAAGAAAAGTTGATTAGTTCAATACATATCAAAATATTAAAAGTGTTATGGGACACCTTCCTGCTAAGAAACGACAAATTCAAACAGCTTCAATGATGAATTTCATTTAACAATTAAGGAAGAAATAGCACTCATCTTACCCAACATCTTTCAGAGAACAGAATGAAGGAGACTGTGTACCAGGAACCTTGACATACAAAGCAGACAAAAACAAGGCAAGAAAAAAAGTTACAGGTAAATTTTTTTCTGTAAAGATGAAAAAAATGTAAACTTTATATTTTAAAACAAATTTGACCTTGTATAAAAAGGATAACAAACCACCATTAAGTGGCGTTTATTCAGATATGCAAGCTTGGTTTAAAATTTAAAAATCTGTAAATAAAATTCACCATATTAGCAGAATAAAAGGAGAAAATTATATGATCATCTCAACAGATGCAGATAAAGCATTTTATTTAATTTAATACACATTCATGGTAAAGCTCTCAACAAACTAGAAAAAAAAAAGAGTTTCTCAGACTGATAAAAAATTTGAACAGGAAAAATTATAGTAGAGATTATACTTAATGATACATATGGTGAGTTTTGCTCTGAAATTCGAAAAAAAAAAGATAAGGCCATCTTCTAAAATCATCATTATTTAATTTTTCAGTGTAAAAAAGCAAGGTAATAAAATAAAAAGCATAAGAAATGGAAAGGAATAAATAAAAGTGTCATTATTTGAAGAAAACATGATTTATTATAAAGAAAACCTGCAGACTATTAGAATTAATCAGTAAATTTAGCAAAATTGCTGAAACAAAGGTCAATATATAAAAATCAGTCAGGAGCCAAGGGCAGCCCCCGCCACCTAGGAGCAGGCAAGAAATAGTGTGCTCCTGGGGTTCTAGGCAGGAGCTGAGCGCAGCATCTGCCATCTGGAAGCAGGCAAGGAACATGTCAAAAACACCACTTCCATGCAGATGGCCCACCACAGTCACAGCCACAGCCACAGCTGCCACAAAAGCAGCCTGATGACACAGCAGTAGCCAAAGCCACCCTACAGGTTGCCTGCAAGTCATTTGACTGCACTGACACAAGGAGAGATACCAGCAGAGACTAGAAAAAAAAGGACTTCTCTCTCCTCAAAGCCCACTCCAGAGTAACAGAAGGAAATGCTCTACCAGATGACAAGATCCCAATGTAGAGAAACTAAAAATATGAAAACCCAGGAAAATATGACACCACCAAAATAATACAGTCATTCTCAAATACCAGACACTACAGAGCAGGTAACCCTGGAAATGACTGAAAATGAATTTCAAGCAACATTCTTAAGGAAACTCTCTGAATATGAGAAGACTGAGACAATATAATGAAACAAGAAAAAAAAATCCAGGATATGACAATGGATACCTTAAAAAGAATGTAGCAGCCCTTATGGAAATGAAAGATTCACTCGACGAAATAAAGAAACAACCAATAGCTTAAGCAGCAAGATAGAACAAGCAGAAGAAAGAATTTCTGAATTTTTTTAAAAGATAGTTTGTTATACATATATGTAAAGTACAAAGTTGATTTTCAATAATTGTTTACTATGTGCAAAGGTTAGGTCAGTATAATTAACTTATTCATCATTACTTTATGCTATCATTTTTTGTTTCCACTAACCAATTTCTCATTAAGCCCACCCCTTACCCTCCCCTCCCTTTTCCACCTTTAGTAACCACAATTCTTTTCTCTCCTTGTAAAAGTTCTATGTATTATTGTGATATTTCATTCTTTCTCTCTCTGTCTTTCTTTATTTGTTTATTTATGCATTTGGCTCCCACTTATGAGTAAAAACATGCAGTATTTCTCTTTCGGCACCTGGATTGTTTCACATAGGATAGTTTTCTCCAGGCTCATCCATGTTTCTGCAAATGGCGGAATTTCATTCTTTTTTTATGGCTGAGCAGAATTCCACATGTTCTCACTTATTTGTGGGAGCTAAAAATAAACAAAGAAATACACAAAAAAATCGGGGGGGGGGAGGGAAGAAGACATAACAATTACAATTCTTTGAAGTCAATAAGACAAGCAAACAGAAAGGACATTGTTGGGAGGGAGGGGGGAGAGGGAAGAGGGAGGGAGGTTTCGGTGATGGGCCACAATAATCAACCACATTGTATATTGACAAAATAAAATAAAATTTGGAAGAAAAAAAAAAAGAATTCTGTTGTGTATACATACCACATTTTCCTTGTCCAGTCATCCATCAATGGGCATTTAGGTTGGTTCCATCACCTGACTATTGTAAATAGAGCTGCAGTAAACATGGGAGTTCAAGTATCCCTTCAACATGATGATTTCCAATCCTCTAGCTATATCCCCTGTAGTGGTATTGCTGGATCATATGGCAGTTCTATCTGTAGTTGTTTGAGGAACCTCCATACTCTTCTCCATAATGGCTGTCCGAATTCACAGTCCTACCAACAGTGTAGAATAGTTCCCCTTTCTCCCCATCCTTACCAGCATTTGTTATTCTTTGTCTTTCTTATATTAGCCAGTCTGACTGGAGTGAGGTGATATCTCACTTTTGACTTGCATTTCCCTGAAGCTTAGTGACGTTGAGCAGTTTTTCATATGCTTAATGGTTGTTTTTGTGTCCTCCTTTGAGGTCTATTCAGCTCCTTTGACCATTTTTAATCTTGCATGATTTGGCTTTTTGCTGTAAAGTTGTTTGAGGTCTTTGTATACTTTATATTAATCTCTTGTCAGATGCATAGTTTGCAAATATTTTCTCCCATTCTGTAGGTTGTCATTTCACCCTGTTAATTGTTTATACTTTGACATAATCCCATTTGTTTATTTTTCCTTTTGTTGTCTGTTCTATTGGGGTCTTATTCATAAAGTCTTTGCCCAGTCCTGCATCCTGGAGTGTTTCCCCTCTGCTATCCTTTATAAGTTTTAAAGTTTCAGATCATATATTTAAGCCACTAATTCATTTTGAGTTGATTTCGGCATACGGTGAGAGGTACACATCAAGTTTCGTTCTTCTATATATGGATATAGTTTTCCCAGCACCATTTATTGAAGAGGTTCTGCTTCCCCCACTGTAGGTTCTTGGTGTCCTTGTAAAAGATCAGTTGGCTGTAAATACATGGGTTGATTTCTGGGTTCTCTATTCTGTTTCATTTGTGGACATGCCTCTTTTTATGCCAGTACCATGTTGTTTGGGTTAGGATAGACTTGTGATATAGTTTGAAGTCAAGAAGTGAAATGCCTCTGGCTTTACTTTTTTGGCTCAGGATTGCATTGGCTATTCATGGTCTTCTGTTGTTCCACATCAACTAAGATTATTTTTTCTATTCCTGTGAAGAATATCACTGGCATTTTAATGGGGATCACATTGAATCTGTAGATGGCATTGGGGAGTATGGCCATTTTCACTGTGTTGATTCTTCTAATCCATGTAAAAAAAAGCAAGTAATGTCTTTCCATCTTTTGGTGTCCTCTTTAATTTCTTTCAGCAGTGATTTGTAGTTCTCATTCTAGAGATCTTTCACCTCCTTGGTTAGATTTATTCCTAGTTTTTTTTTTTGTTTTGGGGGGGTTTTTTTTGGTGATTGTAAATAGTCTTGCTCACCGATTTCATTTTTTTGCTAGTTTGTTGTCGGAATGCAAAAAATCTTATGGATTTTTGTATATTGATTTTGTATTCTATGACCTCACTGAATTTGTTTATCAGTTCTAAAATATTTTTGGTAGAGTCTCTTAGGTTTTTTGTAGATAGAACCGTGCCTTCTGCAAACAGGGACAATTTAATTTTATATTTTCCTATTTGTATGCCCTTTATTTCTTTTTCTTGTCTTATTGGTCTGGTGAGTTTTCCAATACTGCATTATATAGGAGTGGTGAGAGTGGGTATCCTTGTCTTGTTCTTGTTCTTAAGGGGAAGGCTTTCAGCTTTTCCCCATTCAGGATGATATTGGCAGTAGGTTTGTCATATATGGCTTTTATTGTGTGGTGATATCTTCCTTCTGTACATAACTTGTTGAGAGGCTTAATCATGAAAAATGTTGGGGCCGGCCCTGTGGCTCACTCAGGTGAGTGTGGTGCTGTTAGTGCTGAGGCTGTGGGTTTGGATCCAAATAGGGATGGCCGGTGCACTCACTGGCTGAGAGTGGTGTGGACGACACTAAGCCAAGGGTTGCGATCCTCCCTTTACCAGTCAAAAAAAAAAAAAAAAAAAGAAGAAGAAAGAAAAATGTTGAATTTTATCAGGTGTTTTTCCTGCATCTATTGAGATGATTATATATTTTTGGTTCTTTATTTTGTTGATGTTGTGTATCACATTTACTAATTTGTGGATGTTGAACCATTCTTGTATCCCTGGGATGAATCCCACTGGGTCACAGTGTATAATCTTTTTGATACGTTGCTGTATTCTGTTTGCAAGTATTTTGTTGAGGATTTTTGTGTCTAAGTACATCAAGGATATTGGCCGGTAGTTTTCTGTTTTTGTTCTATCTTTGTTTGGGTTTGGTATCAGGGTGATGCTTGTGTCATAGAATGAGTTTGGGAGAATGGCTTCTGTTTCAAGTTTTTGGAATAGTTTGGAAAAAATTGGTATTAATTCCTGTTTAAATGTTTGGTAGAACTCAGTAGTGAAGCTGTCCTGTCCTGGACTTCTCTTCGTTGGGATATATATGATTAATGCTTCAAACTCAGTGCTCATTATTGGTCTGTTCAGTTTTTCTGTGTCTTCTTAGTTCAGTCTTCATAGTTTGCATGCAGATTGTCTTTTCTAAATAACCCAGGGGGACAAAAAAATGAAAAAAGGAATTTTTTAAAATGAAGAAAATCTAAGAGAACTAGCAGACAACCTTAAGTACACAAACATTTGAATCATGAGTGTTTTGGAAGGGAAGGAGAAAGGAAAAGGCATGGAAAACTTATTCAATTAAATAACAATGGAAAACTTCCAGGTATAGGGAGAGATGTAGACATTCAGATCCAGGAGGCTCAAAGATCCCCTCCAAGACACATTATAGTCAAACTTGCAAAGCTTAAAAACAAAGAGAGAATTTTAAAAGATACAAGGGAAAAGTGTCAAGTCACCTATAAGGGAGCCCCTATCAGACTATCAGCAGATGTCTCAAAAGAAACTCTACAGGCAAGAAGAAAACGGGATGATATATTCAAAATACTAAAAGAAAAAAACTGCCAGTCAAGATTACTACATTCAGCAAGGCTATTCTTCAAAAATTAGCGAAAAATATTTTATTGTCCAGACAGGCAAAGACTGTGGGAGTTCACCACAACATGGCCAGCCCTGGAAGAAATCCTCAAGGAAGTCTTACATCTGGAATTTGAAAATGATAATCACTACCATGAATACACAGAAAGAATAAAAGTTACTGGTAGAACAAAAATGCCAATGGGAAAGAAAAAGAAATTAAATCTTACCACCACAGAAAACCATAATGACAATATAAAAATGCCCCTGCTTTATTTCTGATTTTATTATTGTTGGTCATCTCTTTTTTTCTTGGTCAATCTAGATAAAGTTTGCAAATTCTGTTGATCTTTTCAAAGAATCAACTTTTCATTTTTTTCTATAGTTTTTTAATTCCATTTCACATATTTCTGTTGTAATTTTTTGTTATTTCCTACTTATATTTGTTTTTGGTTTATTTTGCTCTTCTTTTTCTATTTTCTTATGATAGAAGTTTATATTAATGATTTGACATTTTTTTAAAAATTTTATTTTGTCGATATACATTGTGGCTGATTATTGCTCCCCATCACCAAAACCTCCCTCCCTTCTCCCTCCCCCCCAACAATGTCCTTTCTGTTTGCTTGTCGTATCAACTTCAAGTAATTGTGGTTGTTATATCTTCTTCCCTCCCCCCCCGTTTTGTGTGTCTGTGTGTGTGTGTGTGTGTGTGTGTGTGTGTGTGTGTGTGTGTGAATTTATATATTAATTTTTAGCTCCCACCAATAAGTGAGAACATGTGGTATTTCTCTTTCTGTGCCTGACTTGTTTCACTTAATATAATTCTCTCAAGGTCCATCCATGTTATTGCAAATGGCAGTATTTCATTCGTTTTTATAGCTGAGTAGTATTCCATTGTGTAGATGTACCACATTTTCCGTATCCACTCATCTGATGATGGGCATTTGGGCTGGTTCCAACTCTTGGCTATTGTAAAGAGTGCTGCGATGAACATTGGGGAACAGGTATACCTTCGACTTGATGATTTCCATTCCTCTGGGTATATTCCCAACAGTGGGATAGCTGGGTCATATGGTAGATCTATCTGCAATTGTTTGAGGAACTTCCATACCATTTTCCATAGAGGCTGCACCATTTTGCAGTCCCACCAACAATGTATGAGAGTTCCTTTTTCTCCGCAACCTCGCCAGTATTTATTGTTCAGGGTCCTTTTGGATTTTAGCCATCCTAACTGGGGTTAGGTGGTATCTCAGTGTGGTTTTGATTTGCATTTCCCAGATGCTGAGTGATGTTGAGCATTTTTTCATATGTCTGTTGGCCATTTGTATATCTTCCTTAGAGAAATGCCTACTTAGCTCTTTTGCCCATTTTTTAATTGGGTTGCTTGTTTTCTTCTTGTAAAGTTGTTTGAGTTCCTTATATATTCTGGATATTAATCCTTTGTCAGATGTATATTTTGCAAATATTTTCTCCCACTCTTTTGGTTGTCTTTTAACTCTGTTAATTGTTTCTTTTGCTATGCAGAAGCTTTTTAGTATGATTTAATCCCATTTGTTTATTTTTCCTTTGGTTGCCCGTGCTTTTGAGGTCATATTCATGAAGTCTGTGTCCAGTCCTATTTCCTGAAGTGTTTATCCTATGTTTTCTTTAAGAAGTTTTATTGTTTCAGGGTGTATATTTAAATCCTTAATCCATTTTGAGTTGATCTTAGTATACAGTGAGAGGTATGGATCTAGTTTCATTCTCCTGCCTATGGATATCCAGTTACCCCAGCACCATTTGCTGAAGAGGCAGTCCCTTCCCCAGTGAACAGGCTTGGTGCCTTTGTCAAAGATCAGATGGCAGTAAGTGTGTGTGTTGATTTCTGGATTCTCTATTCTATTCCATTGGTCAGTGTGTCTGTTTTTATGCCACTACCATACTGTTTTGATTATTATAGCTTTGTAGTATAGCTTAAAGTCAGGTAGTGTTATGCCTCCAGCTTTATTATTTTTGCTCAGCATTGCTTTGGCTATGCGTGGTCTTTTATTGTTCCATATAAATGTCTAGATAGTTTTTTCCATTTCTGAGAAAAATGTCTTTGGAATTTTGATGGGGATTGCATTGAATTTGTATATCACTTTGGGTAGCATGGACATTTTCACTATGTTGATTCTTCCAATCCAAGAGCATGGGATATCTTTCCATCTTCTTGTATTCTCTCTAATTTCTCTCAGCAGTGGTTTGTAGTTCTCATTATAGAGATTTTTCACCTCCTTGGTTAACTCAATTCCTAAGTATTTTATTTTTTTTGGTGGCTATTGTAAATGGGCAGGCTTTCTTGATTTCTCGTTCTGCATGTTCACTATTGGAGAAAAGAAATGCTACTGATTTTTGTGTGTTGATTTTGTATCCTGCTACTGTGCTGAAATCATTTATCAATTCCAAGAGTTTTTTTTTTTTTTTTTTTTTTTTTTTTTTTTTTTTTTTTTAAATTTTATTTTGTCGATATACATTGTAGCTGATTAATGCTCCCCATCACCAAAACCTCCCTCCCTTCTCCCTCCCCCCCCCCAACAATGTCCTTTCTGTTTGTTTGTTGTATCAACTTCAAATAATTGTGGTTGTTATATCTTCTTCCTCCCCGCCCCCCGGTTTGTGTGTGTATGTGTGTATGTGTGTGTGTGAATTTATATATTAATTTTTAGCTCCCTCCAATAAGTGAGAACATGTGGTATTTCTCTTTCTGTGCCTGACTTGTTTCACTTAATATAATTCTCTCAAGGTCCATCCATGTTGTTGCAAATGGCAGTATTTCATTCGTTTTTATAGCTGAGTAGTATTCCATTGTGTAGATGTACCACATTTTCCGTATCCACTCATCTGATGATGGGCATTTGGGCTGGTTCCAACTCTTGGCTATTGTAAAGAGTGCTGCGATGAACATTGGGGAACAGGTATACCTTCGACTTGATGATTTCCATTCCTCTGGGTATATTCCCAACAGTGGGATGGCTGGGTCGTATGGTAGATCTATTTGCAATTGTTTAAGGAACCTCCATACCATTTTCCATAGAGGCTGCACCATTTTGCAGTCCCACCAACAATGAATGAGAGTTCCTTTTTCTCCGCAGCCTCGCCAGCATTTATCGTTCATAGTCTTTTGGATTTTAGCCATCCTAACTGGGGTTAGATGGTATCTCAATGTGGTTTTGATTTGCATTTCCCGGATGCTGAGTGATGTTGAGCATTTTTTCATATGTCTGTTAGCCATTTGTATATCTTCCTTAGAGAAATGCCTACTTAGCTCTTTTGCCCATTTTTTAATTGGGTTGCTTGTTTTCTTCTTGTAAAGTTGTTTGAGTTCCTTATATATTCTGGATATTAATCCTTTGTCAGATGTATATTTTGCAAATATTTTCTCCCACTCTGTTGGTTGTCTTTTAACTCTTTTAATTGTTTCTTTTGCTGTGCAGAAGCTTTTTAGTTTGATATAATCCCATTTGTTTATTTTTCCTTTGGTTGCCCGTGCTTTTGGGGTCGTATTCATGAAGTCTGTGCCCAGTCCTATTTCCTGAAGTGTTTCCCCTATGTTTTCTTTAAGAAGTTTTATTGTCTCAGGGTGTATATTTAAATCCTTAATCCATTTTGAGTTGATTTTAGTATACGGTGAGAGGTATGGATCTAGTTTCATTCTCCTGCATATCGATATCCAGTTATCCCAGCACCACTTGCTGAAGAGGCAGTCCCTTCCCCAGTGAATAGGTTTGGTGCCTTTGTCAAAGATCAGATGGCAGTAAGTGTGTGGGTTGATTTCTGGATTCTCTATTCTATTCCATTGGTCAGTGTGTCTGTTTTTATGCCAGTACCATACTGTTTTGGTTATTATAGCTTTGTAGTATAGCTTAAAGTCAGGTAGTGTTATGCCTCCAGCTTTATTTTTTTTGCTGAGCATTGCTTTGGCTATTCGTGGTCTTTTATTGTTCCATATAAATGTCTGAATAGTTTTTTCCATTTCTGAGAAAAATGTCTTTGGAATTTTGATGGGGATTGCATTGAATTTGTATATCACTTTGGGTAGTATGGACATTTTCACTATGTTGATTCTTCCAATCCAAGAGCATGGAATATCTTTCCATCTTCTAGTATCCTCTCTAATTTCTCTCAGCAGTGGTTTGTAGTTCTCATTATAGAGATTTTTCACCTCCTTGGTTAACTCAATTCCTAAGTATTTTATTTTTTTGGTGGCTATTGTAAATGGGCAGGCTTTCTTGATTTCTCCTTCTGCATGTTCACTATTGGAGAAAAGAAATGCTACTGATTTTTGTGTGTTGATTTTGTATCCTGCTACTGTGCTGAAATCATTTATCAATTCCAACAGTTTTTTTGTAGAGGTTTTAGGCTGTTCGATATATAGGATCATGTCATCTGCAAACAAGGACAGTTTGACTTCATCTTTTCCAATCTGGATGCCCTTTATTTCCTTCTCTTCTCTGATTGCTCTGGCTAGTACTTCCAACACTATGTTGAATAGGAGTGGTGAGAGTGGGCATCCTTGTCTAGTGCCTGTTCTTAAAGGAAAAGCTTTCAGCTTTTCCCCATTCAGGATGATATTGGCAGTGGGTTTGTCATATATGGCTTTAATTATGTTGAGATACTTTCCCTCTATACCTAACTTATAGAGGGTCTTTGTCATGAATGAGTGCTGAACTTTATCAAATGCTTTTTCAGCATCTATAGAGATGATCATATGGTCCTTGTGTTTGAGTTTATTAATATGGTGTATCACATTTATTGATTTGCGTATGTTGAACCAACCTTGCATCCCTGGGATGAATCCCACTTGATCGTGATGAATAATTTTTCGTATGTGTTGCTGTATTCTGTTTGCTAGTATTTTAGTGAGGATTTTTGCATCTATATTCATCAAGGATATCGGCCTGTAGTTTTCTTTTTTGGTTATATCTTTACCTGGTTTTGGTATCAGGATGATGTTTGCTTCATAGAATGAGTTTGGGAGATTTGCGTCCGTTTCAATCTTTTGGAATAGTTTGTAAAGAATCGGTGTCAATTCCTCTTTGAATGTTTGGTAAAATTCTGCTGTGAATCCATCTGGTCCTGGGCTTTTCTTTGTTGGGAGCCTTCTGATAACAGCTTCAATCTCCTTTATTGTTATTGGTCTGTTCAGATTTTCTACGTCTTCACGGTTCAGTTTTGGGAGCTTGTGTGTGTCCAGAAATTTATCCATTTCCTCCAGATTTTCAAATTTGTTGGCGTACAGTTGTTTATAGTAGTCTCGAATGATTCCTTGTATTTCAGATGAATCAGTTGTAATATCGCCTTTTTCATTTCTAATTTTTGTTATTTGAGTCTTCTCTCTTCTTTTTTTTGTTAGCCATGCTAATGGTTTGTCAATTTTATTTATCTTTTCAAAAAACCAACTTTTTGATTCGTTGATCTTTTGAATTGTTTTTTGGTTTTCAATTTCATTCAGTTCTGCTCTGATCTTAATGATTTCTTTCCGTCTGCTAACTTTAGGATTGGATTGTTCTTGTTTTTCTAGTTCTTTAAGGTGAAGTGTTAGGTTGTTCACTTGCCATCTTTCCATTCTTCTGAAGTGAGCATTTAATGCAATAAATTTTCCCCTCAATACTGCTTTTGCAGTATCCCACAGGTTTTGGTATGATGTATCATTGTTTTCATTAGTTTCAATAAACTTTTTGATTTCCTGCTTGATTTCTTCTTGGACCCATATGTCATTAAGTAGAATGCTGTTTAATTTCCATGTGTTTGTATAGTTTCCAGAGTTTTGTTTGTTATTAATTTCTAGTTTTAATCCATTGTGGTCTGAGAAGATACATGGGATAATTCCAATTTTTTTGAATTTACTGAGACTTGATTTGTGACCTAATATGTGATCTATCCTGGAGAATGATCCATGTGCTGATGAGAAGAATGAATATTCTGAGGTTGTTGGGTGGAATGTTCTGTAGATATCTGCCAATTCCAATTGGTCTAGAGTCTTGTTTAGATCTTGTGTTTCTCTACTGATTCTTTGCCTAGATGATCTGTCTAATATTGACAGTGGAGTGTTCAGGTCCCCTGCTATTATGGTATTAGTGTCTATTTCCTTCTTTAGGTCTAATAGAGTTTGTTTTATAAATCTGGCTGCTCCAACATTGGGTGCGTATATATTTATGATTGTTATGTCTTCTTGATGGATCAGTCCTTTTATCATTAAGTAGTGTCCCTCATTGTCTCTTTTTATGGTTTTTAGTTTAAAGTCTATTTTGTCAGATATAAGAATAGCTACTCCAGCTCGTTTTTCTTTTCTGTTTGCATGGTAAATCTTTTTCCATCCTTTCACTCTTAGTCTGTGTGAATCTTTATGGGTGAGGTGGGTCTCTTGTAGGCAGCATATAGTTGGGTCCTGCTTTTTGATCCAGTCAGCCAGTCTGTGTCGTTTAATTGGGGAATTTAAGCCTTTAACATTAAGAGTTGTTATTGAAAGGTGTTGATTTATTCCTAGCATTTTATTGGTTGTTTGGTTGTCTTAGGTGTCTTTTGTTCCTTGCTTTCTGATTTACTGTTTGGTTTCTTTGTTTGTTGGTTCCTTAGGTTGTAGATAGTGTTTTTGTTAGCTTGTTTTCTCTTCATGAATGCCATTTTTATTGTACTAGCGGGTTTAGATTTTTCTTAGGTTTTTATGGCAGTGGTAGTTATTTTTCAGGAACCAAACCCAGTACTCCCTTGAGGATTTCTTGTAAGGGTGGTCTTGTGGTAGTGAACTCCCGCAGTTTTTGTTTGTCTGAGAAATATACTATTTGCCCCTCATTTCGGAAGGATAGCCTTGCAGGGTAGAGTATTCTTGGCTGGCAATCTTTGTCTTTTAGTATTTTGAAAATATCATCCCATTCCTTTCTAGCTTTTAGGGTTTGTGATGAAAAGTCTGATGTTAACCTGATTGGGGCTCCCTTATAAGTGATTTGACGCTTCTCTCTTGCAGCTTTTAAGATTCTCTCTTTGTCTCTGAGTTTTGCCAATTTGACTATGACATGTCTTGGAGAAGGCCTTTTTGGGTTGAATACGTTTGGAGATCGTTGAGCTTCCTGGATCTGAAGATCTGTGATTTTTCCTATACCTGGGAAGTTTTCTGCCACTATTTTTTTGAATATGTTTTCAATGGAATCTCCATTTTCCTCCCCTTCTGGGATACCCATGACTCGGATATTTGAGCGCTTGAGGTTGTCTGATATCTCTCTCAGATTTTCTTCCATGTCCTTGATTCTTTTTTCTTTCTTTTTGTCTGCTTGTGTTATTTCAAACAGCCCATCTTCAAGTTCAGAGGTTCTCTCTTCAACTTCGACAAGCCTGCTGGTTAAACTCTCCGTTGTGTTTTTTATTTCGCTGAATAACTTCTTCAGTTCAGCAAGTTCTGCTACATTGTTTTTCAGGACATTGATTTCCTTGTATATTTCCACTTTCAGATCCTGTATACTTTTCCTCATTTCATCATGATGTCTAGCTGAGTTTTCTTGTATCTCATTCAGTTTCCTTAGTATTATCACTCGAAATTCCTTGTCAGTTATTTCAAGGGCTTCTTGTTCTATAGGATCTAGAGTATGAGATTTATTAACTTTTGGTGGTGTACTTTCTTGATTTTTTTGTATTTCTGGTGTCTTTTTTTTGGTGTTTATTCATTGTTGCAGGGGGTTTCACAGTCCACCGGTTTAAGACTAATGTCTAACTAGGATGTTGCTGTGGTTGCCAATTTGGTATGGCTCCCGCCGTGACTGCTCAGTTGGCCTCTAGTGTCTTGTGTGTGTGGTTGCCTCGGGTCTTGGGCTTCTCCGGGGATCCACCTTTCTGGTCAGCTTGTACTCTGCTGGGCTGGTGGATCACGTACCACAGGGTGTGTGATCTCTGTTGAGCTTTCACTTTCTGTACAGGACTTCTCCCCGTTCCGTGTGCTCTGGCCCAGGCTGTTAGATCGTGCAGTGGCGACCCCACCGGGTGTGTGGTTTCTGTCGAGACTCCGCCTCCCTGGCCGCACGTCTCCCCCCTCTGTGCACACTGTGCTGGGCTGGGGCGTGTCTTCTGCACCCCTCGTCTATCAGCTGGGCCTTCAAGACCCTGCTCAGCACCGCCTCGCCCAGGAAGTCTACCAGGTTTCTGCTAGGCACAGACGACCGGTCTCTCTGGGTGCCTTTGTAGCACTGTGTAGATCTTTCTCGGGTCTTGTTCACCTTTGTATCCCCCCGGTATAAACCGAGTCTAGTGCCCGCCTGCAGCCTGCTCTCCGGCAGGTTCAAGCGGACCTGGGAACTCTCCTACCACACACTATTCCCAACCAGAAATTCGTTAGGCTTTTTTCCAAACTGGTGGTCGCAGAGATGGTATCTGCCTCCCAGTAACAGGAAGTTTACCGGGGCCGGAGTCCAGGGTGTGGTGGAGTGACAGTCGGCCCGCCCGTACTTCCTAGCCCTCCCAAAACTGGTCGGGACGCCCCACACCCCCAGTCCTGCCAGAGAACCGCGGAGGGAGTGGGAGAGGAGGTCGGCCCGCAGGGTCCGGAAAGCCCCGCGCCAGGCCAAGCAAATGGGCTCAGTGATGGCCGAGCAGGGCGGAGCTGCCCGCACCTGGGAAAATGGAGGCAGCACCGGGGCAGTGAGTGGCCTGGTGGTGCAGGCGGAAGCCGCGTGGGCATTCACCCCCCGAACAGAGCTGTGCCAGGGATCACTCACAGTGCTGTGCCAGGTCGGGCGCTCGCTCTGTCTCTGGTTTGTTGCCTTCCGTGTTCTCGGCGCTGCCGCCTCGGGCTGTTCAGTCGCGGCGCCGCTCGGGCGCTCCCAGGAATCTTCTTTAATGCCGGCCTGAAACCTCGAATCCTGAATAGGGCAGCTGGCCGCCTTCAGTGCGGCCCCAGCCTCCGGGATCCTGGCTGCATCCACAGCAGCCCTGGCGCCGTGTTCCCTGTTTCAAGACTCACTTTTGCAGCTAAGAATCAGTTCTTTTCCTGCTCCACACTTCAAAGCTGTTGCCTGTAAATGAGGCAGCCTCTCCTGCCGGGGGCAAAGTGGCGTTGAGCCCCCACGACCGGCCAGCAGCAGCAGTCCTCCCTTAAGAGATGGCGAGAGGAAGGACCACAAGTTTCCCGGCTGCCTGAGGCCCAGTGGCCTCCTTTTCCACCTCAGCTACTCCGCGCCAGCCGCCGCAGCCGCCGCCATCTTGAAACTCCCCAAGAGTTTTTTTGTAGAGGTTTTAGGCTGTTCGATATATAGGATCATGTCATCTGCAAACAGGGACAGTTTGACTTCCTCTTTTCCAATCTGGATGCCCTTTATTTCCTTCTCTTCTCTGATTGCTCTGGCTAGTACTTCCAACACTATGTTGAATAGGAGAGGTGAGAGTGGGCATCCTTGTCTAGTTCCTGTTCTTAAAGGAAAAGCTTTCAGCTTTTCCCCATTCAGGATGATATTGGCAGTGGGTTTGGCATATATGGCTTTAATTATGTTGAGATACTTTCCCTCTATACCTAACTTATAGAGGGTCTTTGTCATGGATGAGTGCTGAATTTTATCAAATGCTTTTTCAGCATCTATAGAGATGATCATATGGTCCTTGTGTTTGACTTTATTAATATGGTGTATCACATTTATTGATTTGCGTATGTTGAACCAACCTTGCATCCCTGGGATGAATCCCACTTGATCGTGATGAATAATTTTTGGTATGTGTTGCTGTATTCTGTTTGCTAGTATTTTAGTGAGGATTTTTGCATCTATATTAATCAAGGATATTGGCCTGTAATTTTCTTTTTTGGTTATATCTTTACCTGGTTTTGGTATCAGGATGATGTTTGCTTCATAGAATGAGTTTGGGAGATTTGCGTCCGTTTCAATCTTTTGGAATAGTTTGTAAAAAATCGGTGTCAATTCCTCTTTGAATGTTTGGTAAAATTCTGCTGTGAATCCATCTGGTCCTGGGCTTTTCTTTGTTGGGAGCCTTCTGATAACAGCTTCAATCTCCTTTATTGTTATTGGTCTGTTCAAATTTTCTACGTCTTCATGGTTCAGTTATGGGAGCTTGTGTGTGTCCAGAAATTTATCCATTTCCTCCAGATTTTCAAATTTGTTGGCGTATAGTTGTTTATAATAGTCTCGAATGTTTCCTTGTATTTCAGATGAATCAGTTGTAATATCGCCTTTTTCATTTCTAATTTTGGTTATTTGAGTCTTCTCTCATCTTTTTTTTGTTAGCCATGCTAATGGTTTGTCAATTTTATTTATCTTTTCGAAAAACCAACTCTTTGATGCGTTGATCTTTTGAATTGTTTTTTGGTTTTCAATTTCATTCAGTTCTGCTCTGATCTTAATGATTTCTTTCCATCTGCTAACTTTAGGTTTGGATTGTTCTTGTTTTTCTAGTTCTTTAAGGTGAAGTGTTAGGTTGTTCACTTGCCATCTTTCCATTCTTCTGAAGTGAGCGTTTAATGCGATAAATTTTCCCCGCAATACTGCTTTTGCAGTATCCCACAGGTTTTGGTATGATGTATCATTGTTTTCATTAGTTTCAATAAATTTTTTGATTTCCTGCTTGATTTCTTCTTGGACCCATATGTCATTAAGTAGAATGCTGTTTAATTTCCATGTGTTTGTATAGTTTCCAGAGTTTCGTTTGTTATTTATTTCTAGTTTTAATCCATTGTGGTCTGAGAAGATACATGGGATAATTCCAATTTTTTTGAATTTATTGAGACTTGATTTGTGACCTAATATGTGATCTATCCTGGAGAATGATCCATGTGCTGATGAGAAGAATGAATATTCTGAGGTTGTTGGGTGGAATGTTCTGTAGATATCTGCCAATTCCAATTGGTCTAGAGTCTTGTTTAGATCTTGTGTTTCTCTACTGATTCTTTGCCTAGATGATCTGTCTAATATTGACAGTGTGGTGTTCAGGTCCCCTGCTATTATGGTATTAGTGTCTATTTCCTTCTTTAGGTCTAATAGAGTTTGTTTTATAAATCTGGCTGCTCCAACATTGGGTGCATACATATTTATGATTGTTATGTCTTCTTGATGGATCAGTCTATTATCATTAAGTAGTGTCCCTCATTGTCTCTTTTTATGTTTTTTAGTTTAAAGTCTATTTTGTCAGATATAAGAATAGCTACTCCAGCTCGTTTTTCTTTTCTGTTTGCATGGTAAATCTTTTTCTATCCTTTCACTCTTAGTCTGTGTGAATCTTTATGGGTGAGGTGGGTCTCTTGAAGGCAGCATATAGTTGGGTCCTCCTTTTTGATCCAGTCAGCCAGTCTGTGTCTTTTAATTGGGGAATTTAAGCCTTTTACATTAAGAGTTGTTATTGAAAGGTGTTGATTTATTCCTAGCATTTTATTGGTCGTTTGGTTGTCTTAGGTGTCTTTTGTTCCTTGCTTTCTGATTTACTGTTGGTTTCTTTGTTTGTTGTTTCCTTAGGTTGTAGATAGCGTTTTTGTTTGCTTGTTTTCTCTTCATGAATGCCATTTTTATTATACTAGTGGGTATTGATTTTTCTTGGGTTTTTATGTCAGTGGTAGTTATTTTTCAGGAACCAAACCCAGTACTCCCTTGAGGATTTCTTGTAAGGGTGGTCGTGTGGTAGTGAACTCCCGCAGTTTTTGTTTGTCTGAGAATTATACTATTTGCCCTTCATTTCGGAAGGATAGCCTTGCAGGGTAGAGTATTCTTGGCTGGCAATCTTTGTCTTTTAGTATTTTGAAAATATCATCCCATTCCTTTCTAGCTTTTAGGGTTTATGATGAAAAGTCTGATGCTAGCCTGATTGGGGCTCCCTTATAGGTGATTTGATGCTTCTCTCTTGCAGCTTTTAAGATTCTCTCTTTGTCTCTGAGTTTTGCCAATTTGACTATGACATGTCTTGGAGAAGGCCTTTTTGGGTTGAATACGTTTGGAGATCGTTGAGCTTCCTGGATCTGAAGATCTGTGACTTTTCCTATACCTGGGAAGTTTCTGCCACTATTTTTTTGAATATTTTTTCCATGGAATCTCCATTTTCCTCCCCTTCTGGAATACCCATGACTCGGATATTTGAGCACTTAAGGTTGTCTGATATCTCTCTCAGATTTTCTTCAATGTCCTTGATTCTTTTTTCTTTCTTTTTGTCTGCTTGTGTTATTTCAAACAGCCCATCTTCAAGTTCAGAGGTTCTCTCTTCAATTTCGACAAGCCTGCTGGTTAAACTCTCTGTTGTGTTTTTTATTTCACTGAATAACTTGTTCAGTTCAGCAAGTTCTGCTACATTTTTTTTCAGGACATTGATTTCTTTGTGCATTTCCTCTTTCAGATCCTGTATACTTTTCCTCATTTCATCATGATGTCTAGCTGAGTTTTCTTGTATCTCATTCAGTTTCCTTAGAATTATCACTCGAAATTCCTTGTCAGTCATTTCAAGGGCTTCTTGTTCTATAGGATCTAGAGTTTGAGATTTATTAACTTTTGGTGGTGTATTTTCTTGATTTTTTGTATTTCTGGTATCTTTTTTTTGATGTAAAATAAACAAAAAAGATCTCCTTTTGAATAAATAGTACTGATTACATATGTGTATGGATTAAAAAAGATTTTTTGGTGCATTCCATCCACAGAAATCAATTCCAAAAGAAGTTCAGATTGAAGTATGAGTGGCAAACAAGCAATTGGGAGGCAGAGGACGTCATCACTTTTGTGAACATTTCTTAAACAGGCACAAAAAGCAGTAAACATAGAGCAAACAATTGATAAATTAGACCATGAAATTAATAAATTATGTCAGTCAAAAAGACATTATTAAGAGAGTAAAAAGCAAAACTGATTCTAAGAATGTGAGTATACTTGCCTTACAAGCATTGACTTAACATTCATATCCAAAATATATAAATAATTTTACACAAACAAATCAACAAATTACAAGCAATCCACATTTAACAGTACATTAAAAAGATCATTCACCATGCACAGCAAGATTCATCTCAGGGATTCAAAAACCATCTCAAGGATGGTTCAACATACGCAAATTAATAAATGTAATACATCACATTAACAGAATGAAGGACAAAAAACATGATCACTTCAATAGACGCAAAATATCTTTTGAAAGTATTTAACATGTTTTCATGATAAAAATACTCAACAAATTAGGTGTACAAGAAATACACCTCAACACAGTAATAAAACAAACACACAGCTGGCATCATACTCAACTGGGAAAAGTTGAAAGTTTTTTTACTATCCTCCAGAACAAGATAAGGATACCCCCTCTTGCCACTTCTATTCAACATGGTACTGGAAGTCCTAGCCAAAGTTAGGCAAGAGAAAGGAATAAAGGGCAACCAAATTGGAAGACACAAATTAAACTGTCCCTGTTTGCAAATGACATAATTTTATACATAGAAAACCCTCAAGACTCCATAAGAAAACTTTTAGAACAATAAATCAATTCAGTGCAGTTTCAGGATATAAAATGAACGTAAAAAATTAGCAGTCTTTCTATTCACTAATAGCAAACTATCTGAAAAAGAAATCAAGAAAACAATCCCATTTACAATAATTACAGAAAAAACAATATTTAGGAATAAATTTAACGAAGAAAATGAAAGATCTATACACAGAAAACTATATAATAATATTTTTTAAAAAACAGCATGTTACTCACATAAAGGCAGACACATATACTATACAACTGAATAGGACTAGTCATTGTATAAAAATTAACAAAGTATAAGACACAAAAACATAGATGAATTTCAAAAACATAATGTTGAGCAAAATAAGTCAGACACAAAAGAAAAAGAACCAGATGTCCATCTATATGCAGCTACGTATATGAAGTTTAAATATAAATAAATCTAATCAATATTTTTAAAAATAAGGAGAGTGGTTACATGTGTGGGGATACTGGAGGAAGGTGGGGGAACTTGTGAGGTGCTGCTAATATTTTGTCTCTTGATTTGATCCTGGTTGCATAGTTGTGTTCAGTTTGTGGAAATTTTGGATTTGCATGATATATGTGTGTGTGTGCATAATGGATACTCAGACCAATGGAACAGAAGAGAGAAGCCAGTAATCAATACATATACATACAGTCAACCGATTTTTGACAAAGACACCAAGAACATACAGTGGGGAGAAGACTACCTTTTTAATAAATGATGCTGGGGAAAATGGACATCCATAAGTAGAAGAATGAAAAACTAGACCCATACCTCTCACCATATATCAAAATCAACTCGAAATGGATTAAAGACTTAAATATAAGACCTGAAACTGTAAAACTCCTGAAAGAAAACATAGCAAAAATGCATCAGGAAGTAGCACTTGGCAAAGACTTTATCAATAAGACCCCAAAAGCACAGGCAGCAAAAGAAAAAAATAAATGGGATTATATCAAACTAAAACACTTCTGCACAGCAAAAGAAACAATTGACAGAGTGAAATGACAATGTACAGAAGGGTATAAAATATTTGCCAACCATACATCTTACATGGGATTAATATCCAGAATATACAAGGAACTCAAACAGTAAAAAAACAAGTAACCTGATTAAAAAATGGGCAAAGACATACAATCAATTGACACATGAAAAAAATGCTCAACATCACTAACCATCTGGAAAATGCAAATACAAACCACATTGAGATATCATATCACCCCATTTAGACGGGCTATAATAAAGAAGACAAGGAATACAAATGCTGGCAAGGATACAGAGAAATGGGAACCCTCCCACACTGCAGGTGGGACTGTAGATTATCGCAGCCAATATGGAAAACAGTATGGAGTTTCCTCAAACAGCTACAAATAGAACTGCCATGCTATCCAGCAATCCCACTGCTGGATATATACCCAAAGGAATGGAAATCATCATGTTGAAAAGATGCCTGCTCTCCCATGATTATTAAAGCACTGTTAACAATAGCCAGGAATTGGAACCAACCTAAATATCCATTGATGGTCAGCTGGATAAGGAAAATGTGATATATACATTCAGTGGAAAACTACTCTGCCATAAAAAAAAGTATGAAATTCCCCCATATGCAGCAACATAGATGAACTTAAAGAAAATTATGTTAAGTGAAATAAGCCAGGCATGGACAGAGAAATACCACATGTCCTCACTCATAAGTGGGACCTACATATAAGTAAATAAATAAACAAACAAATAAATAAATGAATGAATGAATAAGCAAACAAACAAACAAATAAATAAATAATAAACAAAAAGTAGAAAGAAATATGCAACACTTCCAATAATATGTTGTACTTTCAAAAGGAGAGAACAGAACTAAGGTTACCAGATGTGGTAAATGGGTAAAAGGCCACAAAAAAGGATTGCACTGCCTAATACTGAATATACTAACTATCCTGATTTGAGCATCACATATTGCACACAGGTATTTTCATTCAATGTGGTACCCCACAGATGCATGCAATTAATTATGTTTCAATTAAAAAAGTTTGAATAATACTTTGTTAATACAAAAGAAAGCAAAAGAAAGAGAGAGGAAAAAATATAGTAGATGTGGGACAACTAGAAAGCAAATAGCAAGATGGCAGATATCAACACACATAACAGCATATTTATTTTAAATGTAAATGGCATAAATACTCCAATTAAAAGGCATATAGTACTAAGTTGGATAAAATAAAAACTGCATGCTGCATACTGTGGACCAAAACTAAGGCTCTTGAGGCACAAATAATTTTATAAAGGTTCACTGAAAGCCAGGCTTGAGTACTGACCTGGGAAACACAAGCCAACAGAGCTGGAAAGTGCTCTGAAGTTTACTACAAGCGAAGATATTTTATAAGTGAGTTTCAAAAGGAAATTTCAAAAGAGAGGAGAAAAGCTCCAAGTACAGTTGTATTTCTCTCATGGAATGCAAAAATCACAATCATTAGTTACTAATTATAACATGGGAACCAAAAAATGCCTACAGGCAATCTGAAGCAGAAGTGTCACGCCTCAACTATTCTTAGCAATATGTAAATGGCTTATTCAGACCCAGAGAGTTGTACATTAGTTAATGAATCAGCAGTTTATAACCACATACTTTGTTTATCTTAAGAACAAGATGTTGACATAGAGTTCATGAAACTTATCCCAAGGCAGTGAGTTTTGGAAAATCTGCTTCATTTTGATTATTTCCTTCATCAACGCAAAACCTTAAATCTAAGAATATAAAGAAGTTAAAGTTTAAAAATGTATTATATATTTTACACAAGGCATAGAATGCTAGTGTAGCTATTAATATCCAAAAGATGCTAGGCAAGAAGCATTACTAGAGATAATGAAGAAACATTTATGAAAATAAAAGTATACATCTGCAAGAAAGTTGTAACTGTTCCCCAGAATCTGAACTTGTATTTACCTAATAACATAGCCTCAAAATACAAAAAGCAAAAAATGGCCCAACTAAAAGAAGAAACAGAGAAACTTCAACCAGTGTTAGAGCTGCTTTAGCATACGCTTCTTTCAATAACTGATACTGAAGTAGTAAAGAGATAAATGATTTTTTTTTACCCAGTAAGTAAAGAGATAGATGATTTGAACAACATGCTGTACAGACCTAATTAGTACGGGTAGCAAACATGACCCCTAATAATGGCAGAATAAACATTCTTCTAGATGCATTTCTAACAGTTACCAAAGTTGACCATTTGTTGAGTCATACAACAAGTCAAACAAATTTTAAAGATTTAATCATATGGATTATATTTAGTGACAATGGAGGAATTAAGTTCCCTTCTCTTCACCTGACTTCGTTTCACATCAATCTTACCCTAGTACTCTATAGCTCAGTAATACCAACCTTTTTGTTCTTAGAATATATTATAGTCATTCCTATCCTAGTCCCCATCTTCTGTTTTTGTAAACTCTGTTGGACAATTCTGTCCTCCGTCTTAAGATATCATCTCCTCGTTTTTTAGGTCAAGTGGGACCTCATCAAATAGCCCTTCCCCGAACACATTATCTTAATCAATACCTCTCTTTAAATTACTCTCTTTTATGTCACCCCATTTTATATTTACACAGTACTTTTTACTATCTGATGTTGTCTTGTTTATTTACTTGTTTATTTCTAGGAAGCCTATCTGTGTTTACCACATAGTGCCTGGCACATAGTAGGAGTACACTAAACAGCATTTGAATGAACAAATCAGCAGCTGCTGCTAATCCAATTTTCACTGTTAGAACCCACAGCTACTCCCAGTGTAAGAATTTCAACTCAATACTTCCATGATGATAAAAATACATTAGGTCATATGGCCATCTTTTATATTATTAGGCCATTAAAACTACAGATTGTTGCAGTTACAGTCTAAATCATGACCTTTATTCTTTACTTCATTTTGCTAATGTGATCACAGCTTTAAGGTTCAGGATAGGTTCATTTGTGAACCTCTGATTCCTTAGCCTGTATATCTCACACATTTCCCTTGATACTGCCAACTATGAGGAAACATGACTCTTTTCTACCCATTTTCAGTGTTTTTCCTTATTTTTATTTTTCTAAAATCTCTATTTCATGTTAAAACCTATTTATTTCTGAGATATACACTTCTCATCTCCAGATTGAAATTATTATTCTAGGAATTACCAGATTTCGTATCATTTTTAGATTATTTGCTTGTAGTATTTAACCCATTCTGTTTTTCTAACATATTTTGAAGTTTTATTTGTGAATTTTTTTTTTTTTTTTTTTTTTTTTTTTTACCATTTCAGCATGTTTTGGAAACAACTTCAAGAAAAATTAACGTCTTACATATTTTGGGGACCAATGGTAGGAATCCATCCAGGGGTTTTGTTTATGTTTGGGGAGTGTTTGGGAAAAAAACAATTTATCCCTGACATTTAGGTAGTCGTGGGGAAAGAATGGAAGAGTCTCAAAGAGTGTTTGAGATTCTGAGAAACAACATTGGAGTGTATACATTGACTTCCTTCCCATAGGATCCAAGGGCTAGGTAAACTTTGTCACACTGGTGATGAGCTATTTTGTCTTTTCCTTATAATCTAGATATAATTGCTTTTATTCCAATGGAATTAAAAAGTCAGCTAAAATAGAAATTGATCAAGCTTACACAATCTAGGCTTCATTAAAGTGAGTTTTTTCTCTTAAATTAAGGAAGAACATTAGGCTTGTTATTCCTTCACTAATATTCAAGTACATTCTTGTTATATCAGACAGGAGTTTCCTGTGCTCCGTGTTTTTTGGAGGTTTTGTGGTCCCATAATTGCCTCTTGCAGTAATTCCTAAGTGGCAGTGGTATTGACAGAAAAGCACTAATAGAGTTTTGAAACACTGAAATGTTTAGATATTCACCAGTGTAAACTCTTTTTGCCACCAGTTGTTGTTTTGAATGCTTGCCATCATAAGAATTGTCACGATTAATTTGGTACCACATTTGTGTCCTCTAAAACCTGGTTTTAATTGAATTTGGTTAAATAATATTTTCATTGATGGATGAGGGTATTGAATCTCAGTGAGTAGCACATCCAAAGTCATATAGATTATTTGTAAACATAGTCATATCTAGTATTCTAAAATTTATATTTCTGAATAATCCATACATACATGTACATTTTTATCCACCAGCCATATAGCATGCGGTTCCAAACACAGTTTTTCGTTTTAAGAGAAACTGGGTTCAGATTTTGGCTCAGGAACTTACTATCTGTAGGAATTTGTGCAATTCTTTTGACCTCTCCAAACCTATGTATTTGCATTTGTAAAATGGGGCAAATAACTGATAAAGTTGTATACATACATTGAATTTGTATATATACAATTATTGCTTCTGCTTGAGAAAAATTTATTTATATTTTACTGCCATTTCTAATTTTTACCATGCATTAGTTTAGAAACATCTAACATTAAGGATTAGATCAATTAAGAATAAACAAGTTACAGATAAACATTTCCATAAAATACATGCATATATAATTAGTCCTCTATCTTTTCATGATAAAATCCATTCCTCATTTTTGTTTTCCAATAAAATTATGCCAAAACTGAGTGGGGAGAGGTGGTACATTATAACTCTGCTGCTAAATAAATAGGACATTGAAATTATAATGTGATGATTTAGACAAACAAAATAACAGGAAAAATACTAATATAATACACAGTAAATTTAAACTAGATTCCTAGAACAATACAGTGTTATGGGTGATACTTTTAGGTTTTTACTTCTAAAACATTTGCATATTTAGAGTTAATTGAGTAAAAACAAAAATCTAACCAAAAAAGTTAAAATTGAGAAATTACTGAACAGGGTTTTACCCAGAGGATATCCACATTTCCTTGTTTTGAATTAGTAGCCAAACTTTAGAGAGTACGCTACTGCTAGAGTGTTTGAAAAAACATTCCAGGATGCCAAGATCAACTGCCAAAAAAAAAAAAAAAAAAAAGAAAGCAAATAATAGTAGTAAACATCAAAAGCTACTTTTCACATTTCTACTTTGAAACAGAGGATTATAAAAACATTATTTGTTTTTGTCATAACAACAACAACAAAAAATCCACAAAATGTTGTGTCAAAGCAAGAATAATTCTGAGCCTTTTAAAAATTATAGCTGAAATGGGACCCCTGATTAAAATATTAAAAAGAAAAAGGTAACGTGTTTGAGGTGCCAGGATGAAGGATAATTGCTGGTGAAAATTCCACATTTGAATTCAACAAACACATTTGTTATACTCTTTTTAAGGTGTTATTCTTCTGTGGTGTGGCTTTTACATAATATATCATTTAGCTTAGTCTGTCCTAAATACATATCTCTAAATTTAGAATATGAACAGGAGACTTGTTTCCAATCATCACTAACTTCCATTTCCTACTAAATGGTGTACCAAAAGATGTGGGATTCATTAAGTTTCATATATATATATTTTTTTTTTTTTCAAATTTTTAACTAAAATAATTTATCCATCTTGACAAACGGGCTTTTTTAAAAAGCTGTAATTTAGAATTAAAAATATAACCCTGAATTTTAGCCATCCTAACTGGGGTTAGATGGTATCTCAATGTGGTTTTGATTTGCATTTCCCAGATGCTGAGTGATGTTGAGCATTTTTTCATATGTCTGTTGGCCATTTGGATATCTTCCTTAGAGAAATGCCTACTTAGCTCTTTTGCCCATTTTTTAATTGGGTTGCTTGTTTTCTTCTTGTAAAGTTGTTTGAGTTCCTTATATATTCTGGATATTAATCCTTTGTCAGATGTATATTTTGCAAATATTTTCTCCCACTCTGCTGGTTGTCTTTTAACTCTTTTAATTGTTTCTTTTGCTGTGCAGAAGCTTTTTAGTTTGATATAATCCCATTTGTTTATTTTTCCTTTGGTTGCCCGTGCTTTTGGGGTCGTATTCATGAAGTCTGTGCCCAGTCCAATTTCCTGAAGTGTTTCTCCTATGTTTTCTTTAAGAAGTTTTATTGTTTCAGGGTGTATATTTAAATCCTTAATCCATTTTGAGTTGATTTTAGTATACGGTGAGAGGTATGGATCTAGTTTCATTCTCCTGCATATGGATATGAACGATAAATGCTGGCGAGGCTGCAGAGAAAAAGGAACTCTCATACATTGTTGGTGGGACTGCAAAATTGTGCAGCCTCTATGGAAAATGGTATGGAGGTTCCTTAAACAATTGCAGATAGATCTACCATACGACCCAGCTATCCCACTGCTGGGAATATACCCAGAGGAATGGAAATCATCAAGTCGAAGGTATACCTGTTCCCCAATGTTTATCACAGCACTCTTTACAATAGCCAAGAGTTGGAACCAGCCCAAATGCCCATCATCAGATGAGTGGATACGGAAAATGTGGTACATCTACACAATGGAATACTACTCAGCTATAAAAACGAATGAAATACTGCCATTTGCAACAACATGGATGGACCTTGAGAGAATTATATTAAGTGAAACAAGTCAGGCACAGAAAGAGAAATACCACATGTTCTCCCTTATTGGTGGGAGCTAAAAATTAATATATAAATTCACACACACACACACACACACACACACACACACACACACACACACACAAACCGGGGGGGGGGGAGAAGATATAACAACCACAATTATTTGAAGTTGATACGACAAGCAAACAGAAAGGACATTGTTGGGGGGGAGGGGGGAGGGAGAAGGGAGGGAGGTTTTGGTGATGGGGAGCAATAATCAGCCACAATGTATATCGACAAAATAAAATTTTTTAAAAAGTTCAAAAAAAAAAAAGTTCAAAAAAAAATAAATAAATAAATAAAATAAAAAATAAAAAATATATATAACCCTGACAATATTTACATTCTGAGAATCAGTTTAGAAATATTGTATGTGTACAATACAGAAAGTTTTACAGTAACTTTTAGCAAGATGAAAGTCATTGTTCTTATTAATAGCACTGTATCTTTTGGAGAAGAATTTGGCCCTAGAAATAGGGTCCATGTGTTGTGAATAATTTGACCCTTGCTATTTTTGTAAGCAGCCTCACACCTCCACTAATGGACTAATTAATATGCTAGATCAATGAAGGAATACTATCAGAAGGGCACGGTTTTCCTGAAAAAGCCCATTAAAGCATTAGCCAATGAATGACTTGAATTATGAAGAGATTTATGAACTGTCAATTTTGAATAAGTAATATGAAACAACTTTCAGGGCAGGAAGCTTTGTTTAGAATTTTTAGTTTTAGTTTTAAATAGCAATCCAACCATATAGTTTCCTTTAATATAACTTGGAGATAATTTTAAAATTTTATTTAAATGAAGTATTTAAATATTCTTAATCATAGGAATTTGGATCTAGAGACAGGAAAGGGGAGAGGGGGAAGAGGATAGAGAGAGGTTGGTTAATGGACACAAAATTACACTTAGATAGAAAAATAGGTTCTATTGGTGCAGTCCAGCTAGGCCTCTATAATTAGTAATTTACTGCATGTTATCAAATGGCTAGAAGAGAGATCAAATGTTCACATCATGCACAAAAAAAGATTAAGTTTTGCAGTGATGAATATGCTAATTACCTTGAGTTGATCATCACACATTGTATACATGTATTGAAATATAACTCTATACAGCATTAATATGTATTATCAATAGGTTTCAATAAAAAGTAAAATAAATAAATAGAAAATAAAATGAAAAGTAAAAAAATAATAATTGTCTCTTCTTAACACAGTCCTTAATTCATAAATGAGACATATTTGTTTTGCGCATTTTCACCAATGTCTGTGATATTTTAGATTAAATTATAGCTATGTCATAAATATAAATATTATTAGTTTTAAATAGGTATTTCTGAAGTCACTGGCAAGTAAATCATTTCTAATTCAGTAAATTAACCCTGATGAGTTAAGAGCTATTTCTATTATAGATCTATTATTTAATCACTGTATGATACATTTTTGAGTACCTATTATTTGACAGGCATTGTGCTAGGTGTAGGGAATATGTAGACTAATACAATCTGCTTTGAGCCTGAAAGGAGAGCCTGGTCTCCTGGTGTAGAAAAGTAAACCAACATCATGTTTAATGTTGTATGTGCATGCACTGTGCTGGAAGAACCCAAAGGAGAAACAGTTAACTGAGACTCAAAAGGCAAAGAAGTAACTTCTGTGCCACAGTGGGTAGAATAGAAGGCAGGAAGAACTACAAGATATATTAACATAGCTGTGAAGCAGCCATTCTGATAAATCACTTTAACATAACAATTTTTATGCACTCTGAAATTCAGACTCTAAATTCTTACCTATTTTTATTACCAAAAAATTTGCCAAAGATAAATGCTTAGCTCAATCCTGAGCCACACTGCATACTTTAAGCTTAGGCCACATCTGACCCTGAAGTCTAGGGTTAGGAATAATAGATGAAGGGAGAGTCAGAGGGAGGCCTTTGAATGGGCTGAGGGTTAGGCTGTGTGTTGACACCATCTGACAAACTGCACCTCACCCAGGGCTACATGTTTCCCACGCTTATTCACCTTAGAAAGCATCATCAGTCTCTCTAAGTAAAACTTCTGCCCGTTTTTACAAGTTTACTTATATCTTGATCTGATTCTCAAATTCTCTTTCTTTCTTTAAACAATGATCACAACCATTTACTTTCAACTAATGAGTAGAGTTGACTACCTAATAAATATCTTTAAATTTCCATATCTTTTTTCTAGAAGTGATTATCTTTATTTTTGATCAGCTTCCTGGGCCAGGTAAGTATATTAAGCAGGAATATTTTATTATTGGGCATCTGGCAGACCATTGAAATATTTAATATACGGAGTGAAGTGATCAGCTTGTGGAGGACAGTTGTCACCAGGGATCACCCTAGAAGATATGTGTGAAGTTGATAAACTTTTCTATTTTCAAGGCTTTATCCCTTCCCTTTTTGCCTTTATTCTCTTTCTCCTTCACACTTGAACAGCTGGTGCTCCTAGACTTCCTCCTGACCGTGCAATTCCCCACATGGAGCAAGGTCTTCTGCTCCAAGAAGATCTGCTTTCTATTCCCAGTTACTTATAGGCGATCCCCACTAAAGAAATTGTACTGATCACATCCATGTGTCTAAACCCTCAGGTTATGGTTTAGTCCTAGTTATCTATAATCTCTTGTCACCATAAAATCATAAATATCTTAAAAACACATTGCACACAATGCACATTAATGTACTTCTAGCAGATCCCTGGGATGTACCACAACAGAATAGTTAACGTGGGCAGAGTGACAGAATCCTAAATCCTACAATTAAATATGTTTGGAAATGTGCTACAGTAAAATAATTATATTTATAATAGGATCCAGAGCTTTAAAAGCAAATATATCAATTGGAGAGCTCCAAGATGAACACATGCTACCGCAGAATCTCTTCACTTTTCTTACTCTTGCAAAGAGTTAAATAGTTTTTGAATTAATATCCTATGTATTTTTGATTCCTGGTCATTCCTGTCACATAGTACTTCATAAAATTAAGGCATCAACTCTGACCTTAAAAAAAAAACAAAACAGAAGACAGATCTATACATCCAAATGCTTCTTATGAAATATCAAAATCTAAGTCTGATTGAGTGCATTAAGTATTTTTTGTTGTTGTTGTTGTTAGTGATTTTAATAACTACAGGGCATAGTAGAAGCAAGATACCATGTAAGGGAAGTTCTTTCACATAAGAAAGAGAGAAACACTCCCTAGGAAATCTGAAAGGACTAAAAGCAGATTTAAGATGCTGCCTGGTTCCCTAAAATACAATTCAGGATCTCCATTCCCTCGGCTTTGGCCAAGCGTGGCAGAGTTAAGCACCTATTGAGACATATAGAAACCACATATTGAGGAGAAATATAAAAGGAGAGAGGCTGTGTACTGCTTTTCATTTTGCAGCTTTGGGAAAAAGGTCATCACACAGTGTGTGCTCCATGACCCTATGGGGTGATGCTAATAGATAAAGATAATAACATTGTGCAATTGGGAAGAGAATGAGCCTGGATTAGTACTGCCCGTTCCTACTTCCTGTCCATGGCACGTGAGAAACTCAGTCACTTCTGGAGCTCCAATGACGAACACGGGAGTGCTGAGAGAGCTGGTGACTAGAATGAGCCTGAGTCTGTAGGAAGGGGCTGCAGAGTGTGGGAACACTGTAACCCATGGCAGTGGTAAGAATCATAGATGTTTGTATAGATGCAATGCATGCCCAAACGCCAGGAGGGCTTAGGCACGAGGGAGGCTAAGACCTGGAGGACAGCATTCAGATAAGATACCGTTCCTTTCTCAACAGGGACTTTACAGGTCTTCACCTATCCCCAGACACCACAGAGGGAAAAAGAGAAAGAGAAGAAGGAAGCCTAACAAAATCTTAAATTGACTGGGATTTGAATCTGTCCGCTACTCAGCAGAAATGCTGGTCAAACCATTCATGAACAATTGAGTTCCATAACAGACAAGTATTGAGACATCTGTTCCCTCCCATCAGGATCATTAAAATAAGTATTTAAAAAACACTGTTTCTAGTTATTTTAAATGTATAAACTCATTTAATTCTCTAAACAACTCTTTGAAGTACACACTACTATATTTTTATCACCAGTTTAAAAGTGAGCAAACTTAGAGAGCTCATACCCTTAACTGCTATATACACTGTACTTCACAATGCTTCCCATGTAATTAATTTTCTGTACATTTTTTCTAGTCTCATTTTCCACCTCCACTCTTTATAACATATATGCCTTGGTGAGAAGGTATCGTTATATAAAATAACTGTAATAAATATCTGTTATATTTCTTGCTTGTTTTATTTTCAACTTGGCCACATAGAACCTCTAGCCTTTTGTACTTCTTCCATTGACAATTTTGCTCTGTCATACCTCATAACATCTTCTGCTTGTGGTTTTGCATTATCAGGTAAATTGAGTTAATAAAAGATGTCTACTCCAAGTGATTCATGTTCAAATAATTCATTTGTGCTTATAGACTTTTATAGGATACTCTTAAGAACTTACAGAGTTTTGGAAAATGAATAGAAGTGATACAAATGATTCATGAGTTCAAGAGCCTGAATAATCGTGTACAAAGTTAAGATGGTCTCATCACAAAGAAACGATAATTTTTTGCAATGATAATATACTAATTACTTTGACTGATCATCACATGTTGAATATATGTATTGAAATATAACTCTGTACCCCATATATATGTACAATCAACACTCATTGATTAGAAAATACATTTAAAAATAAGCAACAATGAAATGGATTGGTTAAAAGACATATGTCATACCGTAGATCATGTATTTCATATACTGACCATGTAAAATAAATTTATTTCCTTTATGGGTTAGACGTCAAAGCAAGTATAAAATTAACTTACTCAAATTATAATATACTCATGTAGGAATTATATAGCATAGCATAGGATAAGGGCATAGATCTTGAAGTCTGACAGATCTAGATTTAAGTCCTGTTTCCACTAGCTTATTAGCTATATAATTTGGAACAAGTTCTTTAACTTCTTAAGCCACAGTTTTCTCGTAGATCAAGTGAGAATCTCTATGTGTCATAGTGTTTAGGGAGAGGTTTAGGTCAATTATGAAAGTAAATTACTTAGCCCAGGGGGAAAGAAATAATCACCCTATCATTATCATCATCAATATCATCATTATCATTATAATTATCATCTTCATCATCATTATTTAATGATGTTCTTCAAAAAATGAAATTTTCTGAGTGTTTAATGTTAGCTAATCATTGTTTTAGGCAATTGGAACACATTAATGAAAAAAAACAAATAACCCTGCCTTTCGTCCTGTTTATATTCAAATGTAGTGGTTGTCTTCATTAAAAAAGATAATATTTAAACAAAATCTTGAAGGGTGTGAGAAAATTACCCAGATAAAATAGTTTCAGGCAGAGGAAATGACTGGTGCAAATGCTGTAAGATAAGAGCATACAAAAAGTTTGAGAGACTATAAGGAAACCAGTGTGGTTGGAATGAAATGAGTTTCTGGAAGAGAAGTAAATGAGGTCAGGGAGTTAACGGGGGAGGCAGATTGTGTTGGTGCATGTAGGCAACTGTAAGTGCTTTGGTTTTACTCTAGGTGAGATGGAAGGGCTGTTGGATGGTTTGAGCCAAAGACCTATGATGCATCATCATCTTGCTAAGATGCCACAGTGAATCAGTACTTAAAACTGTCAGCATATAAAACACTGTCATTCCTACATAACTATGAGAGACTTGAATTGTTGAACTGGAAAATTTCATCTCAATGAGGTTCCACAATTTCCCTGCATTTTATAGTAAAATATATTTAAAAACAAACATTTCAGAATCAAAACTAATGTTTATAGCATGTAAAAGTGTGGATTTCGTGGAGGAATGGCAAGGATCAATTTAGTGTAATAATAGAGTTAAAATTTGGTATGTCCCTTAATCTATGGTCATGAATCTGTTTCCAAATACTCATCTGTAGCTCAAAATATCTTAGTTTATTATCACACTGACATTTCACTGAGATTTTTTGAAACTCGATTCCTACTGTAACAGTGTTAAGAGGTTGGGTAATCTGATTATGGTATTTGAAAGGCAGGGCCTTTAAGAGGTGATTGGATTGTGAGGATTGTGCCCTAGTTAATAAATTAATCCATTCATGGAGTAATAGGTTAATGATTTAATTGGTGGTCATGGGTGGGGTTCCAATGGCTTTATAAGGAGAGCAAGTGAGCAGGTTAACTCTCTTGCTCATGCCATTTTTCACCATGTGATACCCTGCTTTTCCACCAGACTCTAGATAGCCCCTACCAAGAAGGCCCTCACCAGATGTGTTCCCTGGACCTTGGGCTTCCCAGCCTCCAAAACTGTAAGAAATAAATTTTATTTCTTTATAAATTACCCAGTTTCAGGTATTCTGTTACAAGGAACAGAAAATGAGCTAATACAGTGTTCAAATATATATTAGAAGAGGTATATAACATGTTTAACAACCTGGACACAAATTAGTTTAAAATATACATAAACATCAATAAGTGTCTTTAACACTAAGAATAGTGATTTGAAATATTAAATACAAAATTAACTTGTATTGATTTTCCTCTCTTTTTTCCTTTTCTATTAGGAAATAGATTTGATTTAGAAACATATTGTCATGGTCAGAAACGATTTAGGAGCAATTGTCATATTGTCATAAATACTGACTTATTCTCAGGTAAGAAGAGTCTCAGCTTGTGCCATTCAGGTATTTGCTTGTTTGCCTTGCATGGATGCTAGGACTTGGAAAGTAGCAAAATGATATAGTGCAACATATAAATTGGGGGAAAGAATCAGACTTCAGAGAATCTTCTACAATTGTGGTGCAGGAGCCACTTCAACACATTTCCTGCATTAGTTTTCTCATATACCTTAAAGTATGGATCATAACTAGGACAGCTCTAGAACTATGGGTAATAAAAATTTATACTTTACTGTACACTTTCAAATATTAGTATCACTAGTTTTCTGTTTCACAGACAAAAATCACTCAACTTCCTATCTTTTAATCTTCTAGACTCCTAGAACTCCTGGGAATTTTAGAGACAACCTGGTCCTGCCATACATTTAAAATAGAGACAATTAGAGAATCTACAGCTGGTACATAGAGTTTAGTACATCACTGCATTCTGAGAATGGCTTCTCCTGACCCAAGTAAAAGAAAAAAAATTATTTTAGGTAGAAGTGGTCTGCTACAGTCATTGAATTTATGAAGTAGACTTTGTTATAAAACTGTAATTTTGAAGGAATATCTGAAGAATAAGAAAGAAGAAAGTAAAAATCTAAATGAATCATAAAAGAGTACCATGGAAGTGGTTAAATCTGGTAACCAAACTGAAAATTCCTTGATGACTCAGGGCCTACAAGTCATCTGTGCCTGGCAAATTAGTAGAGAATTGAAGGCTTGCCTCACACAGGAAATGGAACATAGCACTTAAGTAGTAGAGGACAGCTTTGCAAGAGGAAGAATAAAAGTGTCCTCACATCAGGAAGTTGACATAAAGCCTTCAGTTTCCAAGAAAAAGATCATTCTGTCTGGAAACCTTAATTTCCATGGATGTGACTAAGTTGAGATGCTAGCCCAATAAAGAGGTGAAAGAATTAGGTGCTAACAAAGAGAAGAAACCTCTTAGCACTAAGATGAAGATAGATTTTGGAACAATGTCCTGTTGACTCTTAAATTATCTAATTACTGAAATTAGACATCGTGTTTTACGATAAAATTCAAGTACAGTGGTTTTTCAAGTGCAGTATGTCTTACATCGAAGATGTGTGTGGTATATTTGGTAGTCAAAATGATGGAGGGAAATGCTGTGGGATTCTGTTACACAAAAGCCAGGGACACCAAATATTTTTCAATATGGAAAATAAAGAATTATCCCATCCAAGATGCCATGAGTGTCCCATTAAGAAACAATGAGACAACTCAAAGGAGGACTTTGTGAGGAAAGCAAGCCTGTATTCCCAGTGCCTAGTCCAGAGGCAAATAGAACACACTCAATACATGTTGAATGAAACCCACAAGAAACTGTGCTCTGTAACTTAATCCATTTCTATGTGTTTATGTTTTTTCTTTACATTAATATTTGGTTAAGTGATGGAAAAGGCCTGGAATATTTCCTCTGAAGAAGTCCAAAGTTTTCTAATCTGAAATATGAGTACAGGTGTAGTGACAAGCCAGAAACAATGATTCAGGAAACTAGGAGTCGTAGATGGGGTGATACCACAAAGTGATGAGGGAAGGGCATCGTGACTGCTGATACTCTAGCACTTTTCCAAGATTAACATCAAAGGTACAGGGTACAGAGGATTAAGTATCAATGTATCTTGTTCCAAGTAGCCTGTGATGGTGTTTCATGACTATAATGCTCAAGGAGAGCTGGAAGAATTGAGTGCAGAGTCATTATAAGAACAAATCTGAATCCAAAGCAAGCCCAGATATCTCCATCTCTGCTCCGGAAACTAACCTGATCTGAAGCAAATGACCTCAATCAGTCAATGATCTCCTTGAACTATCCAGCTTAATTACAAGTCCTTGGGAAGTGACTTTGTTTGGTTCTATTTGCTCAGTGTTGCTTTAAAAGTCAGGATGAAATAAAGAGGTCACTAACTGGCCCACCACCTTTGGGAACTGAGAGCATGATTTTATGACTCACGGTAAGCTTATTCCTTTTTTCAGTCAGTAAATTATCCCATCATAGTTGTCAGCTCAAAATGATAATATAGAAGGGAGAAGAAATAAGACTATCATAAATCTTTATATATTCAAAAAGGAAAAGATTGTGCTTTACTTTTATAATTAAATCTGTATGTACCATTTGTACATAATATGTTTTTTAATCTTATTGTCTTTATTCTTGCCCTGCCAATTTATTGATAAAAACTATCAACTCCACAGAAAATATTTAGAGACATTTTAGTATCTATAACCTTATTGTGCATATCATTTTCTTATGGGTCTTCTGGACAGTTTTCAAAAATGTCAGTGCTACTAAAAGTGAAATGCTGTTTTAAAGCAGAGAGTAAACCCCTTGCAGTAGTAGTGTGCACTTTTGTTATTTAACTTCTATTGACCGTAACAAAGACTTTGGAATAAACCCAACGTAGATATTACTTACAGATTCTATAAATAACTAATGGTATGCTTATAGACTGATTTTATAAATTGATTTTCCCAAAAAGTGCAGGTTTTAAGTCTAAGGATATGCTGACTGCTGGGGAGTGACCTGCTCATGAAAGAAATAAATTCACTCCTTCAAGGCAAGAGCATTTAATTTGCTATAAACACCTTCTCAGTTACTCAAGAAAGAATAAACTAGTTCACACTATTGAGAAATGTTCCCCCATTTTTTTTTTTATAAATATCGCCTTCATCTGGGGTTTGTGTTAAGCCAGATTCCCAACTTCCTGCCCTAGAACCTATTATCTAGTATTTCTAGTGTGAATATATATATATATCAGATACAAACACACACGCACACACATACACACACATATATATATACACACATATATATGCTCAGGTAATTTTCCTGGTGTGGGTATACTATGAAAAACCATGCCACAGATAGAGCAGTTTTATGTTAGGGCTTAATCTACACCAGTTATTTTACGAGAGAAAATTTAGTACAAAGAATTATTTCCCAGGTATGGAAGAACAGAATAAAAGGAGAAAGGAATACTAAGGCATGTCAGGGATCCCCATGACTACCCTACGTTCCCCGAGAGGACTCACAGTACTTAGCATATAATCATGCTCAGGGCTATGATTTACTACAGCAGAAAAATATAAAACAAAATCAGCAAAAAGAGAAGGTACATGAAGTCAGGAAGAAACTAATCTTGAGCTCCCAAGAGATTTCTCCCAGTGGAGACACACAGAATGCACTTAATTCCCCCAGCACTTATCTGCGGCAACCCATGTGAAGTATTTTCTAACAGAGAATCTCACCAGAGACTCAGTAGCCAATGTCTTTACTGGGGGTTGGTCACTTAGGCACCCCCTGCCTATCACATACCAAAATTCCAGACTATAGAAGGAAGGCAGGTGTTCAGTGTAATGCACACCGTTTGCAAAGGCAGTTTAGGCACAGTAAGTCATTATTATCAGAGACTGGTGGGAACCTTCCCAAAATCTAAGTTCCCAGATACCAGCCAAAGCCAACCTTACAAGCAGGACTTTCTCAGATGCTGTCTCAGGCTTGCTATACTAACTCTTTTCTGTACATAAGGTGTCATAGAGGTAGCAACCGCAGAAAACAATTACCACCCCTACACTTGGGGAAACAATGAGAAGTTGAAACTATTACAATTTAGAAATTTTGGAGGAGTGGCCTTGTGGAGCATAACTCAGACTTCAGAGTAGGAGGTGGAGCTGAGCTGGCCATGGTGACTCTGCGTTAAAGAAGGGGCTCTGTGGAGCTGGGATTCAAGCATCTGGTGGGGCAGGCTACTGACACTAGCATCTGCCAATGTCTCCAAGGTGTCTGAATAAACTGGTTCTGCAAGTGATGGAAAAATTCGATCTGGAAAACCTGATTCTAAAACTACCACTGCCAAGGCAAAGAAGTGCTCCTGGGGCTATGTTGAGAAGAACAGGAAATCAACCGGTAGGCAAGAAGGAACAAGTCTTTTCACCAGCTCTTTAGTCTCTCTCTAGCGTCCTCTTTTGGCAGAGCCTACCAGGGCACCTGGCAAAGGAAATGTACTTTTCAGAGTTTCAGCCCCTGTACCACTCCTCCAGAAAGGTGGATGTGAACTTGAGCTTAGTAGTTACAAGATTTTATGACTTTTCTCAGACTATCCCGTGAAAACTTAGAGGTTTATGAAAGGAATTTATGCATCATAAAATTGCAAACAGAAACATTTGGAGAGATACTGGAGTATTTGCCATGGCAACACACACTACTACAGTGACCTGTAAAAAGTAAATGACCTATGAAAAGTAACACATGTGTGTACCAAATGAGGAGACAGTATCCATCAGGTCACTCCTAATCTATTTCCATGGGTAGCTAATTACAAATGTCAAGAATAAGAATCAATGCCATATTATCTTGGATGGCAACGGCCTTCTCCTCCTCCACGTATTCTTCTCTTTCACTGCTGGGAAGTAGGGATGGTAATTATGCAGCCACATAGCCAAATTCGGTTACAATTTCTGCCTTCAATTTCTCATCTGATATGTGTCTCAGATATATATAGTAAATAGTACAGCTTTACTTTATTTTAGTAGAAAAATGCAGCCACTTCTTCTGTCCCCTACCTTGCTGACACTCAACTCATATGACTCTAATTAACTTTACCTTCATCACTTTCACTTTCTTTGTGTGTAGCAATACAGTCTGCGTTGCATGCAGTCCAGGTAGCAGTGCACAAAAAGACATGAAAATAACTACTATATACTTATCACTTAGCATGATGCAGACATTGTCCTAAGTACTTGTACGTTATCACTTACATCTATAAAAATCTTACAGGATAGGTTTTATTTTTTATATTACAGAAATAAACACTAAACTCAGGTCCATAGAACTCTAACACCTGTTTTCTTTATAGCAGACCACACTGTACCCAAATATTTCCTACTTAACTTCCTATTTCCTCTCTTAAACCTCAAACTCAGTCTAATATAATGAACAGAGGTTTGGTTTAGTAAAAAGAGTCCTGGAATAGGAGTCAAAACAGCTAATCTGTGTCTTTTATCTATATCTAATGGGGCTACCACTTGTTTCTTTTTAAAAGTTAGCATAAATGTCTACTAAGGAAAGCAGTGAGGTGCAGTGTTAATATTATAAGCCTTGCAATCAGACATACAAAGCTTTGAATCCAAGCTTCATTATTATCATCTGAGTAAGCTTAGAAGACTTTTAGCCAATTTTCTCAACTGCAAAACAGAAATAATACCTAAGTCACAAGATTATTGTAAGGATTAAAATAGCACATGTAAAATGCCGGGTATAATTCACCTAATTTGATTCAACAAATTTCCTGTAAAGATTTAATTGTATGCTGAAAATTTCCCATCACTTGTAAAATTGCTTTTGACTGTTTCTTGAGTAAATATCTATATCCCTTTATTTCATTTCTAAATTCAATAAAACACATTTCTCGATTCTTATTTCTCATTTCCTTTCTGTCCCAGGCTTCCAAGGTTCTGACCATTAAAAATAAAACAAAAACAAACCACATCCAGCATGTGTACTACGTCCTTGCCTGCTTTCACTAGCTATTTCACCCCTCACATTTTTCAGACGGAGTTGAGATGTTTTATTTTATTTTTAAAGCCAACACTCCAGGTCAGCTCTAAAAATAATTTTATATAATTTAACTCTCACTCACCATAAGTATCTTTTTTCTTTAAAGCAGCATTTTTTTCCCCACTATTACAGGCATTAAGGACAATATGACTTTACTGCTAGACTTCAGAAGGTAATAAAAATGTATGCTGTGGAAATAAGAGAGAAATGTGAAGTGAAGTTCCAATAAAATGTGAATTATTTCTAATTGAAAATCCAAAATTGTTTTTCATTACTGAAGTAGAAAGAATTTTGAATGATGTAGATTTAATCATGCATATTTGGTTAGGTCATTTTCCTGAACCAATAATCACTATTTATTATTTACATGCTATTTATTTTCCTCTGTGATATTTGTTACATTTCTCATGGGTTTCATCTTCAATTTAGACTCTACTTTCACAAGATTAAGTCTCAGAGCTTATTAAAAAAGACTTATTCACCACATAGTAAATAGCAATTTTACAGCAAAGGAAAAATTTGAGCATACAGTTAACTCTTTACAGGGAATTGATTGAATCAGTTCACAAATTAAGTGAAGGGTGGCTTTCCTCTGGATTTCTTAAAGATAATGCACACATATGCATACATAATAAACAAGAAAGTAAAGTTAAAAATCTTCTAATGTAGAACCATCATTTGCCATTGGGAATAAAATTAACAGGCATAAAATCAGTGTTATGGACTCTAACAAAACCAAGTCAAGATCTCAGAGATTGAACAAACAGAAGCTGGAGTAAAATCTTAGCTGGAGACCCTCCAGAGGAAGTCTCCTTCAGTGGAGTGATTAAGAAAAACAAAGTGCTTCATCTTATGACAGTGCTATCTTAACATGCGGTTCCACGTTGACTACAGTGGGGAAAGAGAAAGCACAGGCAGTGTAGCACCCACGTTCTTTAAATGTCTTGGCACAGAGGCAATGCTTACATTTCATAGCCTAGGTCTAGTCACACAGTCTTTAACTGAAAAGGGTCTTGGATAGTTTAGTCTTCCTGTGTGGCCAAAAGAAATGAAGAACCAGATATAGATGAGCTTTAGAAACCTCTACAGTAGTAAAAAATATATATTTTTTATTATAGTCATTCCATAAAAACACACTGAGATCCTATATGTGCCAAATTCTGTGCTAGCTACTGAGGATGTTGTGATGATCAAAACAGATATTTTCTTATCTTCATATAGTTTATAGTTCAAAGGTAGATCTACACCCACCAGTCCTTAAACAAACAACGCAGCTCTCAGCCAGTCCATTGGCCTGGTTTACGATACAAGCCAAATGGGTGATAGGCTTCGTGTTTGTTTGAGGGTGAAAAAATATTCTAATCTGACCTTGAACTACAAAGTTTCTGGCCTTGGGACACTCATGTTACAGACTTACAGGTATTTAATAGGTGGTTGCCCAAGTGCGCAGCTGCTGTAGTTTAACTTTTCATTATACAAGTGCATGTACAATATTTGCTATTGTTACACAAATGGGCTGGCTTCAACAGGGGTTATAATAAATTACTGGTTTCCAATCTAGGTAAACAGCACCAGATTTGCTGCCATAAATTCCATGCTGCATTCAGCATCGAAAGCGGAAAATATGTAGAGATTAAATTTAGAGGCATGTGGCTTGCCACAGACTCAAGGATTATCCTCTCTATCTGGTCTCATCGTGACACTGGATAAGTTAGTTACATAGAAGAAAGTAATGTCCATGAAAATCAGTTTTCATACCTAAACTTTATTGCTGTTGTTGCTGATGTGTTTGTTTTAAGCAAGAGATGACAACAGGTTCTGTACTACAAACACAAGAGAGCTTGGAAGCTATTTTTTTAGAGAATCGTCTTTATACAAAAACATGGGGGCTGACTGGGGACATAAAAATTAAACAAATTTAATAGATTTAAGTGGGTCTAAATATGCTAAAAAGAAAATTAGACAACTAAAACAAAACTCAAGGAAATGTCAATAATGATAATCAGAAATAAACATGAAAAACAGAGCCCCAAACAGAGATGAAGGCAACAGCTAGATAATAGCTAAGAGACTAGTGGAATATATTCAAACACAGTTTGTTAAATAAGGCATTCCATTGGTGTCATAAATACACTTGGCCCTATATGGACAGAGGCGGCAGAAAGAGGCCAGCTTTTGAACTGAGTGATTCACCAGGATGCTGGCTCCCTCAGGTGCACATGGCACTTAGGATTCCAGCCACTCCCTAGAATCAGTGCTGAAATCCATGAAGTGAGACCTTTAACCCTGGCTGTGACATTTCTCTTTGAAATTACCAAACAAGTCATTTTGAATGATGAGACATCTTGAATAAATGTGCAATTAGATATAACAAATCTAGACCGTGAGGCCTCAACATCTAAAAGCCATTACACTAATTGATTCCTTGCCAAAATCTATTTATCTCTTGGATTAAATTACTTATAAGAAATACTGCTCATGCAAACAAGTTTCTCACTAATGAAATCTCTAACCATTCTGGTGCTTGAAACCCACTGTTGTTCTGACTTCTGTTAGTGAGTCTTCCAGGATTTGATTTAATTACATAAGGATAAGCAAACCATTATTCCAAGATGATAAAGAAACATTAGAAATGATCCTTCCCTTTATGGAGTGGCTAAGCCAGGAAAAAAAAAAGAAAATACATAAAACAAAAAACAATCAAAACAGACCAGTCTTAGCTCAGGCTGCTATAACAAAATACTATAGGTGAGGTGGTTTAAACAACAGAAATTTATTTATCAGAATTCTAGAGGCTAGGAAGTCTAAAATCAAGGTGCTGGTAAGCTACGTTTCATTCTGAGGCCTCTTCTCTTGGCTTGTAGGCAGCTGTGTGCTCACATCATCTCTTCCTCGTGTGAAAGCTGGAAGAGAGAGAAAAATATCAAGCTTTCTGGTGTTTCTTAGAAAGGCACTAATCCCATCATGAGGGTGTACACTTAAAACCTCACTTAACCCTAACTACCTCCCAAATGCCCCATCTTCAAATTCCATTACATGGTGGGGGGGGGCGGATATAAACATTTAGTCCATAGTGAGACCTGTATAAAGATAGAAACATCACTATTCCAGGGAGAAACGATAAGTTAAAATGACTGGTGTCCTTATAAGATGAGAAGATTAAGCCATAGGCAAGTACAAAGCAAAGACCATGTGAAGACACAGAGAAAGGCCAGCCATTTAAAAGCCAAGGAGGGAGGTCTCAGAAGAAACCAATCCTGTTGACCCCCTGATCTCCGACTTCTAGCCTCCAGAACTGTGAGAAAATACATATCTGTTGTTTAACCTATCCAGTCTGTGGTAATTTTTAATGGAAGCTCTAGTAAACTGATAAACTTCCCAACGCCATTTATGATGAAAAAAACAAGGTCCAAAGGGGTTCTTGCTGAAGGTCAAGAGTACTTATCTTTAGCTTGGGTTTTATATGCCATTATTTACACTTTATGAAGAATAACATAAGAAGAGATACATTTATTCCTCTTTTGGGGATTTCTCTATGGAGGTCAGATGGATTGTCTACAATCTAATTTCTAAGTTGGGATGCCTTTCTGTATCTTGTCCTGTTAAACTGAACTGAAAATGCATGTGCATAATAATATGCAACGAGGTACTGAAAGTTGAAGAGAAGCACTTGTATTATTCTGGCATGATGTGTCATCCTCATCCTCCAACACCTTAGAGAAATTTCAAAGCAATAATAAAATACTTGCTTTTAATAAATCTATGCATGCAAGAAAAGCTTCTACTAATTTAAATCAGTGTTTATTTTGCTGTTGGCTATAAGTAAATTTATTTCTTTTTTCCTACAAGATTTAAAAATAGCAAGATAAGGCAAACTGAATCACCTGTTTTTTGTTTTTGCTTTTGTTTTTGCCAGTAAAATAGGCTAAATATATGTATTTTGTAAATCAGATGAATATGTTTCTTAGTTGTAGAATTTTCCTTTCCTCAACTTTCAGCATCTCTTAGATCTCTTCTCAGGAGGACAAGAGTATAATTATGGGGATTTTACCCTACTTAAATAAGTTTGACAGTGTGGAAAGGAGCTAGAACTCCAACCAAAACAACTATACAAGCTGTTTGCCTGTCATAGTTCCATGGATGCTGACAGAAGACATGAGGCCCATGGGTCACAAATGACAATATTACTCACAGCAAAAGCAGTATCAACAGTATCAGCATTGTCTGTCCTGCTGGGTCTCTGTACCCCCAAGTCTCACAGGAAGACAAGGGAGGCCAGGTGGAGCCTACCTGTGCTATCGGATGTGCCATAGGAGAAGAACTTAGGGGATCCCCCCATCTTAATGAATCTCCTACTTTTATACTACATACTAAACAAGCCTGTTATTTTTCTGGAAAAAGACTGTTTATCTCAGAACTTTGTGATGCATTCCTGCAATGTATTTTTTCACATCTCAAAATTGCCAGCTACATAAACAATACTGATAGGTGGCCTAAGTAAAAAATGAATCAAAGTCTTTTGAATTTTGCACACTCATCAAGATACATAAGAAAACAAGAGGCCCATAGCAAACTGCCTCTCATCAATAATCCCTTGAATGCCATTTTAGTTATTTAGATAGACAGTTTTGGTCCATGTGTCATTTATATTTATTGCTCACAACAAAACTCTAAGAAATAAGCAATAATTATTAACCACTTTAAGGAGAAAAAAATTGTCTTAAAAGCATTAAGTGATTTTTTTTCTTGACAAAGTAGGTAGTTTCATGGGTCTGAGTGAATGCAGAGATTTTCTCACTCTCAGCTCTATGGACGGAAGTGGATCAGTAAGAATTACTTTAGGTAAATTAGCAAAAGTTAATTCCCTCAGCTCTGTTCTGAATCTAGGATGAATATTAGCTGTGTGGTAGGCTCATTTATTGAGGTGTTAATTTGCCTATTAGGCAAATAGATTGAGAACTATTTGTATTAGTTTTCTATATATTTTCCTCTTCTGCTCCAAGAAGGTAGCTAGTCCTTTTTTATTACTATGTTTCAGTGATTTTGTGTCCCCAAACATCAGTTGTCTAAAGACACCAAAAATAATGCCTCTTCTGGTTTGGAGTGAGGGAGTTTAAAAATTAGGGAGACATTTTAGGGGTCTTAGGTAATAGGGCAGGAGTGAAGGGTAAAGAGATACTTGAAGATGAGGAAGCAGGAGAAAATATAGACAATAGAGGTTTCACAAGCTTAGAAAATAGTTGGTAGCCTATAGTTTAATGGCCTCACTAGGAAATGGCAGGACATCTGACATGTCAAGATGGGAGTTGTGGTTAGGGTATATGACATGGTTGTAGTTCAAGCCTGTGCATTCCAGTATTCATGGAAATATGAATACTTGGCTTAGTAGGAATAAGTACTAAGCACCACAAGCCTCCTACAATTTTTCTTCCATTTAATGTTAATGTTACTTTTGTACCAAAAAAGTTAGATTGAGGTGGTTGCAATTGTTCACAGTCTGAACAAATGAAGTCCCAAGGTAAATCTAATTTAGTTTAAGGAAAATAAGATTTTTCTTGCATGCTTTGGTGTGTGAACAAGTGATATTTGTGCAACATATAAAATGCACTGGACTGGCCAAGAAAATAGTACTTGAATTGAACTTGAATTCTAATTGAATTGAATTGAATTTGTCCAGTGTCTACAGCTTTAGTTATACCCTAAAGTGGGCATGCCATAATTATTTAGACACATTTAATTATTACTACTGGTATTTATCCATAATTATTTAGACACATTTAATTATTACTACTGGTATTTATCCAATGGAAATGCATCTGCCTACTTCCTTGGGGAGCAAAGATAGATTAATGTAGAGGGTTAGAAATCTTGATTCTCATTTGATTTTTATATAGGGTTTTTAGCTAAAAAGCTTATAAGACAAAAGTCCTTAGCTAGGAGGCAATTGCCTACAGCTAGTGGACAAAAGCCCATCTAATCAATTCTAATCAAGAGTATGTTGATTCTCAGTTGATTTTTAGTATAGGATTTTTAGGTAATGCATGTATGGGACAAAAGTCCTCAGGAGGCAACAGCCTATAGCTAGCAGGCAAAAGCCCATCTAATCAATTCTAATCACTGTTTAGGGGTGGGAATATGTACTTTGATTATTTAACATACTGATTTGCTAAAAGATGTTGAAGAATTGCTGCAGGGAAAAATGTGAAAAATGTTTGCTAAGGGCAAGTTGTTTGTTGGTGGAAACTTCAGAGACAATTATACTTAGATTTATTCATAAGAATATAACTCTTGCTTAAGTCATATAAGGAGAGGTTATATTTTAGTTTAGATAATGATCACAGTTTGATCAACTTAGCTTTTCACACATTGTACTTTGGAATGTCACATTGTTAATTTAAATGATGTTACTATGTTCCATTTTTTAAGCTATACTTAGCTATGGATAAGTTTCACCATGTTGACCATGACTTTGTGTTCTTTTGAAATGACTGAATCAACTGATTTTTCTTGTGAAACTTCCTTGTCTTTACAATAAAAACAGAAGCTAACTTTGAATCAGGGCTCTATCCAGTTTCTCCTTCTAACAGAGGAGTTGCTGAGGTGCAGTCCCTTAGGGCTTCTCATTGCATTCATGTTGCTCTGAGTAATCTTTTTTGCATCTCCATTACACAGCAAGAAGTGTAACAGATTAAAGATTAGAGAGTGGTAGAAACTGAATGGAATTTAAAGAACATAAAATGGAGTTCCTTTTCTCTTATTATTAATATCAAGAAATTTAAAATGCTAGACAAGCCAACAAGAAAACAAAGACTTGAAATGCTTTTCAAAAGAGAAAACCTAAATGATCAAGAAATGTATGAAACTATACCCAACTTCATTAGCTATTAAACAAACACAAATGAATGCCACCGCTTATCCCTCAGAATGGCTAAAGTAAAATGTACTGTTAATATCAAATGTTGGTGAGCATGTGTAACAACTGAAACTCTCATATGCTGCTGATAGAAGTGCAACTTGGTACCATCACTATGAACTGTTTGGTGCTATCTACTAAAGGTGAACACATGCATAAGCTTTGATCCAGAAATTCCATTCTAGGTATATATACTAAAGAAATGTGCACATATGTTCTCCAAAAGACAGGTACTAGATGCCACGGTGGCTGTTTATATAGCAACTCTGAAGAGGAAACTACTCAAATATTTACCAAGAGTAAAATGGATAAATACATTGTGATATACTTACAAAGTGGCATACTATATACCATAAAAAAGAACAATCTATGGTATTCTCAGTAATATGAAAGAATGTCTTAAAACATAGATTTGAACAATAACAGCTAGACATAAAAGAGTGCATAGTCTTTTATTTCAATGTAATGGAGTTCCAAAGCAAGTGGAATGCATTGATCATGTTGAAAACCAGAATAATAACAACCCCCTTGCAGGAGCACTAGGGAGGTACAAGGGGACCTTCTAGGGTGTAGTTATGGTCTATTTTTTAATCTTGGTGTTGAGTATATAATTGTGGTGTTTGTGCTAATTCATCAAACTATATGCCTATAACATTTGCACTTTTTGGTGTGTATAATTTACCTCATTTGCAAGTAAGAATAGAACAGAAGTTTAAAAGAGTTCTCTAAAGTAAACTAACTCATCTGACCCCCAGTTGAGTTTTCTTTACAGTGCACAATTCTGTTTTTGTATTGTGTATTATAACCCTGTACCTCTGAAATAATATAAATAACTTAAATGGGGCAAAGCATTAAACTAAATGAAGTTCTAAACAAATTTACTTTCAAATAATTTTATATATTGCTAAAACATCAGTTCTATCTGGATATTAATTTGAAAAGTAAATTTTGAACTTGAAAAGTTAATGTTTTTCTTTGGATAACCTCATTAACCCTGTTCAAGTAAAACAATAGAGAATCTCAAAACACAATGGAGTGTGTAACAAATGCAAAATGCTAACTAGAGGTCAAGTAGGTAACTATAATAAACCAATTACCTAAATCTAGCACATTCTGTGCAATTATTAGAATTCTGTAGATATTTATATAAAATAACAATGTATCGTAAGTTTAACTATTTGAAATAAATGGTATAATTTAATTCCTCTTATGCATTTCGTTTTATGTAATGTTTTTTGTCCTTGTTGACCTTAGAAGTTTGTCAGAAGTCTTTGCTTACTATATGACAGCTACATTTAATTAACTGAGGGAATGTATAACACAGAAAAGTATGGCTGACTTGGCTTCAATCAATTCACAGAAAGGAAATTACTATAGCATGGCCTTTTGAATGGTGTGTTTCATTCTTCACACTAACCAGAAATAATAGAAGCATTTCTACTGGAAAGAGCCAAGAGGCATCAGAATTTTTCCTTGTCAACTCATCACTGACATTTCTTTTTTAGTCTTATATGTACAAACGCTGCCAAAATGTGTTTGTCAGGTGTATCTATACATGTATATTGAGCTGGTTTATTTACTTTTATTGTTGCCAGAATTATTATGTCACCAAAAACATTTGTATGAATATAGTAGCTTGAATATTTTATGCGAACTGCCTTCATGACAGGACCAATGATACCAGAGTCTAAGAATTAAGAAAAAGACATCAGCTAAGAAAACAAAATACAGTGAGCCCTCAGTGATTGCCATGGTCTGGTTTGGCAAGTGTTATCTAATTTCTGGAAACCATAGTAAATTTAATAAATTAGTTAAGGGGACAGTAATGATACAAAATATCAGGAATCAAAAATGTGTTAAGATTTATCATGACAATTAAGTGAAGAGCTCTTTTAATATAGAGAAACAATAATTCATCAAAAGTACCTAATGGGATAACAGTCTAAAACCTTTATATGCCACATGAGAAAACTTACATACATTGAGGTTAAGAAGATTGAGAGACATTTTCAAGACATAACGGGTTCATTGATAGCTATACTAAGACTGGAACTCCATTCCCAAATTTCCAAACCATTGTCCTCTCTCTCTCTCTCTCTCTCTCTCTCTCTCTCTCTCTCTCTCTCATTGAAATATAATTCACATGCCGTACAATTCACTCATTTAAAGTGTACAATTAAGGCTTGTGCAACCATCATCAGAACCTAAATTTAGGACATTTCCATGTCTCCTAAAAAAAATGCCCTTTAGCTGTCAATCTGACATTCTAGTACCTGTCTTTTGGAGAATATATACACTTCTTTTGGGTATATGCCTCCAATGGAATGGAACTCACCCAAAGTTTTATGGCTTATAAAAAATTTCTCCATTAGGCGGTGATTTGGAGCACTATACTCCCTAGACACTACTTAGAAGATTGCCTTGTCAATAAAAATATCATGAAAAATAAAACAAAGGAAAAATACCAAAAACTTGGAATTAGTCATGGATATTCCATTAGTTTACAGCCTGGGTTTACAATACCTGCTTAGTGCATGAAGCCTTAAGTCAAAATCTTGGTTTATAATGGTATGCCTACAGGATTGGTAGAAGCAAACATAAATTCTTGCTAACAGAAGATACCTTTATTCCAGGTCTCCAAAAATGTGCAAGAAATAATTTTTTAATAACATGAGAAACACACAGTCAAAATTATCTAAATTTGAAAAGAAACAAGACAATATAACCCAAAACCAGGAAAAATAACAGAAAGAACTGACTCAGACAAACTTCTAATATCAAATATCAGAGACAAATTACAAAACAAACATATTTACAGTGCTTAAGGAATTATAAATAAGTTTGAAAATTTTTCAGAGGGCAAAAATATATTAGACAAAACCTAGCAGTTCTTTACAAAAAAATGTAATGTACTTTTTGACATTAAATATGCAATAACCAAAATCAAAAGCTTAAAGACAATTACTATCAGATTAGACACAGTTAAAGAGACAAATAGTGAACTAGAAGACAGGTCAGATAAAATTATTTAGACTACAGCACCAAATTTGTTTAGGTCTGAAAATTTTACATGAAGTATAAAGTGAGTTCTATAATACATTTAATCAGAATTTGAGGATAGAAAGCAGAGAATAAAGCAAGTCAATATTTGAAGAGATGATAACTGAAAATTTTTTCTACTGATGAAAATACCAATTCAGGAAGCATAACAAATATTTTTTAGAATAATTGTCTTTAAAAAAACTCACATCTTAATAAAACTTTAAAACATCAAAAAAAATTGTAATTAACCAAAGGATGACAAAAGTATAAAGTTTGTGAAAGGTAAATTGACAGCATTTTTTAACAGCAGCAATTATAAGCTAACAGAGTGTGGAATGTCATATTTAATGTGCAGAAAGGGAAGAATGAAGACTATAGTCCTGGAACTCTATCTCAAGCAAAAATATTTTCAGTGATGAGAATGAAATAAATTCATATGCAAGCAAAAACCATGCTACCTGTGGGCTTCTGGCAGAAGACAAATGATTTTACATAGATGTTCTTAAAACGAAGAAGGAATGAATATCAAAAAAAGTAGCAAACATACAGATAAATCTAAGTAAATAATGGCTGTACAAACAAAATTAACAATACATTTTAGAATTAAAATACCCAATAGCAATAACATAAATATCAGACAATGGTTACTATATTCTAGTCTATGTAGTGATCAGCAAAAAGATTGAACTATCAATAAACTTTTAATTTAAAATGCATGTTGTAACTTTTAGGGTACACACACACACACACACACACACAAATCATACATTCTAATAAGTTGAGCTTTTTTTGCCTGCACACAGCCTCGGAGTGCAGATCCGAGTGAACTGGGCCTTTCTTGCCAATGAGCAGCTTCAGCCAGGGAAAACAGAGTGGACAGGAAGAAAAGAGACCACTGGGAGGTGGTATCATCAAGATGGCAGAATAGATGATCCCCAGTGCCACTCTCTCCAACAACCATTCAATTTGTAACTATCAATAAGCAAAGACTGCCAACTTGGGACCACTGGAGCTCTGGGGATGAGGAGAAAAGACCCAAGAAGTTTGTGAAGTTAGGAGAAGCTGCAGCAGGAGGGAGAAGGGACTGCTCTGGCTGTTTTGAGCCCCATCTGCTTCAAGGTGAGCCCTGTGAGGGGTGGGAATAAGCTGCAGCACACAGAGCAGGAGCCAGTAAAAGCTGCAGCTGAGCCTTTTGTGTGAAGTTGCTTGGAGCCTGCTGGGGAGAAGAAGGCCTCAGGCAAGCAAGACCACCAACAAGGTTATCATGGACCATTGTTGAAAAAAAGGCCCTAGTTGATCAAAGAAAGGAGCCACCTAGAAGCCAATGAATCATCACAAGGGACCTTGCATGATCCACCCCACAGGAAGCATTTGAAGTATGGGAAGAGGGAGGCTTGCTCACCAGGGGAACATTGGGGCAACAGTGTGAGCAGCTAATCTGCCTTCCTATCAGCACAGGCCCACTCAAGTAGCCAATCTTCTCCTACCTCTCATAAACTTCTTGGGTCTTTTCTCCTCATTCCCAGAACTCCAGTGGTCCCAGGTAGGTACCTGAGTTCTAACCCTGACTGGTCAGGGGGATAGAACTTCAAGGGTTGCACTTTGCTGGAAAGATTCAATCCCATCCTAGGCCAGAGTTTCCATATAGCCCAGGTGTATCTGACCTCACAAGACCTGGAACTGATTAAAAGGACAACAATTAAAATCTGATCCACACAAAAAGCCTTCTCCCCCAAATTAGAAGTAACGCAGTCATTAGCTCAACCACAGTGCTCAGGTGATGGTCCCCATAGGAGGGTAACTCCAATTTTGGAATCAACCAAAGGAAAACAAATTAGTTCCAGAGGAGAGTTAAAGGGGTGGTAGTAGCCAATAATTCACCATGGAACGAAAAAAACAAAAAACAAAAAACAAACAAATGAACAAAAAAACACAGCTCTGATCTCAACCCAAAGAACACCTATAAAACCTATAAGAGGTAGAAGTCTCCTCAAAATACCCAAGCATCAATGTAAAGACACAAGACCAAGACAAAACAGAGAAATATGACACCACCAAAGGAAACAAACCAAGCACCAGCAATAAACTTAGAGGAAAAGCAGATTTATGAAATGTCTGACAGATAATTCAGAATAACTCTCTTAAGAATGTTCAGGTAGTCACAAGAAAATACAAATAGAAAATTAAATGATATCTGGAAAACATTCCAGGAACAGAATGAGAAACAAAATAGTTGAATAGATTACAAAAAACCAAATAGAAATTAACACATTATCTGAACTGACAAATTTGATAGAATACTCCAATAGCAGACTCAATCAGACAGAGGAAAGAATCAGAGTTCAAACATAAAATGCATGAAATTAATAAATCAGAGGGACAAAAAAAAAGAATAAGAAAAACTGCAACAGAAATATAGCGAATATGGAATTCCCTCAAGTTAAGCAACCTCTGCATAATCGACACACCCAAAAGAGAAGAAAAATGAAAAGTCCTAGAAAGCATTTTCAAGGAAGTAATGACTGAAAATTTCCCAAGTATGGAGAAAGATGACAGTGCTCAGGTACAGGAGCTTGGAGGTCACCAATCAAACTAATCCAAGGAGGAACACCCTAATGCATATCATAATCAAATTATCAAAAAAACAAAGACATAGAAAGAGTACTGAAAGCAGCAGGAGGAAAAAAAAAACATAATGTTCAACCAAGCCCCGATACATCTCTCAGCAGATTTCTCAATAAAAACCCTACAGTCCAGAAGAGAATAGGATGATATATTCAGAGTGCTACAGGATAAAGACTGTCAACCAAGAATTCTGTATCCAGCAACACTAACCTTCCAACATGAGGGAGAAATAAAGTATTTCCCAGACAAACAAATGTTAAGGAAATTCATCAACACTAGACTTGCATTACAAAAATGCTAAAGGGAGTTCTTCTATCTGAAAGAAAATGAGGCTAAGGAGCAGCAAGAAAACATTTTAAGATATATAACTCATTATTAAAGTAAGTTCACAGACAATCTCATAATACTCCAGTGTTTTAAGGGTGATGAATAAACCACTTACATCCTTACTATGAAGACTAAAAGAAAAACCTAACCTAACAGGACAGTAACATTTAAAACAACCATGCAAGAGATAGGTGATATTAAAAGATGCAACTTGAAACAACAAAATTGTCAAAACATGGAGAGGGGAGGGATGAATTCAAAGCATAGAGTTGGCTTTGGTTCTTACTCTTTTTCTTAGATATCAAACTTAAGTTTTTATGAGCCTAAAATAATCTGTTATAAATATAACATGGTTTGTAGGCCTCATGGTAACCATAACACAAAAACATACAAGAGATATACTAAAAATAAATAGCAAGAAATAAAATACACTGCTAGAGAAAATCACCCAGTCACTAAAGAAGACCATAAGATTGGAAAAAAGAGAAAAAGTTTCAACAAAATAACCAGAAAAAAGAAACAAAATGGCAGTAACAAGTCCCTATGGATCAATAATAACTCTAAGTGTAAAAGGATTAAATGCCCCAATTAAAAGACATAGAATGGCTCAATGGATTATAAAACAAGAACAAACAATATTCTGCCTACAAGAAACTCACTTCACCCTAAAGTCTCCACCAAAAAATTACTAGAACTAATAAGTGAATTCAGTATAGTGGCAGGATACAAAATCAAAACACAAAAATCTATAGCTGAAGAAGATATCAAAAATTAATCCCATTCACAACAACTATTTTAAAAAATTAAATACATGGGAGTAAGTTTATCCAAGGAAGTTAAAGACCTCTACAAGGAAAACAATAAAACATTGATGAAAAAAATTAAAGAGGACACATATAAATGGAAAGATATTCCATGTTCATTGGTTGAAGGAATTATCATCAAAACAACTAAAAAACATTGGATTTAAACTGTACTATAGACCAAATGAACTTGACAGACATTTGCAGACCATTTCATCCAGCAACGGCAGAATACACATTGTTCTCATCAGCACATGGGTCATTCTTGAAGATAGACCACATTTTAGACCAAAAATCAAGTCTTGACAATTTTTTTAAAACTGAAATCATATCAAGTATCTTACCAGACCACAATGGAATAAAACTAGAAACTAATAACAAGCAACAGTTTGACAACTGTACAAATACATGGAAATTAAACCACATGTTCTGAACGACCAATGGGTCAAATAAAAAGTTAACAAGAAAATCAAAAACCTCATTGCAACAAATGAAAATAGAAACACAACAAACCAAAATATATGGTATACTGCAAAAGCAGTACTAAGAGGAAAGTTTATTGCAAAGAGTGCTTACATCAAAAAAGTAAAGAGAATTTAAATAAACAACCTAATGCAACTCCAGGAACTAGAAAAGTAAGAACAACTCAGTCCCCAAATTAGAATATGAAAAGAAATAATAAAGATAAGAATAGAATTAAATGAAATAGAGCCCCCCCAAAAGAAGATACAAAAGGTTGACAAAATGAAAACTTGTTTTTTTAAAAGATAAGAAGAATGGACAAATTATTAGCTAGACTAAGGAAAAAAGAGAAAACACCTAAATAATGAAAACAGGGAATGAAAAGAATATTACAACTGATAGCACAGAAATACAAAGAGTCATTAGGGACTATTATGAACATCTATATGTAAAAAAATCAGAAAATCTGAAAAAAATGGGTAAATTTCTGGATACATACAACCTACCAAGACTGAACCAAGAAGAAATAAAAAACCTGAACAGAACGAGTAACAAGATTGAGTAACAAGATTGAATGGGTAATCAAAATTCTCCCAACAACATAAAGGCCCAGCACTGAATGGCTTCGTTGCTGAACTCTGCCAAACTTCTAAAGAATTAATACCAATTATTCTCAAACTATCCAAAAAAATAGAAGCAGAGGGTATTCTCCTAAACACATTCTATGAGGCCAGCATCATACCCATACCAAAGTCAGAAAACAGCACAACAGCAACAAAAATCTATAGGCCAATATCCCTGATGAATGTAGATGCAAAAATACTCAACAAAATACTAGTAAACTGAACTTAACAGCACAGCAAAAAGATTATACACCATGATCAAGTGATATTCATTCTACAAATGGAAGGACGTTTCAATATATACAAAACAATAAATGTGATACATTACATCAACAAAATGAAGGACAGAAACTGTATAATAATCTCAATAAATGCAGAAAAGTATTTGATAAAATTCAACATCCCCTCAAGATAAAAGCTCTCAACCAGTTAGGTATAGAAGGAAAGTATCCCAACACAATACAGGCCTTATATGACAAACCCACAGCTAACATCATACTGAATGGGGAAAATTTGAAAGCTTTTCCTGTAAAAACAGAAACAGGACAAGGACACCCACTCTCACCAATCTCATTTACCATAGTACTGGAAGTTCTAGCCAGAGCAATTTAGGCAAGAAAAATAAATAAGGGACCTCCAAAGTGGAATGAGGAGGTCATATTGTCCTTGTTGGAAGGTGATATGATCTTACATGCAGAAAACCAAAAGACTCCCCCCAAAATTCTTAGAACTGATAAATTAAGTAAAGTTGCAGTGTACAAAATAAACATATAAAAATCAGCAGCATTTGTATACACCAACAAACTATAAAAAAAAAGAAGTTGAGAAAACCATCACATTTACAACCACTACAAATATATATATTTGTATATATACTCAATGCAATCCTTATGAAAATACCAATGACATTCTTCACAGAAGTAGAATCCATACAGAATCTTAAAATTTATACAGAACCAAAAAAGACCCCAAATAGCCAATGCAATCCTGAGCAATAAGAATAGAGTTGGAGGTATCACATTACCTGACTTCAAAATATACTACAAAGATACAATAAGCAAAATGGCATGGTATTTTACAAAAACAAACACATGGACCAATGGAACACAATAGAGAACCTAGAAATAAATCTGCCTATCTACAGCCAACTGATTTTTGACAAAGGCACCAAGAACAAACATTAGGGAAAGGACACACTCTTCAGTAAATGGTTCTTGAAAAACTGGATATTGATATGCAAAAGAAAGAAGCTAGACCTCTATCTCTCACCATATACCAAAATCAAGTCAAAATGGATTAAAGACTTAAAGGTAAGACCTGAAACTATAAAACTATTGTAATGAAACTTACAGAAAATACTTCAAGACATTTCTCTTGGCAAAAACTTTATGGACAAAAACTTCTAAAGCAAAAGCAACTAAAGAAAAAATAGACAAACAGGATTGCATGAAACTAAAAATTGTCACACAGAAAAGGAAAAAATTAAGGGAGTAAAGAAGCAGCCCTGTAGAATGGAAGAAAATATTTGCAAACTATTCACCTGACTGGGAATTAATATCCAGGATTTACAAGCAACTTAAACAACTCAATAACTACAACAACACAAAATCAATTTAAAAATGGGCAGATGATCTGAATAGATATTTCTCAAAAGAAGGCATAAAACAGGTATAAGAAAAAATGCTCAAAACCACTAATCACCAGGGTAATGCAAATCGAAACCACAGTGAGATATCATCTCACTCCAGTGATAATAACTGTTATCAAAAATGCAACAACAACAAATGCTGGTGAGGATGCAGAGAAAAGGGAACTTTTATACACTGCTGGTGGGAATGTAAATTAGCAGAGCCATTATAGAAAATAGTATGGAGGTTCCTCATAAAACTAAAATTAAAATACCATATGATCTAGCAACCCCACTATTGGGTATTTATCTAAAGGAAAGGAAATCAGTATACCAAAGAGATACCTGAACACCCATGTTTACTGAAGCACTATTTACTGAAGCAAAGATATGGAGTCAACCTAAGTATTCATCAACAGTTGAATGGACAAAGAAAATTTGGCATATATACCAATGGAATACTACTCAGCTATACGAAAGAATAAAATTATGTCATTTGGGGCAACATGGATGAGGCTGGAAGACATTATGTTGAGTGAAATAAGTCTTACACAAAAAGATAAATATTGCATGTTCTCACTCATATGTGGGAACTAGAAAAAGTGAACTCTTAGAAGTAAAGAGTAGAGACTAGAGGCTGAGAATGGTAGGGAGGAGTGGGGCTTGGGGATTTGTTAATGATTACAGAATTACAGCTAGACGGAAAGAATATGTTCTAGTATTTGACAGTAGTGCTGGGTCTCTATAATTAAAAATAACTTATTGTATATTTTCAAATAGCTAGAACAGAGGAGTTCAAATGTTCTCATCATTAAGAATTGATAAATTTTGGCAGTAATGTATATGCTAAATAGCCTGATTTGATCATCACATGGTGTATACATGTATCAAAATATTATTCTGTACCCCATAATCATGTTCAATTATTACATGTCAGTTAAAAATAAAATTCAAAAACAAGTAAATAAATAAAAGAGTTCTTACAGTTTTGAAATTAACAAACTGTAACTACATGAAAAAATACAGATGAATCTCACAAACAAAATTTTGAATGAAAACAGCACATACAGGGAATTTACACCCTTTGATGCCATTTATATAATGTTTCAAAAATGAACAAAAGCAGATTACATTGTTTAGAGATGCATAGATAGCAAAACTATAAAGGAAAGTTATGGGCTGACTACCATAAAGTTGTTACAATAGGTATTTCTGGGAAGAGAAATATATGGATTTGTGTTTGGAGCAGGAGACATGATTGGCTCCTGGGTTTCTGGCACTGTTGTATTTCTTAAAATGGGTGATGTTTATATGGGTGTTAACTTCACAATTACTCATTAAAGGAGATACTTTTTTGAGTGTATCTCATATATAATAGAGAAAGACAAACTAAATGCATATTGAGTATTCTGAAAACAAATTATTATAACTAGAGATACAAGTACAGTCAGGAATTGGGGTGAAGATGACATTTAAATGATTTTTTTTAATATTAGATAATGAAGGTTCTGATTTTCCATTCTTTGAATATGTATTTATTCTAAACTAGCTAATTAATCATAATTAGCAATTTACATTTACAAGTGAATTGATACACATTGTTTGAATATTTTCAACAGTGTTAAGAATACTATCCACATAAATGAGGAAACTGAAACAATATGAATAGATTTTATCAATAAAATGGAACCAATGAGGAGCAACTTTAGTATTTTGTTCTGATTTCAAATCCAGTGGTCTTTCAATGAAAGAGCTTGCCTTTAGTATATGCTTAGTTGATATATTATAAAATAATACTCTACTGAAAAAAAGAAAAAAACATAAAGGAAACCAATCCAATTTCAAAATCTTTTATATATTTCCCTTGGTTTTCCCTTCCAATTTGCTCTTTTCTGCAATAATTATGTATTTCTAGATTTTTTCTTTAAGCAAAAAAGAATATAGCTAAATTACCAAAGAAGTCATGTTCCTCTGACCATATTAAAAAGAAGATCCTGAAATATCTCTAGATGTATCTGAGAACATGGGTGGCAGATGTGGTTTTATTTACCAGCATGATTATCCACCTGTGAAAAAAACTTTGTAAAATGATCATGATTATCTACTTGGTATTTAAAATTTCTTTCCTGAAATTGTTTGCAAACAAATCTGAGCACTTTATTCAATCTCAGCCAATGTGAGCTAGCTGCCATTCAATCACTCGAGTTAACTATAAGTCAACTGAAGAATTTAATGCTTCTTTTATATTCAATTAGAGTTTTAATAGAGTCACTTCTACTCACTAATTATCAACTATAGCTAGGTAGAGTTATGACAAATTAAGATATTAAAGATTTTCTTCCTAATTATAGCAACAAATTTGAAGATACAGTGTGACTGTACACATAAATTCAAATGCACCTGTTTATGAAGATATCTCCAAGGAAATCAAATATGCTTTGACTGAACAGTTCAAGTTATCTTCATCGTGATGTATAAAAACTTCCCTTAGGACTTCAACCTGATTGCTGCCTAAATAGTTTTTGACCTTCAGATTGGTTACATTGTTTGAAACATGATTACTTGAATTATTTTGTTTTTTTCCAAATAAATGCTCTGTGAATTAATTGTGTTATTATTTACTGAACATCTTTCACATATATCTCACTTTCCCAGATTTTTTGTATATCACACGGAGAGATAGAAAAAAAGAGATACATCCTATGTTGGGAAAGTGTTCATTTATAATTATGAAAAATGATAATGAATCTTTTAACTGAGATTCAATATTTTATCAAAATATTATGAACTGGTACAAACAGAAAATATGTTACATTTTAATTTTTTTTCTCCCATTTTGGGATTAATTCTTCTGTAGAACCCTGGTAATAATCCAGAGAAAAAGAGGCAAATCAGCTATCATTGGCATTCTATAAATTATTTTGATAATGAGAGAAGATATATGAGCCAAATTAAATGTGCATTCTGGCCAAAAATTCAGTTAGCTATGAAGGCGGTGTCTAGAACATATAAAGGTAAAGAAATGTTCTCATCAACTTTCAAAGGCAACCATCCCATTCAATTACAGAAGGGTGACAGACTCCTAGCTGAGTCAACAGTCACACTGCATGAGAACAAACTTAGATTATTTATCCAGAGCTGTGTTTATATTAAATCAGGACAACTTGAGCCTTGGGAAAACTGTAGACAAGGAAAGGATTTGGGGTTAAACTTCCTCTTTGTAGAAGAGCAAATGTTATTTGCATTAGTTCTGGTAAATATAATGAAGTTGTGATGTTTAGATAGATATGTTCAGGAAAATGTACTGTATACTGAAGAATAAACTTATCACAGCATTAAAAATAGCCAGAAAATGATAATGGCGCTCTCTTTTGGTTCATGTATTATTCAAACATTTCTTCACTTCTAAGTTGCAAGTGATAGTTTTGGCTTAAGGCTCTTTTTTCATTAAAAATAGGGAGCTGTAATTTGGCAAATGAATGATTTCTTCATTACATTAGTTATAATTGAAGTATGTAAAATCTTAAAAAAGGAAGGAGAAAGACATAAAAAAAAGATATGTTTCAGATATGTGAAAATTTGTTTCAGATATCTATTTCAGAGTTTTTTGTTTCTCTAGTGAATTATTTTCCTTCTTTTAGAGATGCAAAAGATCACAATAACACCTGTTAGAAAGATTCTCTTCTCTTCATTACCCAACCTTCTAGGGGTACAGCCACAAAGGAAGAAAAGATATTTGTGCAAAAGCAGATAAATTATCTCTTTTACATTAATTTTCCAGTGTAATTTTACTGCCTTTCTGTAGTTAAGTGTACATTTTGCACTTAACTACAAAAAGGCAATAAAATTATAAATAATATTTTTACATAAATACTTTTTTATTGACAATAAAAACTCCAATCTCAGTTTATTACTAAAGTATATACTTAAGCAAACCCATTTTATCAAAAAATAAAAATACACTGCTGTCTTTCCTTTTTAAGTCTGAAAAAATTGTTAAGGGTATCACTTGTGAGATCAGAGACAAGCCCAACTATGTCTTCTCTCAGTTATTCTCCCCACGTATTTATGTGACCTTACACCCGAGTTCCCTGCAGAATTGATCGTCTTTGTACTAAAAATACAGTACATGTATTGTGATTTGGGTACTTATCCTGTAGTAATTTTTTTTAAAAAATATTTTTTATTCATTACTTGTTACCCAGCATATTCAAGTCAGATCTCCTAGCTGAAGCAAAGAACTAAAGCACTAGCGCAGATAATTCAGTTAATTATAGTGAATAATATAGGCAAAAGTTCATGGGTTATTCTGAAAATTGCCTTAACTTATTGACTTATTTGGACATAAAGATCTGACCTAGGAGCTCTCACTAAACTGTCTGAAAGAACTGCCTATTTTCTTGAAGTACAGGCATAAATAATTTAGGGACAAAAGACACACACATCGTTTCTGCTCTGTCAAACATTACAACGAGATGTCTCAAAAGTGTAAAGGGAATGAGAGTATAAAGCACAGATTTCATTTTGAAATTATCATAAATTTTAGTGCCAAGGAAAACAAATAAGTAAAAAGCATAGCTCCCAGACAGAAACATGATTACCAAAAATGGTTCAAAATTTTGAATAGTCCAATTAAATAGTAAACAAACTAACTTTAAAATGATGATTAATAACTCATAATCAAAAATTGTGCCTTTCATTTGTTTTAGAAATTTACCAACATAATTAATTTTTTTTTTTTTTTTTTTTTTTTTTTTTTGTGTGTGTCTTTTTCGTGACCGGCACTCAGCCAGTGAGTGCACTGGCCATTCCTATATAGGATCCGAACCCGCGGCGGGAGCGTTGCTGCGCTCCCAGCGCTGCACTCTCCTGAGTGCGCCACGGGCTCGGCCCTAATTAATTTTTTTGAGTACTAAATGTGCATAGTGACGGTTGCTAAACATAGTGACAATATTATTTTTGTACTATTTCCCAATTCAGAATGCTCTACCGATGTCAGAAGAGAGGGTCTGGGAAGGGCCAGTAGCTGGCCTCAACCCACCCCATCCTCTAGCAGGTTCTTGACTCTGCCACAGGAAAGAATTCAAGGACAGGGTCACAGTACAAAGTGAAAACAGCTTTAATGTAATGGTTAAGAAGTATAGGCTTCACAGAGAAAGTATGGCCTAGCTCCGGAGACTGAGCAGGGCCTGCACCAAGTTTAAGACAAAAGCAGGTGTGAAGCTCTGGCTCTGTCGGAATCCTGCCAGCGTCACCAATTGTAAAGCTCTTAATCCTGTTCCTGATGCTAATTGTAAAGCTACATGCCAATGCCAGTTGTCGGGCTCTTTTACCTTCCTGCAATCCTGCTGACTGGGCCAATTGCTGAGCTAGGGCTGGGTCTGGGACTCTGAGACCCCTCAAGCCCATTCCAGACTAGGTCATAAACACTAAACATGCCAGGCTGGGTCACCAGACCCTCCACACGCAGGTCTATGAGCTAGGTAACTGGCAAACAGGTCCCTGGAAGCAGCAGGTTGGAAAGCATGGCCGATTGCGTGGCGGTGGCCACCCAAGGTACTAAACTGCAGCCAAGGTGGCGGCACCATGCAGGTGCACTAACTCCACCCACACACAACTTATTCACAGCAAATGCTCAGCAAGATTCTGAATATGTGAGGGTCCCCGACCATTTTCCTATATTTTCCCAACAATCCACCCCTTCAGGGTCACTCACTGGATAATCTACACATTCAGAATCTTCCTCGACCTTCCCTTAGCAAGGATAAATTACCCTTACCTTCATACATTACACATCACATCCTAGTCCCCAAAATCTTTAGTTTGTTGCAGCACCAACTCAAAAGTCCAAAGTCCAAAGTCTCCTCTGAGACCAAAAGCAAAAGTCCTTCCAGCAGTGAACCTGTAAAAGTCAAAAACAAGTTTATCTACTTCCAAGATACAGTGGGACAGACATTGGGTACACGTTCCCAATAAAGAATGGAGGAATAGAAAGGAAAAACAGGCCCCAAACAAATCCAAAACCCAAATAGGGCAAATGTTAAGCACACTGGGGCACCTGGACCCCTAGAGTGTAGGGCAACCTCAATCCTACACCTCTGCCAAGTGCAGCCTATTGAGCTGCCCTGGTGCCTGCAGCTTTTCCAAGCTGGTGCTGCATGCTGCCAGCTGCCCCACAGTTCTGGGCTCCTGGCAGCAGACCTGCCATCCTGGCTCCACCAGACATTTCCTCATTGGGGGTGTTCTGTGGGGGATCTGACCCCACCTTTCTGCTCCATATTGCTCTATGGATGACCTCCACAGCTGCTCCACCCCTGAAGCAGGTCTCAGCCTGAGTACCCCGGCTTTTTCATACATCTTCTGAAATCTAGGTGGAGGCTGCCACATCTCCACTGCTCTCATGTCCTGCCAGCCTGCAGATTTACATCATGGATGCCACCAGGGTGTTAGGCTTCTACTTTCCAGAAGTGCTGAGGCAGGACTGCTCCAGCCAGAGTGGCTGGGATGCAGGGAGCAGTATGCCAAGGGCAAAGACACCTCAGGCCTGTCTTCCAGGACAACTCAGTTCTCCTAGGATTGGAGGGGTACTCTCCCAAACTCTTCAAATGCCCTCAGGGCCTGTGATGGGTGGGGCACCCTTCCAGACTTCTCAAATGCCTTCAGGACATTTTCCCCATTGTCTTGGTTTTTAACATCTGGCTGCCTCTCTGCCAAGATAATGTCTTTAGCAGTTTATCTGCTTCACCCTTGCATTTTTCTCCTGCTCTCCACTTCTCTACTGCATGGCCAAGCTGCAAATTTTCCAAATCTTTACCCTCTGCTTCCCTTTTACATTCTAGCTTTTGAATTACTTCAATCAGCTCAGTTTATACTGGCTGCTCACTCAGTCTCAGGCAGTTTTTGCAGTGTTCTTCCACATTTCAAACAACTGCATTCACTCAGTCCATCAAGGAGTAGCTGCCTCACCCTTGTGAATATCTGTGGCTCTTTTGTAACCACTGCCACCAAGACAGGCATGTAGTAATGGAGACTAACTTTTCCACCTTTTGCCAGGTGAAAACATACTTGAAATTCTGCAGGGGCACACGTCCTCGGGTCATCTGCCCATCTGCATATGGCACTCTTTCCTTGAGTTTAATATGGCACCCATCTGGCCATCAGGTTTAAGTGGCACCCTTTGAGCCATTTGCCTTCAAACAAATGCAACATGCATTTACTACATAGTCTCTAGAGCACGTCACACCATCCACCCCTAGGTCCCATAGCTGTAGCATCCAGGCGCTCTCTCTGTTTCTGCTGCTTTACTGTCTCGATTTCTCATGCACAACAGGTCATGCCTGGAGATGCATGGTTTCCCCAACTCACCACTGGGTTGGTTGTCTTCCTTGGTGTGAGAGGAAGGAGTGGCCAGTCGCTGCACATCATCCTCCAGGATAATCATCTGCCCTTCCAATGACTCTGCTTTCTGCCACAAATCTCGATCACTTTGCAGCATAGTAATCAGCAACCAGGCTCCAGTCAGCAGAAAAGTGGCCACTGGCACCACATGCTCAAGGACAGCCACATTTCCTCCCCCTCCCAAGGGGTTTTGCATTGTAATACCTGGTCTATGCTTCCTTGCAGTATAGAGTGCAGCAACCAGATCCCGGTCAACAGGAAAGTAGCCATAGGGCAGAGCATATTCAAGAGCAGCCAATTTCCTTCTTCCAAGGGCTTTTGGCTCCTGTACCTGCTCAGAATCCTATTGCAGACTATGCCAATTGTTGGGCTCTGGTGCTGTCAGAATCCTGCTGACATCACCAATTATAAAACTCTTAATCCTGTTTGTGATGCCAATTCTAAAGCTACATGCCAATGCCAGTTGTCAGGCTCTTTTACCTTCGTGTAATCCTGCTGTCTGGGCCAATTGTTGAGCAAGGGCTGGGTCTGGGGCTCACAGATCCCTCAAGCCCATTCCAGACTGGGTCACAAACCCTAGACAAGCCAGGCTGGGTCACCAGACTCCTCACATGCCAGGCTGGGTCACCAGACCCTCCCCATGCAGATCTATGAGCTATGTAACTGTCAAACAGATCCCTGGAAGCCACAGGTTGGAAAGCATGGCTTCTTGTGCAGCGGCAGCTGCCCAAGGTGCTAAACTACAGCCAAGGTGGCAGCACCACACAGGCGCACTATCTCCACCCACACAATCTATTCATAGCAAATGCTCAGCAAGATTCTGAACATCTGAGTGGTCCTGCCCATTTTCCTATATTTTCCCAACAGCAGGAAATGCATACTTACAGTTTAGTACATAGTATAGGCTGGCTCAAAAGAGGGAGCAGTTGCCCTTTAGAAATAAGTTTAACATAACACAAAAGTAAAGTACACACATCTCTTCAAGCAAAATGCAGTGGGCAGGAAAGTGAGCAACCAATTGCACCAAATTTAATACAAAAGTAAGAAATACACATTTATTGAAAATGTGAAGGCTGGTTCCAGAATGAACAGCAGTCTGCTAAGGGCAAGTTTGATGCAAAAAGAAAGAAATACATACCTCAAGCAAAGTGCAGGCTGGTTGTAGAGAGAGTTAGCAGCAGCCCTGCCTTCTACTGAGATTCAACTTTTATAGTTTTGCTCTGTAATACATATTCATGCTATCTAATGAATATTTAACTAAGGGGGTGATTTCTAGTTATGTAACACAGTCTTGTACATGATCATTTGCTCTCTTTTTAGAGCCTGCTTATTGGTCAAATTCCAACACACCCACTGGAAAACACCCAGAATATTCAGTGCCCTCCAGCACCTCTAGTGGAAGGCCGTTCAAAGGATAAACTCCCTTCTACTGAGTATGCTCAGTCATTGGAGTGATGCAAATCTGCCCCCATGTGGTCTCAATTTCCCCCTGTTGGTGCCAAAAATAGGTGCAATCAGCAACAGTAACTCCCTTCCAGGGGAGGGTCTAGCTGAGGGACCTGAGACCTTGGGGAGTGGTTTGAAACTCAGAGGAGTGTCTTGAAACAGGAACCCAGGGAAACTGAGCACCTCCCCTCTCAGGACTACAGATAGTATCTCAGTGAATAATTATAGCCTTTGACACTTTCCACATCATTAATTTGGAACTTACAATAAAATGTGTATAGTAAGTTGTCCTTGTGTTTTGTCACTGGCTTGTAAATGTTTTGAGTCTAAAAACATTATGTATTTATTTGTATGTCCTCTCATATCCAGTAGAGTGCTTTGCTCTCTCACGGATAGGCAAAATTTGGCCAGAAGGCCAAATTTAGCCCATTGCCTACTTTTGTGAAGTTTTATTGGAACAAAGCCACACCCTTGTTTACAAGGACTGGCCAAGTTGAAGGTCAGTGTAGTAATGACTTCTATCATAAATAAGTTGATATTGTGCAAATGTAGATAAAACTAAGACAACGGAATTTGGCACACTGTGTTTTTCTTCAGAAATACCAGTAAAAAAAAATACCTTTAACATATTAAAAAAGGATTTTCTACTCAGAAAGCCAGGAGACATGTAAGTACTACAATGTTAAATGATTGAAAAAGACATTAGTATAACTTAAGAAATGATTCTTCATATTTGGGGTATGTATCTGGACACACAGGTCTGTTTTATGAAGGAGTAGTCCTCTGAAGTCAGAGTAACACAAACTTAAAAAGAATGAATATTAACTGAGATCCTATAAATCAACTGGAAAAAAATAGTTTTTTAAAAAAATTAATGAGCTGTCCAAGTTATTTTTAACTGAGAAAAAATTAGAGCAACCCAGAGTAATAAATCTATGGCATGATAGATCCAAATTTGATTTACTTTTATGGTCCCAATGAAGCTGAGGGAAAAAATGCAGATTTAGACATAACATTCAAAATATGTAACCAACAACTTTGCTCCTATTTTTGTTTACTTATTTTTTTAGCATTGCATGTTGACATTAAAGGCATAGGAAAACCTTCGCATAAGCAGTCAGTGAGTTGTAGGTGGTAGCGGGCAAGGGCAAAGTGGGGTTTGTTTGTTTGTTTTTTCTTGTTCTTTGGAATTTTCTCCGTACTTCAGGGAGAATCTTAAAAACTTCCCAGCAGTAATATTAACATGAAAATGGGGGTGGGAGAGTAAGCAGGGTTAATGCAACAGAATGAAAAAATATTGTACTTTGCTGACTACTTACATGAATAAAAATGTAGAATATGTGTTTTGTTTTCATATTATCATTAAGTCTTAGTACATTTTAGGACTTCCCATGCTTGAAATAATGTGAACCTAATTTTACTCCATAGGTCAGACATCAGATCAGACTATACCAACAGAGGAAATAATCTAGAGACCCAGGGGAGTGTGGTGGGGGTGGAGGGGTGGGTACAGAGCTTGGAGAGAAAAGAAATCTAGAAAATGGTTCAGAGGACTTTTGTTCTAACCTGGAAGAGTGGTTTGCTTGTTTTTCCTCTTCTATGAAAATATAGAGAAAATAAATGATGCCAGCTCATACAAAAAAAAAAAAAAAAAAAAAACGTGAGGATTGTCTTAAAATTTAGTGGGGCCAGAGAAAGACACTAGATACTTGGGAAGCACCACCTAAAAGATGTTGGCTGTGATTACTCTCAACAATAAAGAGCAAAGGGAAAGGTGCTGCTGTAAAGTGACAGAAGAGCTGAATCCATGGCCTCCTGTGTGCAACTGGGCCCAAGAATTCTCCACATCTACTCTACAGATTGCTAGTGATCAGAGTAGTATTTTAAAGGCACATATTTTGCAGGCCTTTTGATTTTTTTTTTTTTTCCAGATAGTACCACAGAAATTTAATGTATGTTCTGGTAACTTCTATTATGAGGACATGTTTCCTTCCCTGGTGAGAAGAGTGTGACACTCTTACTTCTCACACTTAAAATGGGGAAGCAAGGCTATTCAGTATGTTTTATTTTTCCCACCCTCAGAGCTAAAGTAAAGGACAACATGTAGGTGCTAGGGGTAAACTGAGGAATATTAAGCCATTTATGCTTAGAAATAATTGCCTAGTTCCTGCATCAAACACAATGGTGGAACCATTTTTAGTGACTGATTATGCTGATCCACTCTGAGTATCACATATTTTCTTTATATCTTGGATTTCTAAATATTCAGCCTGTGTATATAAACTTTGATTGAATGATTATTTAAATAACTTACTTTAGATGAAACCTTCTGTCTCTGGCTTTGAATGAAATCTCAGTGAGAATGATAAGCACTACCCAGATTATTCTGGTTGTCTTGAAGCAGGGAACCCTGAGCATTTTCTGATTGTTAAACCTGCCTCCTTCTGCTGGAGAAACTGTTTTAGAAATTTTATGCTTGGCTGTCTTAATCGTGAACTTTGGCTTCTCTAACCTAGCTTGCTTCCTGCACCCTTGTGCTAATGAAAGGTAACAGTGGTTTTGCACCGCCCTAAGGGCTGAATGCAAATTTGGCTCCAGAACTGACCAATGAACCATGTCTTATAGCCAACCAATCTGAATTAACAGACTCGCATCCCTCATTTGCATAAGAGGACCTAAATGAGAACTTTGGCAGGAAGTTTTTGGCTATATAAGGCTGCCCCTTTCCTTCATTTGGGGAGACACTAGCCTGATGCTCATGCTTTCCTTGCTTGCAAGCAATAAAGTGCTGTAACATGAAAAAGAGCTGTGAACTAATAAAGACCTGTAATACCAATGTTGGTCTTGGATTTCTCTGTGTGAACAAGCTTGTAACAGTCTCATAGCTGACATCCTCACCACCAACACTACCTCTAATTTTTGAAGGATAAAGAACAGAACATATCTTCTGTCTAAATATTTAAATATTGTAAATAAAGTTATAAGCTACTAAATTAAATTTATTATATACTCATAATTTGACAAATAAACCTTTATAAAAAAAATACCTCCCTCAAAATTTTAAACTATGGAGAAGACCAAATTTAAGTATTATTGCACATATCTGGATAAACTATTGATGAGCCAGAAATGCGTTGATTAAAAATAATACTCATAATTAATGTTTATTTCATGTTATTTTTGTTTCCCTCATGTATGCAAAATCATTATTAAAGTTAATCAAAATTTTCACATAGTTTGTGTTTTGTCAAATTGATCTGGAGATTTGGGAATAAAATATAATAAGTCCATAATTCATTGCAGATGGAAATTACATAAAATTTAAAAATAAAATTTTTATTTGTTTTCAAAAGGTTACTTTTTTTCTAAGTTATTAAATATTACCTATGAAAATTAAGTGTAAAAATACAAATCCTAAATAAAATATCAAAAATTAAGTCAAAATTATATTTAAATGATTATTTAATTTTTGATAATATAATTAATTCATTTTAAATGCAAAATAAAACTTTCATTCATCATCATAAAAATTGGTTTAGGAAAGGATCTTCAATAGTTGCTAAATCTAGAAGAAGTTCCGATGAGAATCAGGAAGACATTTTCATCATCTTAAACTGCCCTTTTACAGATTCTTAAATTTTTGCATAAAAAAATAATAACTTTATGAGGGAGAAATTGGGAAATCCCTAGACCAGGTAATCAAGATGAACATTACCAGTAAGAATCATATGGACATTGTGCACCCTTGAGGTGATGTTCTGAGAAGGATATAGTATCCCTTATGTATTATTCTATCTGAGAATGCACACCTTGATTCTCATCATGGGTCACCATCACACAAACCCAAACTGAGTCATGTTTGATTTTAAAATGGGGCAGGTTGTATTAAAAAATGCCCATGTAGCAAAAGACAAAGAAAGGCTATTAAAAGTGCTAAATTTATAAAGAAAAAAGACATGGCAACTAAATGCACATGATTCTACACTAGTACTGTACATGTCTCTTCTATTTTTGGATTCATTTTCTCTCTCTTGTTACTTCCCTTCTGTGTATGTTGGTGCATGTTAGTGGGCATAGAAAATTGTAGTAGAATTGCAGAAAAATATAACCTTAATGTACGCAGTCTTGTAACAAATGCTTAAGCAGAGCAGCTTCTAAGGGGCCATACAAGGGTCAGGCCCGAGCACACTAAACATTAATAGCCCCCACCTGGTTCCAGGAAATGATTGGTTCCTTCTCTAAAGGCCACCTGGCCAGGCCCCGGGGAAGATAAACGATTGAGAAATGCACTATTGGGGTGCCAGCCTGCTAAAGCCCACCTGTAAACCTAAAGGCGCCACAGATAACCAACAACTCATCCTGTCACAAGATCTGTTCAGAAAAACTGTATAAAAGCTGCTTTTATTGTAAATTCATCGTCACTTATGTCTCGAATGCTGAGTGACCCCAGCATGCTGGAAATAAACTCCTCTTGCTTGATTGCATCGGATTCTGTCTCGTGGTCTTTGTGAGGTGAGCTATCCCAGCGTGTGGGGTTTGTGCATGGTGCACGGATCTTACAATGGTGTCCCACATTTCTATGAGTCTCTATTAATTTTCTTCATGTTTTTTCTCTCTGATCTTCAGATTATATAATCTCTATCAACATATATTCAAACTTCCCAATTTCTTTTCTACTACCATTTCAAATCTATTGTTGAGTCTCTCTAGTGAATTTCTTATTTTGGTTTTATACTTTTCAATTCCAGAATTTACATTTGGTTCTGTTTTGTAATTTCTATCACTTTACTGACATTATTTTGCTTGATGAGACATTACCATCAAACATTCTTTTACTTCTACTTCTTTAAACTTTGTGTGTGTGTGTGTGTGTGTGTGTGTGTGTGTGTGTGTGTGTGTTTTGAATATATTTATAATGGGTGCTTCAAAGTCTTTACCTACTAAGTCTAACATCTGGGGCCTCTTTCAGCCATTCTACCTTGCTTCTGTTTTGTTGTCCTGTGTATGGGTCACACTTTCCTGTTTCTTTCCACGTCTCATAATTTTTGGTTGAGAAGTGGATATTTTTGAAAACATATTGTTGCAACTCTTTGGAATGATTCTCTCCCTCACTCTAAGGGCTTGTTGTTGTTTATTTGTTAATTTGTTTAATGACTTGGCTGAAGAATTTTAGTGAAGTCTCTTCCCCTGCAGTGTGAAGTCTCTGGTATTGCTCTTCAGAGGGCTGAACTTTGAGCATACATAGTCAGTCAATGGTTTTAGTGAGTTTTTCCCCCCTTCCCCTGGTCTCTCTGTTATACTTTCTGCCTCTGTGTGTTTTACACCTAGCTGTTAAACTCCACTGATTGATGGCTGATTGTCCTATTGGTTTTGACAATGCCCTGGGTCATAAATTGTTTCACAGTCTGATTCAATTAAATTTGGGTTATTCACAGGAGTAGTTTTGGAGTCATTCTGAGTTTCTTCTAACAATGGGAGGACAATTCTTAGATGTTTAATCTAACAAACTAAATTACCTACAATTAAGCACCCTTAGGCTTGAACTTCCCTACAATCAATGTAAATTAAATTTAGTATTTTGGGAAGCATTGAAGTACTCTGCTCTTAGGGTGTACTGCCCCCCCTGGTCAAAATCTCTGAACTGCTCAGGAGCTGGGGGAAAAACAGTAACTCACTACTCTCAGAGTGACACCCCTAGTTTGTGAGTGGAGTGCTGGGTGGGGACAGTAACTTCTGGTCCTCTCAGATTGTCCTTCCCAGTGTGAAACATCTACCCTATCAGTGAGCTATGGCAAGGGAAATCAGGGCCCCAGTTTTGGCCTGCCACATCTGTGTTAGGCTCTGATTTATGAGTCAAGGCTCGATGGAGAGAATAAGTTCTCGCCATTTTGGCTTCACACACTTAGAATTTAGCCTCTGCAGCAAGTAGCTGAAATGAAATGAGAAATGCTGGCTCACTACCCCTCCCAGAGAGATACAGTGGTCCTTGACTAGGAGCTGGGAGGAAAGAGAGCTCCAGTCCTCAGCCACATGCATGCCACATGGAGCTTCCTTTAGTCTAAACTGAGTGTGTGGGGGGTAGGAGGAGTGGGTTGTGGATCAAGTACCACTGGTTGTTCTTCCCAAGACTTAGTAGACTTCCTTGAAGAAGTGTTTCTTCATTTGTTATATGCCCTTAGGACAATTAGCAGAAATTTTAAATGGTTGATTTTTCTAAAAAATAAATTCATATGAGTTATGTTTTTTCAAGTTATGGTTGTTTCTCAGAGGCACTGGAATACAGAACTCCTAATGACACAATTCCAATAGTAGAATTATATCAGATTTCTTCATATCAAACATTTGTCTTTGCAACTGCTTAGTTTTTCAATTTATTCATCCACCTATTTAGCAGATATTTCAGAGCAATCTTTAAGAATTATCCTGAATAACATGCCAACTATGGTATAAAAATACTAACATCTGTTAAAAAGAATAAATTTAGGCAAATTAAATTTAATGAGGTTTAACTTGAGCAAGAAAAGGGAAAAAATAAAAATAAAAATTATTTGAGACTCAGACAGCTCCTACAGTCAGAACAGATTCAGAGGGACTACAGCTGAAATCTCATGGTCAATTAGATTTATAAACAGAAAAAGGGAAGTGACAGTACAGAAAAATAAATTGAGGTACAGAATAGTTGACCACCTGCAATTGTCTGAGATTCAGCTATCATCACAGAAGCACACTTCTAAATTAGGTTTTCAATTTGCCCGTGTGCTTCCATACTGAGTTTGGTTGCAGTTCCTATGTAAGAGCTCAAGTGTATTAGTCCTTTTCTGTTGCTTATAACAAAATACCTGAAACTGGATGATTTATAAAGAAAAATAAAATTTATTGCTTACAGTTTCTGAGGCTTGGAAGTCCAAAGTTCATCTGGTGGTGGCGACAGTAACCCAGGGATCTCATGTTGCAAGATGGTGGAAACAGAGAAAGACAGACTCTCCTCTTTTTTTCCTTTTAAAGCCCTCAGAACCATAACCCTGACCACCATTTTTAATACACTACTGCATGGTCCTACAATCCAATCACCTCTTCAAGCTCCACCTTTCAATTACCATAATAGGATTTCCCACCCTCTCAACAGTCACTGTGGGGGCCAAGTTTCTAATACATAATAGTTGGGGGACACAATTCAAGCTTCATTGAGTTTGGGGGGACATAATTCAACCCACTACATCAAGTATGAAAGTGTGGAGGCTTTCTCAGGCCAATATTTTTCGTTTGACTTAACAATTCCCCCTTTAAGTTGGCTTCTCAAATTTGAGAGATTGGCCAAAACTTTGGGCACTGATGCCACTCTCTGTTACTGTCACAAATGATGTATTTGGTCTCACTGTGGAATTCACAAGACTTCTTTGATCTAAGTATGGAGTTCAGCAGTTTCAACATCACATCAGTTGACCAGTTCTCATAGGTTATTGCTGATCTAGTCGAAGTGAGACCATTCAATTCTTGATGGATAGCTGTACACAAAACATTTTGAAGTAATGTCCTTTTTCTGAGAGCAGGACCGACACCATTTAAAATAACCCCTCCATTTTGTGTAAACTCAAGCGGGAAAAACCTGAGCAGAAAAATGTGGGAGGGGCTGGGAGGAGCCATGCTAAATGCAAAATTAGCTTATGTACTGCTGGCTTGCTTGCACTGGCTAATAACTCCTAGCACGTGATTGGGCGACCAAGTTGCCCGCTTGCAGCTTTAAAAACCGAAAGTAAAAACGGCTTGCCGCCGCACTCTGAATTGGCTGGTGTGGTCCCGTCAGCCGCAATAAAGTTTTTTTTCCTTTTCCATATTGGTCTCTGAGGGTGATTTCTCCCAATGCCTATAACATTTGGGGACTCACCTGGGATGTCCCGGGATCACCATTACCCCTTGGGGATGACCCCACAGTGCTGGGATTTTTCCCCACACTACGAAGTCTCTAGGGGGGAGCTCCTGAGAAGATGTTCCTTAGTCCCGGAGGCACAAGATCTTCTGTTGGCCAGCTTAGGATTTTCTGGCACCTCCAAATTTGGGTGAGTCAGCTCTTTTGATGGGGAAATCAGGCCAGACTGGACGCAGTCACAACGCCTCTTCCCCGGACCCAGCAAGACGTTACTGCGGTCCACTTGGTGGCCTCCCT